>NW_026267152.1:1236905-1238037 GCF_000697945.3 Frankliniella occidentalis
CACCTGCCAAACGATTGAATTATTGTGTCCCGCCCGCTCCGAGGCCGCGCGCGGCACAGCGGCAGAGCTCCCGCCCCCCGCCCGGTAATCCTCCCCACTTGATGAATTGTGTATTAAAAATTTGCCATTCATTTCTTTTGTGCTGCGCTGGCTGCGCTCTGGCTGCGCCCTGGCTGCGCCCGGCGCCTCCTCGCCTGTGCGAGTGAACCCTTTGTGTCCTCGGTTAGTTTCGGCCCAGCCCGCAGCATTGTCCCGCCCAAACCCCCACGCCCGCCCGTGGGTCATTTGTCACCTGCCAAACGATTGAATTATTGTGTCCCGCCCGCTCCGAGGCCGCGCGCGGCACAGCGGCAGAGCTCCCGCCCCCCGCCCGGTAATCCTCCCTCACTGTCATTGTCACGTCTGCGGCGCCCGCTCCACACGACGTCTTACTCACCGGCGCCGCGCACAGCACCGTGAATACACACAGATGCTCGCAAACAGTTTGATTTGAATTACAACAAAATAATAAACTGCAATGGTTATCCTATCGTTTGAAAGCAAAAGTCGCAAAACTATGAAAAACGTTTAAATTTTATTTTCCCTGCCGTCTCGTAATATCTCTAAGGTATAGGGTGTGAACCATCCTTTCATTTGCGGCTGGGTGTCAAAGTTCGCCCTTTCTGCCCGATCTCCTAGTTGTGAACTAATCTCCTCGAGCACCCACTGCTGGAAGGTCGCGCGAACGACCGTCATTTGCGCTCACACACACACACACACACACACACACACACACACACCTTTGGGAGGCTCGCCCCAATCTCTTTGTGAAGCCTTGAGGAGGGGTGGGGGTCGGCTAGGTCGCAGCGTCGCGGAAGTGTGTCAGGAGGACGGTGATGGCACGGCGCCGAGGGTCGTCGTGGCGCAGGGTGGCTGCAGCACCGCGAAGCAGGCGAAGGGCGGCGGCCACTTGGCGACGATGCCCCGGTACATGCTCCGGTGAAATACCAGCCGGCCAAAGGTGTCAGCGCCCGCCCTCTTCCCTCCCCTCTGCCCTTCACAAGTTGGCTACAGAGTCGTATAAGTTTACAGCTTTCGCCGCGCGGCTGAGCGTCGCCGGGGGAATCGCGTCCAGAGAGAGAGAGAGAGAGAG
>NW_026267152.1:1242938-1248149 GCF_000697945.3 Frankliniella occidentalis
TTGAAAGAGTGGACGACTTGAAAGAGTAGACGACACGAAAGACTAGCTCAATTGAGAGTGTGCTTGTTGAAAGACTAGGCGGGTTGCAAACCATACTTTTCCGGACCAGTTGAAAGGCCAGACCACCTGCAAGAGTAGACGACTTGAAAGAGTAGACGACTCGATAGACTAGACGACTTGAAAGAGCAGACGACCTGAAAGGATGGATGACTTGGGAGAGTGGATGAGTTGAAAGAGTGGTCGACTTGAGTGAGTGGTCGACTTGAAAGTGTGGGTGACTTGAAATAGTGGACGAGTCAAATTAGTATATAACATAGACGACTGGACGAGTCGGAAACTAGGCGACATGGAAGAGTGGACGACTTGCATAAGTGGGCGACTTGAAAGACTAGACGACTTGAAGGACTAGACGGATTGCAAAACGCACTTTTCGGGACGACTTGAAAGACTAGACGACTTGCAAAGCTAGGACAGTTGAGAGACTAGGTCAGTTGCAAGAGTAGACCGGTTATGCAGTAGCCGAGTTGAAAAGCTGGGCGACTTGAAAGACTAGACGACTTGATAGAGTGGACGACTTGAAAGAGTGGGCGACTTGAAAGAGTGGGTGACTTGAAAGAGTGGACGACTTAGAGAGTGGACGACTTGAATAACTAGACCAGCCGCAAACTAGACGACTCGGCAGACTAGATGATTGGAAAGAGTAGACAGGTTGATAGCGTCCCGGAAAGAGGGGTGAGGCAGGGGGCACATGTGAGGATACACCATACGCAATACGTGGTTATTGGATGGGGCGCCGTGCGCCAAGTTGATCTGACCTGCCGTGGCCATGGCTCAGGACTGCTCTTGGGTGAGGAGGGGTAGGGGGGGGGTGCATTCCTTACAAATTGCATAGTAATAATAATTATAATTATAATAATAACCATTGTTTCTCATAATAATTGTAAAATGAAAAGGGTGATGTGAAGGACGTAACCCGCTCCGGGCCTTTCCTCTCCACATCTGTTGAATAGCCTAGGCTCCTCCCTGCTGCTCGTCGTCCGGCCCAGTCCAGTCCCAAGGCAAACACGTCTTCACGGCACGCTTGGTCTCAAAAGGATGTACTAAAGGCTGGCCGGCCTGGCCCCGGGGGCGGGCGGAGCCCGGAGGGGAGCGGGGCGGAACCCAGAGAGAAGAGAAACGAGACAAGCAGCATTTCTTTTTTTGTTCCGCGCGCCCACTTACCACAATCCACGACCAGCGCCAACCGGAGCTAGACCGCGTGGGGCTATTGGCCGACCATCTATGACCATTTCCGTGTCCTTCCGGTGGAACAAGAACCTCATGGTTGTCGATTACGGTGCCTTACATTTTTATTTACTGCAATATGGTTTAGGTTTTTGTCCAATAATTGAAAGTTGTTTTTCGGATGCATTCTCTTGTCCATGTATCAAAAGCTTGAAAGTGTCCCACTGTGGCGATTTTTCGCGATTTTTATACTAATTTAGGTTTTGATAGACAGCCATTAGGTTTTACCCGAGTTTTTATTTGTGAATCAAACGACTGTCGTAAACCCCATTTTAAAAGCAGTTTATGACTAAGAACCGCATCTCTTTTCAAATTAATTTGCCTTGCACCGTAGTGTTCTCTCGAAAATGTGTGTGAGCGTGTGTGAATTTGTGTGTGTGTGTGTGTGTGTGTGAGCGACAGCGAACAAACTTACAGTGTGGGCGGGGCTGAGTGCAGCCTCTTGGCACCGTCCTCTGTGTCATCTGCACAACACCGTGTTGCAGGGGGGCGGGGGAGAGAGGCGAGGGAGGCGTAAGTGTGTTTTGTGGTGCGGATCGAAAAAGAGACAGGAACGTTGTTGCTTGTTGGTCCCTCCATGCCCTTGGCTATGTCACAGTTAATGTCATTTCGTGCGTGATTTGCGGTTGAGGCAATTTTTTCTCTCTTTCCTGCCTGCGCCGGTCTGTCTGTCTCTTTCTCTCTCTCTCTGTCTCTCTCATGTAACAGCTCTCCCATTCGACTTTTTCCACTTTCCATCGTTCATTATTTTCCTCGTGAAATCTCTCTCGCTCCACCATACCGGATGTCCAACATAGCTGACCCATGAGTTTCGACACAGAGGGCGAGGGTAAAAAAAAGTGTCGCGATTGAATGTGTGTGCTCGTCGAGATAAGGCTGGAGATCGCAGTTTAGATAAATAGCCTGTGTCGGCCGGCCAGGCCGCCGGGCCCGTCGGTCTGCAAGTGGCTCCAGCGCGGGGAGTTTTGGCAGGGCTTGTCGTTTTGGAACGGATCGCCCGCCCCATCCAATTACGCAGCTGGGGGTCCAAGTTTATCAGAGTTGGACGCTGCTAGTGAATCAGGTGGCGGCAGCAGACAACTGCGCGGAACGAAAAAATTATGAAATCGAAACATGTTGAGCTGCCTCTGGCACAGGCTCCTCTTCTGTAAACAGCTTTCGTTTATTTCGTAAAGCCTCCTTATTTCGTCCAGGTGGTCCTGGGAGTCACCTTCTCGGCGCACGCTCACCCGTCCTTGCGCAGCAGCAAGGCTTACCCAAATTGTTATGCTTTGCGCGGAGAGCGGCTGCCCGGAGGTCGCGCTTTGCGAAATGGATATGGCTGGAGGGCGCGTCGACTCGGTGACACACTGCCATCCGAAGTAATCCTCAGCTAGAGAGGATCTGCAAGTTTCCTCTAACACCTTGTCGTGGTGTTTGTTTAGTTTGAATACACTTGCAAGTAACGGACTGGTGAGACTGTACGGTTCAAAGTTATTTTTAAACATGGTCCAGTGTTTACCAACCTAGGAGTCATTTCCTTGCATGACACGGTGCCAAAGATCACTTGCATAATGAGATATCCAGTTGAAAAGTGCTCTAACGTTATTGGGGTACTTGCTGATGGAGAACCTTGCTCGGTCCTGCACTCCTAACTCCTGCTCATGTTAATCGCTTCACCGTCTAGCATTTGTGTACGTCTACGTCCGATCGCACGACAATGCAGCTGGCTTGATAGATTGCTCCTGTTGCTGTTTGTCTCTGTGCTGAATTAAGGCCAACGAGTTTGTTACGTCGTTCAAAATTCAATTCCGACCTCACCCAAACACCCTTATATTCTTTGGATCTCTAAAATAATAAATACTTTTTGCTTGGAACCATCAGCTTATGTATCGGGTGGAACTGAAACACACAGCAGTGTTGCGGGTTTGCCTACTCTTTACACCCGTTAGGGGCCATGGCCCCTGCGGCGATATTGAGTATGCAATCCCGCAACACTGCGGCATATTCACAGTTACACCCGGTACAAAAAAGAAAAAGTTCATACATTTTAGTGGGTTTAGAAGTGTTTTGAACGCGGATGTGTCGCCTTTCCAGTATAGATTAGGACAGGGTGTTGTAGTGTAGTGTCCAAAAGTTTTGCCAAAGTATATTACGTTAAAAAGAGAGACGATGAGAGGTAAGGGAGCAGGGGGAGGCAGAAACCATCAGGTTCGAGAGTTCGTTCGTCTCACCGCGGGGCAAAGACGGCGCGGGCGAGGTTTTCCAATCATGCAGAATGAGCCAAGCGCGTTCCTAAAAGAAACAAAAATAAAACCCCACTGTTATGACAGGCCGCTCGCGCCGCTCATAGAGATTTCTTTGCCATTCTGGCGGGGTGGGGGTGGGCCACGCTCTCTGTTTACAGTATGGTCTACAGAGAGATGGGGAAGGCCTGGGAAGAGCGGGAGGGAAAGGTGCATCCACCAAACTGAAATGGTAGGTTTCGCTTTCACGAGATTTCATATTTCTTTCACATTCACATTCATTTTTTTTTCTAAATGCGAGAGGCATGCTACTAGTGGCTGCTGTGAGCGGGCAGTGGCCTAGGCTGGGGGAGGAGAGGGAGCAGCAGCAAATGTGAAACTCTTTCAGTTTTCCTCTTTCGCAAACACGAAATGAGGAGTTGGCCCTGTCAACAGGTTCCCCGGGAATGGCATACTCAGGTGATGATAAAACAAAAACCCAGCGCGGGAAAAACTCCATATTTATACAAGCGTTTTGAAGCTGCTCCGGGTGACGAACAGTGCACCCAACCATCTTTATTTACGGAGCCTCTCTCTTTCCCATCTTTCCTTTGTGCTGAAAACCACCAGTCAAACTATACGTACTTAATTTTTGTGAACAATTCTTTTAAACGCACCTATTTATGCCCGAGTACCACCTGCTCCGTCCGTATCACACAATTATTAAAACAATTGTTCAGATGGGCTTTTTATTGAACACAATTTTCCCTTTTTTCTTTAAATAATTTTGTTTACAATACGACTCAACAGCGCAAAGTTTGCCGAAATACATGAGCCTTCGTAGAGAGAAGAAGGACAGAACAATTTAGTGTGTAAGTTAAGTCAGTCCTGACGCCGCCACCGGCACTGCGGGCCCGCGCCGGGTGACTTTGGTCACGGCCAACTCTGTAATCAAATAAAATTTCCTTTTGGCGCGCACTCCATTTGTCCGATACACTGCCAAAGGAAACGCATTACTTGAGTGCGAGAGTGCAGCACGGCCCCTTTCCACTATCCCGTGTCTTTTCCTCCCCACCAAGCTACTCGGATTACGGAGGAGCGTCAAATGTTGCGATCATCAAGAAGCGCTTGCTGGCGAGGGGCCAGCACGGGCCAGCCGAGCGTTACAGCTCAATCACTTACCTCTGTTCGTCTCTTCTGCTTTCAGGTAACGTCGAGTCATCTGCCGTACGCGTGAAAGGGGAACCAGCGTCCGCGCGGGAGATGACCAGTACAACCAAGACCGAGGACGCGCGTTCTGCGCACGCCGCACGCTCTGCGCACACCCTGCGCACGACTTGTGCACGCCCTGCACTACTCGTTCGGTGCAGCAGCAGTACCGTGCCGCGCCACGCGCCGCCCCCCTTTGTTGGCCGCTGTGTGCGCCGCCAAACCAGTGGAAATGACCGTCTGTCCTTCGCCCGCCGTGCGCATGGCACCTCATGTACACCGTGGCGTGTGTCTGTGTGTGTGTGAGCGCGCGCATCAGGGGGAGGTGTGGAGCAGGGAGGGAATTGTGGAAGTGCGCTCCCAGCGTATGCAGGCCCGGGAGGAGGCGGGGGGAGGAGGGGCCCGCTTCCTATCATGTCCCCGCCGGGCCGTTAACCATAATGGGCATTCATTACGTCAGGACCAGGTCCTCATGGTTTCGTTTGGCTGCCCCCTCACGTGATGCAGCCCCCCC
>NW_026267152.1:1248414-1251494 GCF_000697945.3 Frankliniella occidentalis
CAACACGTCCACCTCCCCTTTCCCTATCCCCACTGGCCACACTTTCACACGAGCTCCCCGTGACAAGCGCCGCCCTCTTGTGAGCCCACAAATGTTACACCTGCCGCAAAACTTTTTTTTTCCTCGTCCCCCTTCCTCGGTTTTTTCCTCCCTTTCTCGCTCAGATCGTCCGAGTGCGTTGTCGCCTGTAGACTCCTCTGCCGACGTCTGTTAAGAGAGATGGAGTGAGAGGGGAACGGAGTGTAGGCGGAAAGAGGAGGGGGGGGGGGCAAAAATTTCGTTTTAAAGTAGCTATCTAGCTTGGTGGCGGTGGCAGACTACTGTAATAGCCGTGGCGATTTGGTAAATCTGCTGATGACAAACTACTTAGTGCGCTGCCTTATTAGGCGTGCTAATTACTAATTAAGGCTGGGCGAGCGGGCGACAAAAGGGGTCGGTTTGAGGAGCGCGCCCTCTGCCCCACTTTCCACCACTCGCAGCAGCAAGCAGCCTTTCCTTGCGCCGCCAGGGCCGCTCGGCCGGCTCGCTGGCGGACACGACATAAAGGCGTCCGGTTCGCCTATGGCACCTCCTTTTTAACCCCCCGTCCTTTCCCCCTCCCCTTCCCCCGCGCCACTGCCATCGATGCTCGCGTGAAGGCCCCTCTTGCCGAGGGAATTCCTTTCAGCCGAGGGAAGGCGCAAAAAAGGAGAGGAAAAAGACGGAAGTAAAGAATTACCTGAATAAATGTGTTTGTCGAAGATGAATTAACTATTTCCAGGCCGCCAGTTGCCGCGCGCGGGGGCGCCTCGCTTTCTATGACCATTCTTCGCCGACGCTCGACAAAAGCAGCAAACCCCCCGGGAAGGTCGACGGTGGCAGCGAGGAATTTTGGTTGCGATGGAAAACAGCAGGGCGGTGGTGCGGGTGGGGTAGGTGGCGCGTGGGAGGGGAACCCGCCCCTTGCGTATTTTCCTGCTTTGGTTAAAAGGCCACAAACAGCTTGAAGATAGGGACTCTCAGGCGATGCTCTCCTTCACTTGACGCCCTCCACTCTCCCTCCTCCCCCTCGCTTTCTCTCTCCCTCAGCCCGCGCCGAGTACCACCTCTCTCGCCCCGTCCCCGTCGCTCCCGTTGTTTTGGCAGTCGAGAGGCGCGTGTGCGGAGATTTATAACAGCCCCGAGCCCTCTAATCTGAATGGCAGAGTGAGGGAGGTGTCTAAGTGCTCTATCCGCCTCATACCTCTTCGCCCCCCCCCCTCTTCTTTCTTCCCTCCTAGCTGCCCCTACTCTCTCTGCCACTCGTGATCCCGTTTCCTTTCCAGCTTCTTACCGCCTCCCATCTCCTTCTTGCCATGAGGAGGAGGTACTCGCCGTATATATTTCTTCCCACGCCGCGCGTCCTTTCAAGAGCACTCGTCGCGGTGCTGCTTCGCCCTGACGCCGACCTTATATGAGGTTGACGTTCCCTTTAGGCCGCTTTTGGTCCGCCTCGCTCATTACCGCGCTCTTGACGTGATCTTGGCCGTTCTTTGACGTGGCCTCGGCGCGGTCCTAGACGCTGTCATTGATGTCGTCGCGCTGCTCGGTCGCGCGGTGGCGTTTTTGTCGGAGAGGCCAATCTCCCGACGACGGTCACTGCCGTCTACACAACCAACCTTCTTGTCTCTACCTCGCGAAGTTTTTGAAATTGATACATTCGTTAAAGTCAGTGGTCCGTGTCACCAACACATTGAGTGCCGAGCTTTCCCCCAGTAGAACAGCATAGTACAAACAAAAATAAATACCACTTGTTTTAAACTTTTAATTTGAAAAAACGATTTGTTTTCCAAATTGGAAAAACTGCACACTTGCACCTCCTCAGATTATATAGACACATCAAGAGCGTCATGACCACAACGTGGTCACTCCAAGTAGACCAAGTCCTCAGGGAAGTCTCTAGGCAGGCCAGACGAGGTTTTGGCAAAGCTTCTCAAGGCGCAGGGCCACGGACGAATAGGCGAGAGTAAGGAATTATAAAGGCGAAGGCTAGGCAAGGTTAGTCAAAGAAAGGCAAAGGCTGTAGGGGTATAACTCCGACTTGGCACGGGGTGCTTGCTATGGGGAAGTGGGAAGAAGAAGACTGCCGAATCCGCCGGATGCTGCGAGGAGGGGGCCCAGCCTGCCTTGTATCGCCAAAGTCAAACATATCAAACCCTACATACAGCGTTTGTGTGGCGCCACATCAGTGTGCGTGTGTGTAAGGGGGGGGGGAGGCACACACACAGACACACACCGCCTGTTGCATCGCAGCAGCCGGAGGGATGATCCCTTCGAAACAGCGCGGGGGCATCCCATGACGATTGATGGGGCAAGTTTGGGTGATGCCATTGCGCTCTGTCTCTCAGTGCCTCATTACAAAATCACGGAGAAGGGTGTGAAGCGAATAAGAACTGTCCTGCCACGCTGGATCATTATTTCTCCACCTCTTGGGATATTTTGGAGAGTAATGATAGCACGCTTCTGTGTGTCGTTAGTAAATTGGTGCGGCCAATCTTGCGTCTCAGAAAGCAGACGTTTTTGTACGCTCCATTTGCTTGGGGCAAACTGTATTGTTTTATGACTATAATTATATACATCCGCGAGCTGGTATACATTAAATTGCCAAAAACATCGTGGGCAAATTGTTGATGACCGCGTGTTCAAAATTACGCTGGGTTTGTGCACAGGCACCTAAGCTTCTTATCAAATAAGCTGACAAAAATTTATGCGAAAAAATGTCACAAAATCGTCCTGCCTCACCAAAAACGTCACCTTTTCTTTGGGAGACCATTTTTCCCGTTTCTTGTGTCCTGTAACCATCGGGCGCTTGGCTGCCGGAGGCCGAGGCCGGACCCGCCGCCGCTCGCTCGCGCCCGAAAGGCGCGCTCTTTGACGTGTCGCGGGCCCCCGTCATGTCCTAGCGGCCTTTTGCCCTAGAAATTCGCATGCGGCATTTTGCCGAGCAGGACGCCGTGCCGCGGCCCCAAACATTACCATTCCCCAAGCTTTTTCGTGTCTTGGAGGAAATTAATTCCTCCTCTGTTCCCCTATTCCATATTCCATCACGGCATCGCGGGGGG
>NW_026267152.1:1252634-1260966 GCF_000697945.3 Frankliniella occidentalis
GGTGGGCGGGAAATGAAATAGATGATGAGGCCCCTGACGCGTCTTCTGTCACCGAAATGAAGAAACTTGAGGTGGTATACATTGGGAAATGCAAACAACGGTACCAGCTAAGAGAAAGTGGGAGAGAGGGATGGATCTCAAAGACAGAAGAAAGGTACTAAAAGATAATGTGCACGGCACGAAACGACGTTTGAATGATGTGCATGGTAAATTCGTGACAGTGACAAGTTGTCAGCACCTGCTTGCCTGCTTGTTTTTGTCCCACACGTCCCACGATCGCCCCAAGTTATTACGCATGCAAGGCCAGAGGTGCGAAAGTGGACAACCGTGGGTCGAAAGGATGCAATTGCGCGACCCCGGATCGGTTCGGCGGAAGGGATGGGAGGAGGCGTGCGTCGTTCGGTCAGCGCAGTATAACTTTCGCCCTCCTCGCTATAGGCTAAACGCCAGAGCCCGAGGGAAGGGGGAGGGGGGAGGGGGCGTCTTTAGCGGGCCCTTTCTCTGCCCTGCGTGTATGATGGCTCCAACCCCGTGACCCCTCCTCGCGCGCGCGCCCGAGCAGCCTGATCCTCTGCGCCCGCCCAGTATGCCCTTCTTCCACAAAAAAGGAAAGGAAAAAAAAAGAATCCTGATTGTTTTCCTCGCCGTCGTCATGTTGATGATGGCCCTTTTGAAGCGGCCGGACCACAATGCGCCATGTTATCCTTATTGGATCTCCCCCTCTCCCTCCTCCTGCCCTGACCAGCCCCCTCCACGCTCTGCTTCTCGTCCAACCCTCTCGCACGTCTCCTTTCGTCCTCCCATGATATTTATTCTGATCATCATATGCGGAGCTAGCCCTCCCCCCTCCCCCTTCCCCCTATCCTGTAAGCGCCGCCGAGGAACCGGCAGCGTCGTCGTCTGAGCCGCGCCGCGCTGAGCCTGGGGATGCCGCGGCACAGCGATTGATGTATGTATTTGAGGTCACGGCGAGGCTGCCTGGCCCAGCTCGCCCCCTCCCTCCCCTCCATCCCTGTCCCCGCCTCGCCTTCCCAATCCCCCAATGGATTACTTTGCCGATTCCAAGCCGGAGCCCAAGCCGGAACGAGCTGCATTTAAGTGTGTGCCATCCTGGGGGCGAGCTGCGCGGAGCTTGCGTCTCCCCGCTCCATCCCCTTCCTCCTCCGCCGACGCAGCTCAGGAAAGAGGGAGAAGAGAAGCAGTCCGATGGTGCCCGGCTGCAACGCTGTGCTCTTGAAACTGTGACCACGCTGCGATTTGAGTTCCCTACGCTACAGAGGAGCCACGCGCACACCGACATACATACAGAAACATACAAACACACACAAACACGTTGCATAACGCGCGGGCCATTCCGACTTTTATTTTTTCTCCCTTTAGATCGCCCGAGATTGATATGAGAGGAGCAACATTTCTCAGCAGTTGGCAGCAGTGTTGTCGCCCGCGCTTCGGGGGCCATTGTTATTGCCATTTCGCTGTCCTTCCCTCTCTCTCACGCTCGTATCTCGTATCTGCCCCTCCCTCTCTCTCTCTCCCCCTCTCCCTCCCTCTCTCTCCCTCCCCCTCCCTCTCTCTCTCTCTACCCGCCGCATTCAATTCGTACGGAAGCGCCCCGAAGCCCCATCCCCAGAGGCAGAGGAGAGATCAAAGTGGCCCTAGTGCAAACATGCACGTCATACTGCTGCGCTCGAATGTCTTGGCCTCCAATAAAACCCCAACCACTATCGCTAAGCCTGCGCAGCAGAACTTAACTGAACATGAGCACCGGACTCGATCGTTTGTAACATTTTTGACATTCTCGCAAAACTGTAAATGATTGATTAGTTATCCAATCTAATGGTGGCCCAAGTGAAACATTTTTAACGGGGTCATAATCCAACGTGTAGGAGAGAATAATGAAATGTTCTAAGTCTAGAGAGGTTTAATTTAAACTGAAGTTTCAACTGGTCAACTTTAGGTCACCGCCTTGCGATCATTAGAAATGACCACCGGACCGAAACGACTTATTGGATTCGTTGGTCACTGTTACTTGAGTCGTACGCCCTGCATTCTGATCCTTCCTTCGCCCCCGTTCCCTTGCTGACTGCTCTGGGCTTCCCGCAACGCCCCACCCCTTATTAAGTACCCCTACGTGTAGCGGCAGAGCGCGGAGAGAGCGGGCGGGAGCGGGCTTAGCCAAAGCGCACAGAAATGCAATATCCCCGCCAAATCCGTGTGCTACACCCGCACTGCCTCTGCCTACTATTACTCCAGAGCTGGTGGAGCGGCGGGGTCAGGACCCCGCTCTATGACCTACGCCGCCCCCCGCTCCGCCACACCACCCCACGCCGCGCGACGTCTAACGAATTTTTGGAACGACGACCATCCCCATCCGCGTGGTCTACCATAATGTAGTTTTTTCACATATCTTATTCATTTTGTTTGATAATCGTCTTAAATCAATTAGAGATTGGCGGGCATTTAACGTCGCTCCTTGAAGAAATTCGGGTAAAATATCGGCCGTCTCTTTTTCCTTTAGTTTGCTCTTTACGGATATGCCGCAACTCTCGTCTGTGTTTGTTCGCGAGCTGGAGCAGGATGGGGTTAACGGCACGGAACCGATCTCGACCGGGGCGGAGGTATCGAAATACACCACACCGCCCGGGGGCATCACTGAAACCGCATCTTCCGCGAAAGAGTTTAGGCAACGTCTTTCTTAGGCGGAATAATAATAACGCACATGATAAAAGGGTAAAACGGGGAATTAAAAAGTGCCCGGCGCCCGACGGGGAAAGCGGGTTCTGCATATTCCTCTTTCTCTCTTTGTTGAGCCTCCGCCGCGTCCTAAAATCATTCTCCCCCCCCCCCTCTCTTTCTCTCTCTGAAACTCTCATTCTCTCTCTCTCTGTTCTGACCATGCGACGTCGTATTTTTCATGCGTTGTCCAATATGGCGTGCTGCTCAGGTGATAGGCCTACCCCCTTTTCCTTCTTTTGCGTGCTCTCCCTGCTGCACCTCCAATTCTTTTCCCCTTTACTTTTGCTCTCTCTTCTGCCTTCCTTTTCGCATGCTCTTTTCTCTTCCCCCCCCCTTTTCCTCCGTTTGTATTTGTCCATCGCACCGCGATATTAATTGTTCAGACTCGGCCTCGCGATCCGTTTTGCATGAGTATGAAGCCCCCTTTCCCCCACCTCGCCTTTCTCGTCTGTTGTCAGCTAATTTCCTCGGGCCGCCCCCGGGCTCCCAAATCACTTTCGCATTGCTTAGTCCGCGCATGAGGGAAAGGGAGAAAAAATACCAGTCCAACAGCGGCGGTCGACGTGGCCTTGTTCCGCCTTATTTCTCATACTCTGTTGTCTGACCAGGCCTCCCTAATCTGGCGGCGCAAGGGGGGTGGTGGGAGAGGGGTGGTGGCGGACAGCAAGGCTCATGGCAAACGCCCTCTCGGGGCCCAATTTTGTCCATGTCAGTCAGCTTTATATTTATATATTATGAAATGGGAAAATGACCGGGCGTGAATGGCAGGTCAAAGTTGTTTTATTTAGACCTTGCGTTGCGTAAGAGACGCGTCTTTAAAGGCGAAAAAAACAGGTCGGATTAGTTATAATGAGAATGTTGCACACCCTTAAAGAAATACGCAAGCCAATAACTACTGTTAAAAAATTTGTCTTCAATCTAGGACACGTCATTTAATTTTGTTAGCATCTTAACCTTTCGTAACTTGTTTAAGAACAGTGCAATGTCGTTTCCTTGTCGACGAACAATGTACAATAACGACGCCAGTTGTGTTGTGTGAAGAGATTTTGTCATGATACAATGAATACGCTGTTTTGAATTAATACGAGATTCAAAGATATCATCAAACAAAAATTCGTATTGGTATACAGTAATTTATAACAGTACGTTTTATCGTTTTGCTTAAAGGGCTCAGCTACATTTAAACTTACGAAACTGGACAGATTCGAACAACGCTTTTCGAGGGGGGAGGAGGAGGGGGAGGTCCGTTGCCCGCGGCTCCTTCGTCCGTCAAGATGCCCACGTGTACCGTCGCGAAACTTTGTCGCAACGCTGGCGGCGATGTCGGTATATATATGGAGTCAGTCGGTTCCTCTTCGGCTGACACGAAAAGGCGGTTCAAGGGCTCCCCCGAGGTGGTGCCGCCGCCGCCCCGTCGACGGTCACCTTGGAGTCATATCTGTCGCGGGGAGCGGCCCGTATCCCGATGGCGGGGCAGGGCGGGGCGCGTGGAACACACCCTCGGCGCCACCCAGGGTGGCTCAGGGCGGCCCAGCCCCGCCGGGCTGTAGCTGGATTAGGCGCACGCGCCATTACACCGGGGGCGGAGCGAGGGGGAGGGCGAGAAATGGCTCGGCCGGGCGGGGAGGAGAGGGAGAGAGAGAGAGAGAGAGAGAGAGAGAGAGAGGGAGAGAGGGAGGAGGCAGCGAGAAGCGAGGGACTTCGCCGGGGTCGCGCGTCCCGCACACCTTTTATCGCGATTTTATCCATTTCTTCAATCCCGGCAGGAATTAAAGGAAGCCCACCCCCGCCCTCTGCCGCCGCCGCCGCCGCCCCTTTGGCTTCCGATTCTTTCTCCCGGCGGCGGCCTCGGCCCCGGCCTCGCTTTCACTCTGCGCTCGTAAGCTCCCGCCCGGCTCTCGTGAGACCCCCGGCCCGCCCCGCAGCAGCCCTGGTGGTGGACGGCGACCTCCGCCTCGGTAGGGCCTCGGCGCGGCCTCGGCCCCCCCGGCCGCACTGTGTGCCTGACTGGGCGAGGATGTCTCGGGCCCGGGCGTTATCGGAGCAATCGAGGAGGCGCGCTCCCAGGGGCCCGGCAGCGGTGGCGGCGGCCGACCCGGCCTCGCCGCAGCGCTCGCTTTATTAGGATTAGTTTTTGGCACTTTTCGACCCTGCCAAGAAGTTGTTTTTCCATTATTGGCAGATCGACAGCAAACATCCGGCCGCAGGCGCGCGGGGAGAGGGGTACAACGAGGGGACCCCCGCATTCCGCGGGTGGAACAACACGAGTTAAACTCTCAGCCCCGGCGGTGCGTTGCTCTGATCTGGCACCATCACTCGGGTAATAAAGGGTTTGTCCGCCGTCGGCGGGGCGGGGCGGGGCGCTGCCAGTTCCCATCCATGTTTCATGAGCGCAGCGCGGCGCTCGGCTGCTCCTTGGCGCCTGTCACCGGGACCGGTATAGCTCCGTGTGCTGACATTGTTTATTGCACTTACTCCTCCCTCCTGCCACCCTACCACCACACCCCTTCCTCACGCCAACCCTTCCTTCAGCCTCCCCTGGCAGCGTGACCATCCAAGCAGCGCAATCCGCGAAATAACTCACAAAGCATTGTGTGTCTGTGTGTGCAAAAGAAAGAGGGAAAAGATGAGCAGTAGTGTGCAGTCTTTAACACATTCACTTGACATCAAGGGCAAAACAAAATATAACGTAATAAAATGGGAGCGGGGGAAAAACACGTGTCGTTGGTGCGGCGCAAGTTGCTGGCTGCCGATAAGGCCCTCCCTTTGCCGTCATCATCGCCTGCACTCTCCCTCCATCCCGCCCCCTTCGGCTGCTCTCCTCCTGCATGGATAAGGGGCGGTTTACATGAGCGGCGCGCGCTGCGATGCTCCCCCTCCCCGGGGGATATTAACTGAACAGCCCCGCCCTCTATCTAACAGCAGATAAATAAGACAACTCTTTTGGATTGCGGCCAGGGGGAGAGCGGCGGCGCGATGTCGTCGTCGTCGCCGTCGTCGCTCGCGGCGCAAAATTATTATTCCCTCGTTATTCCCGCTGGAGTCGATGCGGTCGGCTCTCGGGAGGAGAAAGGGAGAGAAAGGCTCCAGGAGGGTAATAGTTTTCTCCAGGGCGAGCCGCCGCCGTCATATTGATTCCAGAGAGACACTCGAGTGGATCCGTCCCCATCCCGCCGCGGGTCTGACATGGTCCTCCGGCGGGGCTCGCACCTCACTGCCACCTTCCGCCCCCGCCTGCCTGCGGCCGGGCTGGACCCGGGGGCGGGGCCTGGGGGCGGGCCCAGGGGCGGGGAGGGTGTCCCCGAGGGGTTCCCGCTCGGCAGTCAGCGCACGTCGCGAGCGATTTCACGGCGGGGGCGTCGCTCGGGCGTCGGATGGCGTCACTTTGATCGCCGAGTTGCGGCTCGGCCCTGCTCGCGCACCCGTGCGGCCGCCGCGACGAACCGAGTCCAGTTCGGGTTGCCGATGACCCCACAGTCGAGCCACTTGCCACGTTTTCGCACTCGCCCCATTCCCTTTTTCGTCATGTCTCTCTCTTTCCACTCCTCACCACCCCCCTCCTCTCCCTCCCCGCTTCGCTCGGCTTTCACTCTCTCGCACACATCCAGCCGCGGACGTGTGGGATTATTCCAGCGACGAAAACAAACTTAGCATGTCAGTTCGCGCAGCAGGCAGCGCGGAATATTCGACGGCGCGGAAAAACTTTCTGGTGTCTGTTCGACTTGAGAAATGTAGTTGGTGACGACCCGGCGCGACGGTTTCTTCTTCTTCTTCTTCTTCTTCTTCTTCTTCTTCTTCTTCTTCTTCTTCTTCTTCTTCTTCTTCTTCTTCTTTATGTCGACCACAGCGTGAAAGCGACTGTGCGCGCCGAGAGAAAAGAATCTGAGGAAGGGGTTGGGGGGGAGTAGAGGCGCGCTTTCTCTCAGACCCCCCACTCCTTTCCCCAAGCAGCACGCTTCATATGTACTGGGGGA
Organism: Frankliniella occidentalis; assembly: GCF_000697945.3. Lineage (NCBI taxonomy): Eukaryota > Metazoa > Arthropoda > Insecta > Thysanoptera > Thripidae > Frankliniella > Frankliniella occidentalis. The sequence continues at coordinate 1,259,345 of NW_026267152.1, forward strand.
GAATATTTTCCCGTCGGTCCCTCTTTGCCGGCGGCGTATCGCGTGTACCCTCACTCCTCCTTCTCACTGCTGAAATTCGCGGACCGTTCTCGCTTCCATTCTGCTGCATTGCAACTCGTGCAGAGTGCGAGACACCGAAAGAGAGAGGGAAGGTTGGGGGTGGAGGGGAAAAAGTCCTACAATCCGGCTAACAGTTCGTGGTCGGTATGACGGCGGCAGTAACAGCGCCGGAGAGCACCGCCGGTGCCTTCTTGTAGGAGGGCTGGGAGCTGGGCGAGGAGTCCGGAGGACCGCGCCCGATGCGATTAAGCAATGTCGCCCCCGTCACCCTCCCCCTCTTCCCACCCCTTTCCCCCGGGCGACCGCTTGGCGGCCGCTTAGCGACTAAAACGTTTTATCCTTAGGCCGTTGGGTGGTCGCCGCCGTGCGTCCGGCTGGCAAGAATTAGCCCGTGGCTTACGCCCTGCGGATTACGGGCCTAATTACCGGGCAAAACATGTTGCACACATAGCCTCACAAATCTAAATTGGATTATTCGCTGCCCTTTTTTGCCCTCTTTTATTGTTATTGTTCCACAAGTTCTTTTGAGACAAGACTGCTGTGTGTGGACACACCTGCTGCTGAGTTTTTATGTGAATCATTATACTCACCAGAACTAGTATCCTTTTAATTTTGTAAAGTATATTGACACTAATTAAACGCTGATTCTTGTTTCATCGGGGAGCCTGTGGACTTACTGTTTAATTAGTGTGCGTGGACAAGCAGACATTATCATCACTCTGATGTGGTGCTGCGATTGGTACATTAATAAACTTCCGAAAGGGATAATCGTGAAAACCGTTTTTTTTTCTCACGTTTATGAACGGTTCAATTCTCTTCTTCGCCTACTCACCCTCCGTTGCCCTACATTGCAGGGTTGCCCCTGTGTCGCGTCGCGCCCTTGCCCGACTGGCCTGTTCCCTATCCTATATAACTCTCCCTCCCCCCTCGCTGTTTAAAGATAGAACACCTTTGTTGTGCCGTGACAGGGGTAGTTTTGCGTGTCATCCCCCCGATGCCGACGAGAGAATCCGAAAACAAGCCGGAAGAGGACATATGGAATCAATGGGCAGCGAACAAACCACCGCCGCCACCTCCACTACCTCCACCACCGCCACCACAAGCACTCTGCCGGAAGGGAGATGATATAAGGCTTTCAGCCTAGATTGATAGTGACAGCCACGACATTGTTCGGAACGTTCCTGCATCCCATAATCAGAAATTAAATATGACAGAAGGGAAAAGAACGAAAACCTCCGGGCGCACCGGTAGGAAGGCGGCCGGCAAATATGTCGCACAGTGAACACTGCACTAAAGTTTCGAGCTGGGAAGACGCGAGCTCAAAAACCATACGACGTGCCGGCCGAACACGGTGCCTATGACCTGGCAGACTGCACACACGTCACACATGCCCAATTTTTAAATATATTGTTTTGAGTGACCTCCACTCTGGCTGCCCGTCCCGACCAGCGTGCGCATTCACGCGAGAATAACCAATCAAACTGCGACAAACAAACGGAGTTTCCTCCCCAACAAAAGGCAGAGTGTCAGCGTGGGTGACTGTGGAGGGGAAAGGGGGAAGG
>NW_026267152.1:1261371-1265171 GCF_000697945.3 Frankliniella occidentalis
CTCTCTCCCCCTTTCACTCCATGCGGCGGTGCGACGGGCCCGCTCGCTGCCTCCCCGGCGGCCGGACGCTGTCGCATTGTGATACCATCCTCTCCCCTTCTTCCCTTCCCCTTCAGCTCTGACCTGTCCCGTCCAGAGCGCCGCCCACTCTTGACATGGCTGCGCGCGGCGCTGCGCGGGGCAGAGGAGGGCCCGGCCGGCCCGGCGGACAGGGCTCCATCTGATACATGCCTGGCGTGGACCTGAGCGGGCCGCAGCTGCTAGGGGCCCTTCCTCCCGCACTGGACAGGATAAGGTCCTTCCGGGGCGGAGCGAGACGCCGGGTGGGTGCTACCGCTATCTGGGGGAGCCTCTGGCCATCGTAGCAATCGCCGAACCTAGCCTAGCAAGCCTTGGGAAAACAAAGGTGCACTCAGAAAACGATTCCGTTGATTCAATGGAAAGAAAATATGATGGAATTTCATTGATTCAAGGGAAAAATTCCCATAGGATAATGGAAAATCGCCTAAAGTCGCGGAATTTCCTGCTGAGGAATTTTGCCTGTTTTGGGCCCCTACTTAAGAACTTGTGCTTAAGCTTTGACATTTGACACACCTATGAGGCATTCTTTGTGTAATTAGTTGGGACACTGACACGGGCATGAACCCAGCTGGGGCCCATGAGGTTGTGTTGCATTTATTTGTATATTTTATCCGTAAACTGTTCGAGTGTTGCTACAACTATAGGTGGCTGGTAAAGACAAAACACTTGTGCGCGCACGGATCACAATTTCCCCTTCTCTCGCCCTCCACCTCGGCCGTTGCTGCTAGCCGACGCAGGCGGCGGATTGACGCGTGTGCGGAGAGCAGGGTGGGGGGCTGCAAAAAGGGGGGAGGGGGGCGTCGGCGACGGCGACGACACGAGGCGCGGCTGCGAGGCGTCGCGACGCCGTTGTCTCGCGCCGACAATGGTCGAGTTTTGTCATCTCCCCGCCTCCGGCTCAGCCTCCGGCGTGGTCCAGCAGCGCCAGCCTCCCGGTCCCTGATGGATGATGGAGGGCGCCACTAGCGAGTGCGGGGAAGGGGGACCACTCAAAAAGCCGTGGACGGCTAGCTTGCCACAATTTTGACACTGCTTTCTGATTTTTGACACATTTTGGTCGTCATTTGGCCTCTTCGCTTGCCAACATTTAGCGCTTATTGAAGCAGCTTCAAGTTTTGCCTTCTTTTAAAAAGATATGACATTTTGAAAATTAGCAGCTAAAAAAGTCAGCAAAAATTGGGCAATCAAAAATGAGTGCCAAACATTTTAGCATACTAGGTATACCATCATGGAATTTAGAGCCCGTTGCAAACATTGCGTCGAACTCCATGCCGCTCCACCGATGGAAGCGAGACAGGCAAGGGAGCAGAAGGGGCACTACAGGAGGAAGGGGAGGGGATGGTTTCTCTGACGCCCCCATTACATAGCGCCGTTTCCGCAACCAGACTAATGCGTCTAAGAAACATCAAGCTTACGCTCCACTTGTGTTTTAGTGATTTTTCTTCTTCTTTTTTTTGTGCCCCTTCTCAAGCTCCACGCTATAAAGTCACTACTTTGCCGCCGTCGTGTCGGTACGGCGGGTCCGAGGCCTGAGAGCACACCCTCTCCCTTGTCTCTCTCTCTCTCTCTCGCCCGACACCCGGCCAACAACTAATCACGGGCGCTGGCCGCTTAGGCCTGCTCATGCATCTCCACGCAAAGTCCCTCACTTACAGTGACCATGTGACCACCACTCCCCGCTTTAAGCCCTCGCCGCCGCGGTCCCATCGGTTATCCCCCTTCCCCCTCCCCCTCTTTCCCAACCTGCAATCCCCCTCCCCCGCCACCACCCCTTATTCCGCCTAATTTCACCCGTGGCGCTATCGCGCTCTGCATGAAATTTTTCTTAGCGAGTAGCAGCAGCAGCAGCTGCTGTGGGTTTTGCGCGCCAAACTTGAAATGTTGCCTATGTATTAGACGCTACTCGGCCGGTGTAACTCTCACTCCGGGGGGTTGTTGTCCGCCCCGCTTAGATGCTGCTCCCCCCGCGCGCGTCGCTAAACGCCCCCCCGTCCGCTGCGCGAGGGTGAGCGATGCTCACACATGCCCACCTGCCTTCCTGCAAATGCATATGAATGCTCCGCATTAGGCGCGGCGTTGCGTGGCGCGGGGCGGGCGCGTGCAATGAGAGAGAGGGAGTGAGGCAGCCTTAATCATAACGCATCGCTAATGCCAGCGCAATTAATCTGACAAGTTGGGAAGCAGCAGACTCGCACAAGTGTAAACGCTTATTTGTGTCGTAGAGAGCACTGGGCCGGAAGGGAACGCTGAGATGTAAAGTTGGATGGTGCGGATTGGACGATTGTCTAACACTGTCTTCAAATACTGTGACTTTCACATACCTACTGCATGTTTAAATGAATGTGGCATGCATTTTTAAGGACTGTGACACAATTCACATCATATTGAATGTATGACTTCACGGTATTTTATTAACAGTGAAGTTTTGAATAAATGCACGCCCGAGTGAGTTTTTTTTTAAAAATAATATTCGCTGCAAACCTAATGAAAATTTAGAAGAAAGAAGAAAAATACCGTTTACGGAAAACAGGGTGTGTAGTCAAAGTAAAGTCCCTGGGAGAAGCAGGCTGGGCCGTGCCGGCGTGCCGTTTGTCGCCGCGCCGCCGGCCGCGCCTCCAGGTCGACTTTTGAATCTCCCGCCCCTAGGCCACGCTCGCGTGAGGAGGACGGCGCCGCCCAATTACGTGCGGAGCGGCGAGGAAGGAAGTGCGTACAACAGCGATGATAATAAAAGTTGCGAAAAACTTTTTCACTTTGTACAAGGACCAGGGAGCAGAGCGCGCCCTGGCGGGGGTGCGCACGGCAAGGGCCCGGCTGGCGGCCCCGGCCCCTCGCGTCATGCACGCCACCAGTAAATCACGGACAAAAGACACCCAAGGTACAAATAACGTGCTGTGGTCGGGCTTGCTTGCCAGAGCCACTGCTTTTCTTTTTTTTTTTTTCTTCTTCTTCGGGTCGGGTCGGGCGGCGGTGGCGGATCCCCAGTAGTCGGCCTCCTCTTTATATTCCGAGGTGCGGTAGGGTGAGCGGTGGGGCGCCTTACAGTGCCCCCCGCCCCCTTTTACCCATACCGCCACCTCGGACAATACGTTATGCATCAGAGTATGCCCTCGACCGGAGCACACCTCATAACGCGACGGTCGCAATGAGTTTCCCGGTGGACATTTAATCATAGTATCCGACGAAGGGAAGGTGAAGAAAGGGGAGGGGGCTGGTTGGCGTACTTCTCTTGACAGGTTTCAGGAAGCAGGACTGGTCGTACTCTGCGCACAGCTTCCGCCTCCGCCCCTCTGATGGACCCATAAGAAAGCAGAGGAGAGAACATCAAAGCTAAGCGTGATTCTAAAGAAAAAAAGTGACGGTATACCACCTCTAAAGAACAACCTTTCACTTTACGTCAAAACATATGCTGTTGTTTCAAAGGCAATTTTGACATTTGTGTAAATCTAAATTCCGCTATTCAAGTTAATTTCCTTAAATTTACATCGAAGTCAAAATTTCCCTTGGAACTACGAAGAACTTTATGACGTGGAGTCAAAGGTTCATCTGTTTTTAGGGTGTTGTGTGTGACACAGTCTCGGACACAGTCAACGTTTTCCCTTTAAGCAAAATTAGCGGAAGATGGCGCAAAGTCGAAGTTAAATATTGGTGCTGACAGACTGGTGCGCCCCAGATCTGACCCCACGCCAGTGTAACCTCTCCTCCGCCCCGCCCCGCCC
>NW_026267152.1:1265676-1270154 GCF_000697945.3 Frankliniella occidentalis
GGGAGCGAGCGTGAAGGCGAGGGAAGGACGGAGATGGAGAGTGGGAGGGAAAGGGAGAGAATGTCTTGAGCGACGCTGTGGGGGCTCCCCACCGCAGAGAGGGGGGCGGAAAAAGCGGAAAAGGGAGGGGGAGATGGGTGACGGGGAGCCGCCGTGGCGTGACGGGAGGCATCTGGATGGGAATCAATCGTCGATAATCGCAACAGCGCGACAACCCCTGCTGCGCCCCCACCCTCAACCCCCGGCCCTCACTCCTTGGCCGCGCACGGCCTGCCATCGACAGGCTATCGGTGCACAACACCGTCCTGCGAGAGGCCCTCGGAGCCGCCGCCCCGCATCCGGGCCGGAGCCGCGTTCAAAACCCGATGCTTTGCCATCGGACGCGCGCGGAGGGCGAGAGGCGAGCAAAGTTATTTCTGTTTGAGTTTGCAATATACTCTGAAATTATGAGTCAGATAATTTCGCATATATCTCACTGTCACTATTTGAGTTTGCTTCAGCAGGCAGCTGGTTGGTTCACGTTTCGCTGTGACGACGCGAGACGGGCCGAGCGCGGCCGGCTGGAAAGTATGAGGAAAAACGCCTGTGTCGCGATAGACAGGCGAAGCTGACTCTTCCCCCCTTTTAAGTCTCTCTTTTATTTTCCTAAAACCCTCTCAATAACGCGTCGCGGTGGTGGATATCATTTACTCGGGTAATCCTCTCCCTCATCATGCTCCACATTTAATCCACTCGAACACAAAGTCTCGCGCGCGAGAGAGAGAGAGAAAGAGAGAGGGGGGGGGGGAGCTCTTTGATCTAATTGAATAGCTCATTAATTAATTAACGGTTGCGAATCCGGGTAGAAGCGGACACCATGGTATGCACTGTTAGTATATTTGGTGGCATTTCATCTGATGGAAAGTTTGTTGTTGTCTCTCTGAAACCAGAAAAGTCCGACCCCTCCTATTTCCTCAATTATTTTAAGTGGAAGTGGATTTATTTCCTTGAAATAATATTATGAGAAATATACTATACACGTTTAAATTACAAAAATGTGACGGCGCAGCAAACAAAACAAAGTTTCAGTTGTTGTTTTTTTTACTGTAGTTTTAACTTAACTGTAGAGCTATCGAGCTGCTGCGTGATGCGTCCTCTCGGTTGATGCGCGCAATGGTGGCTGGTTGTTGACCGTTGCTGGCAAACTGACGGAAATTACACCTCCTCCTCCAGGCCACCGGAGTTAAAGTTGCAGCAGAAGCAAAAGCAGTAGAGCGGCGGGAGGCAAAAGTCGTGAAAATTGTCGACATTGGGTCAAGTTCCGTTCTGCCTGCTGCTGCGCTTGACTCGGCGTTGGTAGCTGGGAGTGTGCGGGTGCCGAAAGGCCTACGCTGCGGGGGTTGGAAAGGGGCATCTGTCGGGGGAGTGGAGGTGGGGGGTGACACAGAGCAGCCCCTCCCCGGTGGGCTCGTGTGGGGACTGAGCCACCGGCCTAAATATGTAAAACGGTTGCTATTTTGTCACTTTGATCCGCCGTGGTGGGACGCGCGCGATGGTTCGTTATTAGTATTCATATGTGTGTGTGTGCGTGTGTTAGGGGGGGGGGCGCGGATTTAGGAAAAATCGACGAGGCCGCAAAGGAAGAGCGAATATTGTTCACTCTAGTCAATTTGCGTGACATATCCAGCCGAAAGGACGCGAGAGGCTCTCACTGTTCTTTAAGACCAAATAATAGCTGAGGCATCTGATTTCCTCAAGTGTTAGTATACCGTCAGTTTGCAGAAAGTGACACTGTAAATAGTTTACCTATAAGTCACAACTCATAAATTCTATTACTATATTGGCGTTTGTTGTGAGAGGGGATACATGTTCAGCAACCGCTCGGAGACGACAAGATTTACGATGATTTTTGCTTGGGCACCTTAGCTTCATAGCGCCTGGGAGGTAGGCTGTCCCGTTGCGCCGGCGTGCGCAGCGGGCTGGCCTACCCTCCAGACCACAGGCGCTGGGCTCGCCGCGCAGCGCAACCGCTCGCCAGTTTCCTCTTTCGCTTGTTGTGAGCTACAGCTAGTGAAAGCCGTACTATATTGCCTTTTTCTATTTAATTATTTTATCTGAAGGTTTCTGTGCTGTGCGAACTCTGTCCACACACTTCAGGGATCGCTCACGAAATGCTCTTCACTTGACCGTAAGCCCCGACCTGACTCGTCTTCCTTCCAGTTTCTCTTTTTCCTCTCCTCCACACATTGACAAACTTCCATTTGGACACATTTACATGCAAGTGTGCGTTTTGACTTTTTAAAACCTCATTTTATCGGGCCCCTTTTCTTCCACTTCTCCAATTACATTGAGTGTCATGTAGTGTGAAACTTTTTTGTTCACTTTTAGTAAACGTTGTGTCACTGTCTTTCACACACACACACACACACACACACACACACACACACACACACACGCACGCACGCGCGCGCGCTCAACGAAAGAGAGAGAGGGAGCGAGCGAGAAGGCGAGGGAAGGACGGAGATGGAGAGTGGGAGGGAAAGGGAGAGAATGTCTTGAGCGACGCTGTGGGGGCTCCCCACCGCGGGACCGATTTTTTCTGTGCAGTACACGGCGCACACAGGCTTTTCCCCGGTACTGCCCTATACGCAGCCCATTAAAATATTACATAATTCATGGCCGTGAGCACGTGAGCCGGGCGTCGGCGGGCGGGTTGTGGTGGGGCGGGGCAGGACACGGCAGACATCAGGAATCACATCCCGCCCGTGGCTCTGCCAGTTTATTACACGCTTCGCCGCCATGGTCGTTGATGCCGTATTGCTCCAGTTTTATTTTTACGTATTTCAATCGTTTGTAATTGAATCCACCTTTTCCCCGCTCAGTCCTCCCCTCTTATTCCGCACTTTCCGCCGCATCACGTGTGGGCGGGATTCTGTTTCCGCGTGCCGTAGGCGACCCTGTGAAACACGGCGCGCGATTTTGTTTTTCTTCACGTTTCTTATTTACCGTTCCGAAGGCGCGCGCGTGGCACTCGGGACCTACGCAGGGCCCGGTGAGAGCGCGCGGTGATGTAGAGATTCAAAATGATGGGTGTTGGACGCTCCAGGGATGTGGGGTGAGGGGGGCGGGGAGGGGGTCCCCCCGCGGGGCTCCTCCAGGGGGCCCCTTCAGGGCCGCCATCTACATACCAAATGAGCCCCCCGGTGGCAGCCGCCTCGACCCCCGCGCCCATAAGACCGCATCAAAAGTTGACAAGTAGAAAATGCGAGTGTCAAGAAAGTTGTATTATTTTAGTGCCGCCCCCGCGCCGGCCTGGTTGTAAACACGCGTCGTGTGGGGCGCGCACGGTGCGTGCCTCTGGAGGCTCGTCTCCTCAGACTCGTGTGCCCGCTCAGCAGCCTGCAGCGCAAGAGGACGGATTGCGAATGCGAAGGAGAGGAAATGCAAGGAAAAATCATCTGTGACGGTCAGCAAAGTGTTGTTGTGATGCTTCGCGTTTATAATTCACAAAAAACTTTTTATTTTAATCTTTCCAAGCTTACATTGAAAGACTAACTAGTAAGGGCTAGAAGAAAATTGTCTATGTTGCAAGGTAAAATTACAGTTTGAAAGGGTAAAATTATAAGCACTATGAATCGACTTGTTATTTATTCTAGAGCAAGAATGGTCTGTTTACAACATATTTTGTAAAACTAAAGTATAAACTGTGTTTTAAATTTACGAAGATGTTTTTCACAGTGCTTTCCAAATCCCTTGCCAGGAAACAGTGCTCACAGATTTCTACGAACGTTGCTTCGACGAATTGCGCCAAACATGCGGAAAATCTTCCCGTCCTCCGGCGTTTACGAACGCAGCGCGGCGACGACGGTGACGCGGAGCAGCTTGTCGGTGCCAATTAATTAATTCATGCGTCGGCATGTAGATTTGCCCCCGCCGACTCAGCCGCTGCTGCGCTGCTGCGACTTAATCGAGTGAAGTGTGTTTCTCGCGCTCGATTCAGTGAACATAATTTCGAGACCTCGCCGTCGACCCCCGCTCCAGCTGCTGCCCCTCCCCGCGCCCGGCCGTGCCTGTGCGGCACGTTCACAGCAGAGCGACTCTTGGCCTCGAAACAACCGGCGGCGTCGTCGCTCGTCGATTTCACGCTGATGTATCCCGTGACGTCTCTTTCATTGGACCACGGGAGACTTAGCGGGATCGTAAAAGCGCGTCTTGCGGGCCCTCCTTAATTTTAATCTCCCCTTTTACTTTCTTTGGCTTCGCCATTTTTTTTCCTCCAGCAGCAGCGGCGGCCACAAACACCAATCCGTCTTTCCCCTCTCCTTTCACCTTCTCCTTATAGCAAAATTATTTTTTCCAGGGCAGCGGGAGACAATGGCGAGTAAAAAAGTGACGCGCGCGCGCGTTATTCTGCGCGCGCTCTCGCACTTTCAATAGCGCGGCGACGGTCGGCGCTGCGGTTATGAAAGAGAGACAAAGACGTCAGTCGCACGGGGGGG
>NW_026267152.1:1271069-1273006 GCF_000697945.3 Frankliniella occidentalis
AAATGCAACAAACACTTTCGATGCGCATTTTGTATCTTTTGCTCTATACGACCAATTAATTAATGTCGCGTCGTTCTCTCCTTCATATCCTCTATATTTTTATTAAACCGTGTGGGAACGGGCCGCGGGCGGGCCGGCGGGTTCGGTGACCGATGTGATGAACATATTTAACTCATCCCCAGAGGTTTAAACGGGATTCTTGTTTTTCCTTCTCGGGTGAATATGTGACGTAGACAGAGGGAGGGAAACCGTGTGTGTGTGAGAGGGGGAGGGGCTCGTTTTCAAATTCCCCGCGGTTGTGGCCGTCCCTTCCCCCAACCACCTCCGGAAGACCGTCCCGGGCCCGGGCCAACCTCCCCTGCTGAACTCGCCCCTCGCCCGAGCCGTGCTCCTGACGGGTCTCCGAGGTGCAATCCAGACATTACGCTACAACTACCGCCCCCACCGCTGATTGCCATGCAGTACACTGCCATAGTGACCCCCGGGCGAACACGCGTGCAGTGAACAGCCTAACGCTTTCGGGAGATGGTACCGTAGTTTCTATATGCACTTGAATCGAGATCTTGGACTGTCTTACGGTTATTTTACTGTTTGAAAACGTCCCTCGACTTGTTTGCCAGATGCTTTCATGCCAGGTGTTTTCAGCCAATGCACATTAACACACCACAACGACTTAAAGGTTCCCAACGATATCATGAAACGACATTTTGGGGTCGCTGAAAGTAAAGCGCTGATGCCAGTTTACGTTTCTTGCTGCAGATATCACTTGTCTTTTATTTTCAATTGATTAAGTTGCTGATCAGCACCACTCCTAACCTCGTATGCTCTGCTCTGTTTGCAGGCCCTGGCGCGGACGCTCTGCGGGACGTCCGCATGCGCGTGGAGCCGTCCGCTGTGGAGGCGGGCAGCCCGGCCACCGTCAAGTGCGAGTACGACCTGGAGAACCAGAAGCTCTACTCGGTCAAGTTCTACCGCGGCAGCCACGAGTTCTACCGCTATTCGGCCGAGGACGAGCCGCACACGAAGGTGTTCCCTTTCCCCCAGGGGCTACCCTCCAGCCCTGTCAACGTGAGTACCACCGCTTCAACTCTCGCCCCCTCCCCCCTACCTTCACCCACGTATCCTTTTGCCCCTTGCTTGTTCGCGCCCCAAGTTTTTCCAGCACCTCCAGCGCAGCTATTCCCCGAATACTTTTCCCCCGGTCTGCCATGCCTAACGAGATCAACTTTGGGACGCGTCAGCGCTGGAGGTGGTCGAGGCGCTGCTGGGGGCGCAGTGCTCCGTGGAGACGATGCGAATCATTAGCTGCACTTCTCACTGAAATCTGAAAGCCACTGTACGCTCCTGCTCTCTGGCTCTTTCTGCTGGATTCGCCCCAGACGAAACATTACCCCACCCCCCTCCCCCAATTTCGTCTCGATAATGAAATACCCGGAGAGTTTTCACGCCTTCGGGGACAGACGGGATGCGAGAACATGTGTGGAGCGGTGTGGGCCTCTGAAGTGGGGCTCGTGAGGGGCTCCTGCCCCCCCCCCCCCCGGGGTCTGCGGGGGCCTCGCGGGCCCATCCAAGTTGCTCTTGTCTTCGCCGGGGCTGAGCGGCCCGCTGGCGGGCGGGGGCCACTTGAAGGTATCGCGGGGGGAGAATCGCTGTATCAGATAGGAGCCGAAGGGTTAGTGCCCCTGCGATCGCTGCCGGCTGCTGCTGCTGCTGTTGCCGGTTGGATAGGGGAGTAGAAAGAGGAAAAGGGGGTGCCGACTGGAGTAAGAGAAAGTAGTAGGAATAAGGAGGCAAGGGAGAGAAGACGAAGAAAATAAAAAAAACAACACGATGAGCTGAGCCCTTCCCTTACCTCCCCGTGCCTCTGATGGCTGCTCCTCGCAACATGTGTATCTTTCCCTCCCCTCAATTAACTCCCACGCCCTTGTCCCATCCCG
>NW_026267152.1:1273098-1277250 GCF_000697945.3 Frankliniella occidentalis
CCCGCCCCGCCGTGCTGCCGCCGCGCGAGATTAAAAACACGTCTTTGCGCGGGCGGGCGGAAAGCGAGGGGGGGGGGGGGTCGGAAGAGCGTCGGGAGAGCGGGCTGAAATCGCACACACCGCTTATTCATTACGTGCGTGGCGCAAAACTTTTTGGAGAGTTATAGGTCCGTGATACGCCTATCGCAATACAGCCTCGCGCGAGCGGGGAGAGTCGGGGAGAGAGGCGGCTTGGCAGCGAGATGGGGATAGGGGGTGAGGTGAGAGGGGGTGGAGATTTAAGGTCGTCGACCAGCGGGAGAGCGGACGCGCCGCTCCGCGGCTGCAGCTGCTTTACTCGTCGGCCGGCCCATTATTTATGGGCTCCTGATTCTTCCGATTCGCGTGCCTGCGTGAAAGAGAGAGGGGAAGACAGAGTGAGAGTGAGAAGAAAAGTTTTGCTGAGGCCTACATGGAGTTCCACATCCTGCCTATCACACTGCCTAGCTCATACCCCCTGTTCTATCTCTCTCTGTCTCTCACTTTCTGTTTTTCTCTCCCCCTATTTGTCTCCCCCCCCCCCTCTAACACTCTCACCCACGTCCACACCCCTCCTTCCCCGGTCACAATAGCCGAGTACTCATTTTTCCAAACGAGCTAATGGTGTAGACTTACACTTTTAACAACTCTGAAAGTTATAGCACGGCATTCTCTTCGCATCTTTCTCCGACAGAATGAACACGGTATTCATCCATGCGACATAGCAGGTGGCTGATTCACGCCGCGCACTTCTGTAGTTACGCTGTACCGCATGAACGAGTGCGGGCGGGTTGCCTACTCGCTCGGCTCATAAGGTGCCGTGGACAGGGGCGATAGGCAAGCCCACCCGCACTCGTGCATGCTGTACAGTATACCTACAGAAGAGCGCGGCGTAAATCAGCCACCTGGTATAAGTAATCTCACAAAAGTAGCCAGTAACCGTAGAGTTTGACAGAGAAACGCCGGCTTCTATAACTGCTGTCTTGTTGTAGCTGTTTCAGTTTGAGACTTGCTATCCACCCTGGCTCCGGTTTCACTCCACTCGTCAGGTATGGCGTTCTGACCGACCCACCTACTCGGCCACCTACACAACGTAACGTGCGCGCTCGCGCACCCACACACTCACGTCGTGACAGAGGGGTTTTGTTTCGAAAACATAATCCGCTCGCATGAATGAATGGGCGGCCTCTGCAAGGTCGCTGCAGAGAGCGAGAGAGAGGGAGAGATTTTGTAAATTAATCCGTTGGCAATGTGTCGAGCATCGTGTGAGAGCGCGGGGGCTGCTGTATCGGTATCACGAATTATTTACCACCAGCAGCGCGCCTTGGGAAAGTGTCATGTGAGGTAGGGAGGAGGGAGCCCATGGGCACCGAAAGTATTCCCGCACGTTGTAGATCCTCCTCCACTTGACTCATATCTCACACGGCGACTTGCAAGTAGTGCTCAACTCTGCAACCCAAACATCTGTTCGTATTCGATCCGCAAGTGCTTATTGGTTATGGAACACTTTCGAATATTAGTGGACAGCTGTCACGTGCTCTTTCTTTCCGGCCGTTCTCCCTCCTTCTCTCTCTCTCTCTCTCTCTCTCTCTCTCTCTCTCTCTCTCTCTCTCTGCGTAGCCCGAGTAGTTGTTTTCCTTTACCGCACGGTTGAAGCAGCCTCCGGGCAAATAAAATGCTCATTTTGGTAAGTTTACGTCGGCACAAAATAAAACCGATATCACAAGTCCTTTCTTACCCCATCCGGTGGAAGGGCCTCGGTGGCTACCCTCTCTACCGCTCTCCCCCTGAAGCGATAGTGGTGCAAAGCGGGGTGTATATATTCTAACTCCCGGCACGAGCTGCAGGCGGTTTTTGGGGAGGGGGTGAAGGGAAGGGCCGCAGAGTAAGTGGCGTGATAAAGCCTGAGCCGACACGCGTGAGGCTGCTGTGCTGGAAATGCATTTTATGTGGATAAAAAGGAGAGAGGGAGAGGCTAACGTGCGCGTCTTGGTTGGAAAAATGACCGGGATGCTACGTGTTTTTGACTCGGCCGATATGGTTTTGCCAGGTGGCTTTAAACGGCTACGCAAGAAAGTGTCGTGGGTTTTCTCGCTAAACATATTATAAATAAACATTCTCACGCTTGTGCCGGGAAGAAAGAGAAACGGGAGAGAGAAAGCGTAAGGCGGGGAGTGGGAGACCAGTGTCCGACGAGCAACCAGAGAGAGAGAGAGAGAGGAGTAGGGGAGTAGAGAACTAAAAACGCAATTAATTTGGGAGTATGTACGAATATGGAAATTAACGTTGAGAAGGCAAGTTCAAGCCGCCTCTACCCTCGTCCAGGTGCGACCGCACTGCAAGACAAAAGGGCAGATCTGAGTTGGTGTGCCGGCTGGTCCCAGCCAGGCCGAGCTGCGCTGGAAAAGGGGCACAAACTGTAAAAGAGCCCTAAATTCCCTCCTCCGTTTATCAAAATGTATTCAGCACCGTTGTGGAGGAAAGGGCGCGCGAAGGAGGAAATGGAGGGGGGAGGAGGGAGGGGGCGCGCGTCAAACCGAGTCTTATTCGGTAAGTTCACAGATTGTCAGCCAACTCGCTCTCGCTTGTCGCTGCGACTTGTGTATGAAATCCCGCCGCCCGGCGGGGGCGCGCGGCGCTGGGTGGCAGTTCGTAGGCGAGGGGGGTTTGGGGTGATGGTCGCGGTTTGGGCGCGGCAGGCTGGCTTTCCCTTTGATTTAAACATGTCACAGGCGGGGTCTCCCCCCTCCTCCGCTCCCACCATCCTCTGCCCTCCGCCCTCCTTTAGCACGGAGAGAGAGAGAGAGAGAACTGCGGGTGGAAATTCGCTGGCAACACCTGTGTTCAATATCGCCCCGCTATGTAGGACCGGCAAGGCCAGCAGCGCGAGGGGTTGCGGAGGGTGCAGATGGGGAGGAAAGGGCACTAATGACCACCTTGTTCACCACCACGATAATTTGATGATTTTTTTTTGTAAAAAAAGGGGGTGGAGGTGAGTCTAGTGGGTTTGACTTTAAACTGCTGTACGATTTCTTCCTTGCATTAAGTGTTTACGTTTTTATATGCATTATAATCGCGGAATTACTGACTGACTTTGTTATTGTGTGTAGATTAGTAAGTAGATTAGAAAGTGACGGCAAGTAACGTGCTAATGAAACAACAATTTGTCAATGTCAATGTGTTGAGGTAAAAACGTTGACACTTCGCGTGAACTTCAAAATGAACCCCTGATGAAGAAAACGAAATTTTGTACCCTAATGTAAATAACGTAGTAAACATTAATTTTGAGTCACGGCCCCTTCGGCACGAAACGGTATGCTAACCCACAACACTGAGCCGGACATGGAGGTTGGAGGTGTTTGGTCTGACTGTCTGGAATCTGGATTTCAACGATGTTATCTGTGTCGGTGGTCGTATGAATGTGTGCGCCGCAAAAAGTTTGATTGACCACCTGATAGCTTTGTAGTTGTATAGATTATTCCAGAAATTTACTTCATTTAGCTCTCTATTTTGGGAACCATTCAACAAATGGTTGGCCAGCTGGGCCTCCATTACAGTGTTGTTTGTTGGAGTTAATTCCGTGAAAATGCAACAAGGGGTCGCGGCAACATGACGCTCTTCTCCCTCTCCCCCCGCGCACCGCGCCCGTATGAGAGTGTAGGAGAAACGTCCAAAACGGGTGAGTTTATAAAGTGTTTTGTTTTTGGATCACTGGCAAATAAAATTTTCTGTACGTTGCGAAGGTGCAGAATCACAGTGATGAAAGAGGCGAAAAGTCAACACCTGGGGCTGAGTTTGTGGGTCTTCTGATGCACAATGCTTTTCAGCGACGCTTGTATCGACAACTGGCTAGTATGCTGCCTGCGCGTATAACAATTCCAATTTTGACCACTGTAATCACAATACCAACAACAAGTGAAACTCTGCTGCGCTGCGTTCGCCGAGGGGAAATCATTCGCCTCTATGAACTTGACGTGGCGTTGCGTGGCGAGCGAGGCCAAGCGCGGCGAGGCGCGGGCTTGCGCGAGCAGTTTCCCGAGAGGAACTCACCCGCCGCGCAAGGCCACGCAACACGCGATGACTCCTTTTGTGTTTTCAGCTATACAGGCTGCATTCAGGAACGCATGAATTGTG
>NW_026267152.1:1286684-1290235 GCF_000697945.3 Frankliniella occidentalis
CGACGAAATATTAATCTCAGCGTCGTGTTGACTGGAGCGCGATTTTTATTTCGAAACGCGACACAAGATGTTAAATCAAGGAGAGAGGTCAAGGAGGACGAGAAGGACGACAAAATCCTTTCCAGGTGTGCCAAAAGGACGACTATTATGTTTTGAGAACCATTGCATTGATGAATGAAGTGGTGAACACCTAAACATTTTCAAATGTTCATCTGAGAATTATTTACTTTAAAATATCCATAACATTTTCAGCAGCTCGGTAGTTGGACAATTTTTAGTTTTCAATTCATTTCAACATACTTTCTCTTTCTATTGGATGCACTCTTTGTAGAAAGTCTGCAACAAATGAGTTGTGCACTGTGAATTGCACAACCATCGAGTTGAACACAAAAAGTCGGACAAAATATAGTGCTGCTGTAGATCGTCGACAGCGTTCTTCTTGAAGGCAACAACATTTAATTTATTCCACTGTTGTTTTTTCGTGTGTAGCCGTCGTCATTAGCATTGTTGGGAGGGCAAAGAGATCTCTGCGGGGGCGGCGCACTGCTCCACTCCCGCCACGCCGCGCCCTTTGGGAAGGAGGAGTTTGGGGGGGGGGGGGGCAGCCACCACCACCACACCCGGCGCGAGTAACAGTCAAGTCTCAACTTAATGAGCAAATACCCAGCCGCGGGCGCAATCGTCCTTCGCGAGGTGCCACGGGTATGCAGCGAGACTTCGCTCCCCTCCCCCCACCCTCCTCAACACACTTCCTCTCCTCTGGGATAAATAGGAATAAATTAGACTTCTCCACAGCTCCTGCCTGCGAGGTAGGTAAACAGCTGCACGACGCGCGGATCCCCCCCCCCTTTCCACCTGCTTCCTCTTTCTGCTGTGCCCCCCTACGCCGTTCCCATAGCGCGGCGCGGGAAGCTTTTCAAATGCTCGACGCTCGACATCGCTTTCCACGAAGCCGCCGGCTCCCCTACAAACAACACCCCATATACCTGGCACCACGAGAGGCTGCACGGCCTCACCAACATGCCGCCCGATGATGCTTCGATTCCGCTTCCTTTCCATTTCTTCCGGAAGCCGCGCGGGTCCGTTTGATTGTTTATGTTTGTTGTTTATCCGTACACACCCCCCGCTGTGCCGCGTGCGGCGCGCTGCTGCATCTTGCCGTCTTCCTTTACCTACCTCAAAGCTGCTCGCTGAGCCGCGGCCCGGCCGGCGGCGCCCTCCCCGCGCCGCGCGCTCGGCAGTTTGTCGAAGTAAAAGGGGAGGGGGGGGGGGGTGAAAAAAAATTGTGGAAGGTAAACTGTTGTGCGCGCGCGCGCCGCCGCCGTTGTTTTTCGCGGAACGCAGTTAGTTGTTGCCTCAAGGCCCGTTTTAATGGCGGCGCTCGCCTGTCGTCCTCGTTGTCGTTTGTGCGGAGGTACACTTGGGGCGGGGAGTTGCGGCGAAAGGCCCTTTAGTTTTGAGTTCTGCCATAAAAAAGAAGCGCGGGGGGCCTTGCGCCGCGACGACGTGCTCGGATTCGCTGCCCTGCCACGCCGCTCTGTGTGTGCGTTTGTGTGTGTGTGTGAGGCAGAGAGCGAGAGAGGTAGAGAGCGAGAGGTGGAGGACATGGAGCGAGCAGCAGCATCAGAGTCGACGCTCATTGCTGCCGTTTTCTAATAAAAATATCGATGTCGGACGGGAGTGGATATCCTGGATTTCGTGCAGCATATCACGTTTCGGTTAGCAGCGTTTCCTCATCCGACTGCGCAACTCTACCAAACTGTATTCCACGCATGATAATTGCTTATACTGGAAAAAGTGTTTCCAGCCAACCTCCGCGTGTGCAGAAAGGTTCGCAATTAAACACTAAAAGTTAAGACCGGAAAATGTTAGCGACATGAATAAAGCGTTTTTTCGTCTGACGAATATAAACGGAAACGCCACACCACTGCGGAATAAGAGACAATCGACATACCATTTCCGATTTCTGGCCGGAATTTGCATTAGTAGCTGTTTGTGGCTGTTGATTCCCAGATCAGACCTGACCTTCTAGAAGAAGTGCAAAACCGCGCTCCCAAACCTAACGTACGTAAGATGTAAGCGTGTAGCTTTTGTTTCGTTCTCAATCATACTTTACAGTTGTTCTGTTACACGTTTGAGTGTTTATAACATCTATTACTGAAAGTAAATTGATAAAAAATTGTTCAAAATTGGTAAATGATATGGAAACACGTGAACTTGTGCCCTGCCCATGAGCCAGACGAAACGGGGTTTTTTTCCGGAATCAACCGGCAACTTCGCGGAAAATTTTTTGCTGTAAAAGTAAATTGTTCAAATTTGGTTGCGTAAAATAATTAGAATTGCTGCTGCTGTTCCGTACGCACACAAACAGCTTTGTATAATGTTACATAAAGTTATTTTTCAGCAGCACGAGTCGACCCGACCCGGCTGGCCTTTTCATTACATGAGCCCCCCCCCCACCTTCTCCCCAATTGACGCGTTGGCTCGTTCAACAACTTTTGCGTCAGGTTCGTTTTGAGGAAGGTTCGCCACATTGACGACACCATTGATTATGTGAGTAATCTAATCGTCCAGAAAGTACGTCCGTTTTCTTCAGGTTCATTCGATAGATTACGGGAATCTGGGCGCCTTGGACAGCCATTGACGCCTGCGAGACTCGGGGTAGGCCACCCCCACAGTACACGCATGCACCCTAGGCCTACCTTTTGGGAGCTGTGAGAGCTGGTTCATGCTGAATTTTGCCGTTTCGAATCAAACATTTTCTCTAACTGATTATAGTTTTCTAAAAAATTGAGACTGGCGCCGGCGCCCTGCGCTTCGCGTCCCTCGGCGACTGCCTACCACACGCGGCGCGAGCCACCTGGGCATTGCATGTCGCGCGCGACTCTCCTCGTCAGAGTGCGAATGTGCGAGCGTGCCTGGGCCTCGGGGCCTCTTCAACTATCCCTCTTTCTCTCTCTGTATCCCTCCCCCCTCTCTCCCTGCCCGAAACCCTCGCCGCGCGCATTGTGGATGGCATCCCGCTCGCACTTCACCCCGTATCATCACACTCATGCGACACCCCCAAGGAGGCGTCGCGTGCGGCAGTCTCTGAGGTGTCACCAGGAGTAGCTGACGACGCGCGGTCCTCTCGCGTGCCCCGTAGACCCCCCTTCCCCTTTCCTTTCCCCCTCACGGCGCGCCAAATGCGGGACAAGGGTGTGTAAAAATGCGAAAAGTTGCCGGCGCGCCATAACGGGCAACAAAGAGCCTCAAATCCACCAACTTCTCTGCCGCAGAGCGGCGCGGTGGCGGCGGCGGCGGCTCGAGAAAGGAAGTGAAAGGGAGAGTGAGAGTGGCGGAGCGGGGCGCGGCGTGCAGCGAGGGAGCATAATTCGAATAAAATGGAGGTACATCAATAAACGATTACTGCACGCTGTGGTGCTAGGGGAAGAGGAGAGGGGGAGGAGTCAACCGCCGCCAAGTGGAGCGACAAATCGCGACCCGATTGTGGCCAACGCAACCCCGCACGACTTGAGCGCGGTGAGGCTGAGAGAGAGAGAGAGAGAGAG
>NW_026267152.1:1295199-1296313 GCF_000697945.3 Frankliniella occidentalis
GGCCACGCACTGCAAGACGCCTTATCGCGCCTGATTTGCAGCTCTCAAACTTTAGAAGGGGAATTTCTCCGCCTCTCCTTTTGCTTTTATGATTCTTATATCGTCTCCCCTTACTCTATCCCACGCTGTCTTATAAAGCATTCGAAGTATGGCAGGTGAACCATCTGGCGCGTAGGCAAACACATTATGCATATGTCTTAGTACACGCACAAGCGAGAGCTGTGTGGATGTGGCACCATTTAATCATCGATTTACTGAAAAACTCGTCAGTTAAGTAACACCTTTAAAATGTTCTCAATTAAATTTGACAAAAAGGCACTATTTTTTAGCACCTATAGGGATCATTAATAATGCTCTTACTTGATTTCGTTCAAGAATTATAGAACACTTCTTGGCAAGGATAAATCTATATTTGATAATAAGCGGTTTTCTCTTATAATTTGCGAGAAAAATTGGCTGTCGCCGCTGGGAACTCTCACTATGGGATCGCCCCCGGCCAGTTTAATCAACTCGTCAATGACTCTAATCATTGGCGCACAACGCCCTCTCGCTGGCCCCACAATCTCTTTCCCTCTCTCTATTCTCGCCCTCCTCCTTCTGGGATTGCGCACGGACGGTGAAGCTGAGTGGGGCCAGAGGGTGCGGGGGAGGCAGGGTGGGTGCTGGGCTCATAACAAGGGGCGCTTAGTAACACAGTGCTGACCCTTGTCCTGTGCTGGCCTGGCACTGTACCGGTCCCCGGGCGCACCTCCGAGAGAGCAGGGGGCCCACGTCCCGGCCCGCCGTGGTGGGGCCCCATATGGGGCAGGTCGGGGGAAGGGGCGCCGGGGGCCGCCCGGGGGGGAGTTTATTCCAACGGCCAACTTACCTCGCGTTGTGTTTGTTGTCTTTGGCGAAGTGCGTTGTGCCAGCTCCCGTCCGTAGCACGCGCGATGCGACCGCACCGACACATCCGAGACCGAGCAGCAGCAACTCAAAGCTCACCCACTCATTATCAAAATAAAGAAAAATGTCTTACATTTTACTTTTGTGATAGGCAGGCGGATGGCCCAGAAAGTGCGTTCGTCATGTCCTCTACTTGGGGGGAGTCGACGAAATATTAATCTCAGCGTCG
>NW_026267152.1:1296363-1297617 GCF_000697945.3 Frankliniella occidentalis
TCGTGCCTCAAGGAAAACCCTTGAATACCAGACAAAACTTCCAAGGATTTCCCTTGGAAGCTACGGGTTTCAAGACAGAGTCGGGGATTTCAAGGCCCAATCTTGAAATTATCCACCCGACCTTGAAATCCAAGACATTTCCTCGGATTTCAAGACACTCTTTTTACCGTGCAGGGACGAGGAAAGTAGATGTCACTTGTTCTCCTCTGGTGCTGCCGTGATGCTGTTCCTGTACTACTTCGACGGCACTAATAAAAGCTCACGGTGCTGTTTACCATGGTACGTTACAGTGAAACCTTCAGCACTGTCCGTTATATTGACTTAAGTCACAGCAATTCTCAGTGCAGGGCAAAGTTGCCGTGTACTTCAGTGCATAACCTTCAACCCGTAGCCGTAACTTACGGTGAATATAGAACGAAAGAACTGTCAGTGCTGCTGCGGGTTTCGCCGTAACTTATTTGTCACCGCGCTCGCTTTTCAACAGTGTGTTGGCCTGGAGTGGACAGAATGCACAGGATATGCAGCCGCGCTGCTGCCTAACGAGCCCCGCGCTGGTCGCACCGGATGGACGAAAATTCAGCGGAGAGACACATCATTTTGCAGCTGTAGCGAAAAGGCGTATCATCGCAACTTGTGCTTATTGCAAAGTTTACGCGCAAGGGGGGCTGTGGTTTTGTGTGGGTGTGGGTGGTCTCATTGGAAGAAAAATAGTGAAGTGTAAGATAAAGACTAAACAATTTGATGACATATATTATCGAAGTGTTGCCAGACCATTCTTGGGTACTGTACTTCCTTCTTCCGTCTATTTCCGACAGTATTTATAAGTGTGAGTTTAATTGGGCCCGCAAATAATTATACCATAAATGACAGACACAATGCTAGAAGGCTATGACATGTTTGCTTTGCTCGATCTTACATATTTTCTAAAACTAATTTGTTACATACTCTCTCTGCCGTGGAGTGGGGTAAAAACTACGAGTGTGTGTGTTACGGTCTGCGGTATCCCTTCTGTGCCTTAGGTAAGGCCGTAGTAAGGCCGGGCGGAGGGCAAGACGCGCGCTGCTGCAGGCACGCCGGGGCCGTCTCGGGGGTCACATCCAGAGTCTCATAACTCACGTGCTGGGGTGTGGCCGGGCGGGGCCGGGCGAGGCCGGGCGGGGCGCGAGTGGTGGGACCAGTGAGGGTGCATATTAGCCATGCACCCAGAGGATCGGGGACGAGTGGACCCCCGATGGGGACCCCCGCATTGCCCCC
>NW_026267152.1:1299067-1304218 GCF_000697945.3 Frankliniella occidentalis
ACTCGTGGCACTGCGGTTCAAATAATTTCGACTAACTTACTTACTTGCTAGTATGATTTAAGCTTGAATTCCACACTTCTGTTGAGACAAAAAGCAGAAAAATGACTCTTTGCAGCCAGCGAGGGTTCAGATAGAGGAATAGAGGGGGACATCGGGAGAGAGGGGAAGGGGGCGTAGCAAGCGAGGTGGGCAGCCTTCTGGAGTTTGGCGGTGGGTCAGGGCGAAGCCGTCCAGGATGGGAGGAAAATATCAATGAGGCTCTGTGATGAGAAAATTCGAGTTTCTGGGGGATGCAAGCTGCCACCCTGGGGGTTGTAGGTGGGAGAAGGAAGGAAGGGGTGGGGTGGAGGGTAAAGGGAGGGGCAGGATACCGTATTACACGGGCGGCAGTGCCACCGATAGGCTCGGACCCCTCCCCTTCCTCCTTCCCAGCTCCCCCCGCGCCGCCCTATGGACCGCCTCCCGCACGCACCTGACCTCGTTCAGTCCGCAGCGCAGTGTAGGACGAGAGGAAGTGACGCTCGGTAATCAGCCTCCCCCCCCTCCTCCTCAAACCCTTCGCCAACTCTGCCTTACTTTCTCATCGCTCTGCCGCCGAAGCTACTTTCCGATGTGACTTGTTTCCGGCGAGCGGAGTTTTCGTTATCGTTTCCGCACTACTAGTTGTAGTTTGCGACTTCCGCCTCTCGGCCAAGGACACGTATCTTTCGTCTCTTTTGCTGGCCTCCCCCACCCTCACTCTCTCTCTCTCTCTCTCTCTCTCTCTCTCTCTCTCTCTCTCTCGGCGCGTGTACGTGTATCTCTCTCCCCTACCTCCTCCTCCCATCGCCTGCATACAGCGTCTAGGCTCACAGGACTGCGCCCTAGAGACGGACGCACACACACACGCACGTGCACGCACACGCATACTCCTGGCAGGCAGATACGTATAACATCCCCAGGGACAGTGAGGGAGAGACAAAAAGAAAGAAATCTCCCTGTTTGGAGTGAGCCTACTACTGAACCTCAGACGACGCAACAAGAGAAAACGCGTAGAGTTGACCAGTTGACCAGGATCATCCCGCATCAACCAGAAAGATTTCATTTATTATCCGCCGCTACAATTTTGCCGAGTCTCAGCCTGTGCAAGCTTTTGTAGCACCTGATAGGTAGGCAACATCTTGCGTGCAGCGCATGCGTGTACTGCGGGCTGGCCTACCCGGATTCTGGCAGGCGCCAAGCTCCATATTTCATATGCTGGATGAGAGAGTGAGCGAGCGAGAGAGAGAGAGAGAGAGAGAGAGAGAGAGAGAGAGAGCATCAGCCATCAGTACAGTAATGATTAAACTTCCATCATGCTCCCTCTTCACGCACGTGTTCACTTGGGACATCACATCTCGACACATGCCCATAGGTTTGTGGGTCGCGGGTCATGTCTATGTCTATGAATCTTTCTGAGCAAGATGGAAACAGAGGGGATACACAGCAGCTAGCCCACCCCACCCCACCACGCCCCACCGTGCCCCACCATACGCCCCACCCCGCCGCCCGCCGGCTGACTGGGTCACGGGGTAACCGCGAGAGCTCATACGTATATCAGTATATTATGCCGTGACAGTTGCCGTAAATAACGCGTGGGTTTCGGGTGGCGCGGCCCGACGCGTCTGATTGATTGGCGGTCGAATAGAAACAATGGCCACAGCGGCAGGTATGATGAAAACCTTAGCCGCGGTGGACCGTCCCCGCGACCCGCTCCCGACCCGCTCCCGACCCGCTCCCGACCCGCTCCCGCGACCTCCCACCGCGCATGATGGATGGCCCGAGTGCCGCGCCGTTCGCGGAGAAGGGAGATGATTGTGCCTCCCGCCGCGTTCTTGCGCTTTCGCCAGTGCTTTATGATTAATTTCGTTTCTTTGTTTTTGCTGTTTGTGTTGCAGTTGCAGCGCTCCAACCAGACGCAGGTGTACCTCGGGGAGGTGTCCCCCTCGCTGGCCGGCAACCTGAGCTGCGAGGTGACGACCGACGACACGTTCGTCACGCGGCTCGTGTACACCAACCTGGTGGTCGCAGGTGAGCAGCGGCATCCGTTGCGTTTGTCTGTGTAAGCGTGCCATTTGTGCACAAAAACCGACAAAAACAAGAATGCTCCCGTTTTGGGCTACTACTAAAATTTTTGAAGGTGATACTGCACCAAAAACAGCACCCTCATTTGAGGAAGGGGGGGTTCATTCCTTCCTGTGGGCCCTATTTTACTAACGACTGTAAAAGGAATTACATAGCAGATTTGGTTTGTTGTATATTTTGCAACAACTTATTAATAAAAACGAAAAAACTACAGTACATTTACATTAGTTATTTTTCACAGTGGTTTTTCACACTGCTGGTGAGGGGCGTGTTCTGTGCGAGGCGTTGCATTATCCTTTTAGTGCGAATCAAACATTGCGAACTGCCGGCCATAAATGACTCGGAATAACGACCCGGGAGGGCCTCTCTCAGTGGAGAGCGGGAGCGAGAGTCAGCGAGAGAGAGGGAAAGAGAATGAGAGTTGAGAGACGCAGACAGGCGGGATGCTGGAGAGCGGGAGTTAGACGGCGCGTTTGTCAAAACGTGAAGCACATCTTGGGGCACGACTAGGAAAGGAAGAAAAAAGACGAAGAAATAAGATAAAAATAAATTAAGGCCAGAAACGGAGCAGCAGAGGGTGACGGTCGAATAATTAACCCCACGTCTCGCTGCTACAGTAATGTAATCTACCGCGTTAGGCTACCGAAGCGCGAAAAAAAGGGTGGGAGCAGCGGGGGGAAAGGAGAAAGTGTGAAGAAGAAAAAGAAGGGCGAGGCCTCTGAAAATATATATCCTTTCTCTCCTCAAGCAGCGGTTTGAATTTTCTACATAAATTGCGAGGGAAGTGAGGAGAGCATCTGCCTGACAATGAGTGCATTAGTGAGTCTGTCGAGGCTCGACTAATTCGAGGCTGGCCCCAGAGGGGGAGGAGGGGCCCGGGGTGTGATCGCCGCCCCCTAGACTCGTCCCGCCAATGAAATAGGGCCATTTTTTATTTGATTCCGTGCGCCACGGAAGAGAGCAGGCGGGCAGACTGGCTGCACTCGCCGGCCCACTTCGCTTTAGTCGGACAAAGGCGTAGTAAAATACCCCTCCATGCAATTGGCTTTAACCGGCTTTAACCCTCTCACTCCGACTCGTCCTAAGTCGTCGTGTCCCAATTATTATACAGTTGAACTCCGAACGTCGGTCGAGCAGTAACATTGCGTGATGGCAAAGACGGTATGGCAAAGCAAACGTAAATGGAGCGCCTTGTGTGTCTTTACAACCGTATAGCTGCATCATGGTTCCCGTACAAGATGAAATCGATCTAGAGTGTCTCGAGCCGAGATATTGTAAAGACAAAATGCAGACGCCGTTGAGTCTTTTTCGAGACTTTCTGGAGACGGTTTCAGAGACGGCGTCGAGACTTTAACTAGTCAGTGTAGAGATACTTTGGAGACATCGCAAATGTCTCAAGAACGACTGTTTTCTGTCTCGGGATTGAGACATTATGGAGACATCGTCGAGCCGTTTCTCTCGAGACGGTTTGGAGACAATCTAGAGACGGGTCGACGAAGAACCCGTCAAAAGGGAGGATACAGGGCTGAGCCATGGCGGGAAGTGACGTAGGTGTGTGAGTTGAGTAAATTCGGCAAAACGTCAGGCGAGTGTGCGCGCCGTTGACCATCCGTTTGAACTCTAAGCCGGAATGAGCATCATCAAAAATTGTAGCCCGCCATTTTCAGGCGGGGAACATAGGGGTGAATCGCCCGCAGGCTCTCATAGTACTGTCGTTGTCAGGTCCGCTCGCGCAAGACTATCGTGCCCAGATGCCGAAGCGCCACCTATTGGCATGGCAAAGAATTTCTCGAGATATTTTGGAGACATGTTTGAGACACCGTATAGTCTACCACAGACTCTCTCAAGCTATCATGGACGCATTGTAGGGGTACAACTGCTTCGCCAATAGGTGGCGCTTTGGCATCTGGGCACGATAGTCTTGCGCGAGCGGACCTGACAACGACAGTACTATGAGAGCCTGCGGGCGATTCACCCCTGGGTTCCCCGCCTGAAAATGGCGGGCTACAATTTTTGATGATGCTCATTCCGGCTTAGTGTTCAAACGGATGGTCAACGGCGCGCACACTCGCCTGACGTTTTGCCGAATTTACTCAACTCACACACCTACGTCACTTCCCGCCATGGCTCAGCCCTGTATCCTCCCTTTTGACGGGTTCTTCGTCGACCCGTCTCTAGATTGTCTCCAAACCGTCTCGAGAGAAACGGCTCGACGATGTCTCCATAATGTCTCAATCCCGAGACAGGAAACAGTCGTTCTTGAGACATTTGCGATGTCTCCAAAGTATCTCTACACTGACTAGTTAAAGTCTCGACGCCGTCTCTGAAACCGTCTCCAGAAAGTCTCGAAAAAGACTCAACGGCGTCTGCATTTTGTCTTTACAATATCTCGGCTCGAGACACTCTAGATCGATTTCATCTTGTACGGGTTCGCATACATCGTTGGAAGTATTTATTTTGTTGTTGGCCCGCGGGCGGGGCTGGTGGCCGGGTGGGGGGCCGGGCTTGTTGTGCGCCTCTCGCCTTATATTCGCCTGCACGTCTGCATTCAATCTGCGGGCGCCGTCTTCAAATATTCATCTGTGGTGGGCGGGGCGGGGGCGCGTGGCGGGCGTGGCGTGGTGAACTCGCTTCTCGCACGCGAACCCCTTCTTTCTCTGCCCCCCTCTCTCCCTCTCTCTCTCTCTCTCTCTCTCTCCCTCTCTCTCTCTCTCTCTCTCCCGACAGCAGGCGCGACAGAAGACGCGTATCAAACGCGCGCGCGGCGACCGTCGGACCGACACGCGTGTGCCCTGCCGGGCCTATTATTGCGGCTAACGAAATGATTGAAAATATTCTGCTGTCACAACAATAACCCTCCGCCCACGCCCGCCTATGTGTTAGTGTGTGTGTGAGGGACAGAGAGAGAGAGAGAGAGAGAGAGAGAGAGAGAGAGAGAGAGGGAGAGAGGGAGGGAGAGAGAGTGTGTCCGGCAGGGGGAGGCCGGCAGTAGCGGGGCGATGTCACGGGTGTTGAGTGGCTCGCCTGCAGTTGACAGAATAAGGGAAG
>NW_026267152.1:1304268-1304809 GCF_000697945.3 Frankliniella occidentalis
TTCAAGCCTTACAGTTTACCGCCCCAAAAACTCGGACGTGCGCCGCGTGATGTGGCGCGGGTGTTAATAGGCGCGGTAACTCACTCCAACTTTTGCTCTTCCTTATGCTGCTGCTCCCGCTATGCTGTCGCTGTGTTGTTGTTGATGGTGTTGAAAATTTCACTCTCTGCAAAAAAATAAAATGAAAATAAAAGAGGTTTTTTAAAAAGGAAGAATTACAATAATCTTGAATGAAAAAAAATATATATCTCGCCACAACCCCGCCACAGCGGGGTCCCCGCATTTCTGCTCCCAATCGCGTTTTTCATTCCGCTGGTCACAATATGCGCATAAATTCATGATGACCATTGGTCGAGCGGTGGGAAAAAATGCGGTACGGTGAGGAGAGAGGAGGGGTGGGGGGGGGGGCAAGGGTGACGTGGTGTGGAGGCTCCTGGCAATGCTGTACATGCACACACGTATTTACGCCCCCCATTCACATAACAATGGCCTCAGGAAACACGCATGCAGGTCCATTCCACACACCCTTTCCTCCCCCCCC
>NW_026267152.1:1312750-1316875 GCF_000697945.3 Frankliniella occidentalis
CTCTCTCTCTCTCTCTCTCTCTCTCTCTCTCTCTCTCTCTCTCTCTCGAGTTGTTTTTCTATCTTTACCATTCTGATGGCACTCTAGTTGGACTTATCAACCCTTTTTTACCTCTAATTAATAAACAAATCAAATGAAAATCAATCTCTCGCTCTCTTTCTCTGTGGGAGTAGGCACACCAATGGGGCTATCTAGCGAGTAAAGCTCCTCCTCCTGAAGGCACGTCGAACCGATCAGATGAATTAAAGAAAGACTTACCACTGGAAAAGGAAAGGCGATTATAAGTTGTGCCTTGCCAGGCGTGCTTCAGAAATTTTCAATTTCGTGCTTCTGTGAAGACACTAAAATCCCTAAAGGTGCTAAAAATTAGTGCCTATGGCCGTTTTAGTGTCCTGTTGACCTATATGTAAAAAATCTTTTGATTGGTAGGACTGGGAGCACCTTTGTTTTTTCAGACCCGTTATGTCATGAACCGAGGCATGAACGCTCCGACCGCTCCGCTCAGCTTCATCTCTTCTTGGCTCAAATTTATCTCTCCATCTCCGGCGGCGGGCAGGCCGCGCTCTCTCCGCGCCCCGCGTCCCGCGCCCTAGTGCCGGGGGAGCGCGCGGGGTGGTGATCTCCGATCCCGGCTATAACTCAATGGGTTGGCTCTGCGCTGGGTAACAACCAGCGCTGTTGTATTTAGCTAATCGGATCATGAGGCAAACGCTGGGCTCCGGCGGGCTCCGGCGGGCGCTCTGCCAAGTGCCGTGCTCGGCGACCGGACAACCCCACCTCCTCCAGCCGCATCTCGCTTTCTAGCGCCGCTCTCTTGCCGCTCATTCTTCTTCTTCTTCTTCTTCTCGTAGTTCGAAGCAGCAGTAGCAGAACTTTGCGCGAGAATCAGGAATCTCGTCAATCCAGGCCACCAGGCTAGCCTCACTAGGCCTCACGCGCTCGTGTGTGTGGTGTATGTGTGTGTGTGTGTGGTGTGTGTGTGTGTGAGGAGGGGGAGAAGGGTAGAAAGCACTCAGAGCGAGTGGACCGCGGAGCTGGACTCACGGACTACGGCCATCACGCCCTGTGCTCGCCCGTCCGCGACCTTCTTGCTTTCGCCTGCTAACTTGTTTTGCTGTCTCCTTCGCGGCCCATTTATACCTCCCCCTCTCTCTTTCCCCTGCCTCTTCCCCGCCCCCCTCTACACAGACCCCCCACACACTCATACAGACCATATACGTACATACAGGGTGCCCCGTTCAAGATGGGTATTTCGCGCCATTAATTTGATTTCATGTCGCTCCCGCTAGGGACTACTGGACTGTGTTTCTAGACTCAACACATTTTGGCACAAAAAATCCTCAGATTTCGAGGAAGTCTCAAGATTGTGGGATTATTCCTCGATATTTGAGAATTCCTCAAAATCTGAGGCGAGATTGGAGGACTCTTCCTCAAACGTGAGAGTTCCTCAAAGTTGTCTCTTTTCCCTCCAAAAATGGGACATTGCTTTTACCGTGAATGGCGCAAAAGGCCCGTCTTGAATAGGACACACTGTGTATATACAACACACTTCATGGAGCTCTAATCAGATCAGACGAATAAAGTGCTAGAGGTATGAAGCGAAAGCTGCATAGCATGCATCAGAAACAGATTAGGACCATCGCCTTCACTGCAAACTCAATATAGACGGCTTTGACACAAGGAGGTGCATTTTTGCATGCTTCACGCCGTCACAAGTGGGCCTGTGTTCGTTGCCAGGTCGAGCGTTGACAAGAGCGTGCCTGCCGCATACAATCGTGCACGTTGTACATCTGTATGTTTGTGTGTGAAGGTCATGGGTCATGCACCGCCACCGCCGGCGGCGGAGCGTCAAAAGCGCTTTGATCGCTAACCGAGTGTGATTGTAAACAGAGTAAAATGCCTACCTATTACGCGGGGAACAATAAAAAAAGCTGCTCTGCCGCGTGTGTTTGTATTTATGTGCGTGGGCGGTGAGAGCGCGAGAGAAAGGCGAGAGGGTCGGGTGTTTTTGTGTCCCTGATGCTGATGGTGCTACATACAATTTCCAGTCCGCGCACAGTTCTATGAACGCGGTCTAATTTGATTTCCTCTCCGTAGTTCAAGCCCACGCGACCGCACACCCGCGCGCGCATGCACACACACACACACAGACACACACAGCATTCATACATACGCATTCACCGTGCACGCCTTGCTGTGCGTGCGGTTGAGTGGCGCCGAGAGCAGGTGCGGACGGATCGTACTCACAGGCCAGTGGGCCGTCCGCCAGGGCCGGACAGAGTCCGTCCCCGCTGTTGACAAAGGGTCTCCGCTATATGATGAGTGAAATGCGACGCTCCCCTGCTGCGGGAAAGGGGCTGGTGTGGGGGTTATCCTAGAGGAGAGTCATGCCAACGACCCCTCCCCGAAAATGAATCTAGCTGCTTGAATTCTTGAATGTTATGAATCCCTTACGATGACCTTATATTCTTAATTCTTTACCGGCAAATGGAATCGTGGAGCCGTTTGACTTGAACGACTCAAACGAGTTAAACTTGATGCACAGTGGAACTTTGATAATTCTTCAGATTGACGCGCTTTTCCCCACTTGGTCCGAAATCATCAAACCTTTGCCACAGTTGTTCTGGAAAACAAACCTAAATGTTCTTTCTTGGGTGCATCAAGAAGACAGCCGTTTACTGACTGCTTGGTAAAAACACTGTCTGTTTTTTTTTTTTTTTTTCAGAAGTAAGGGAAAACTTGAGGAACTCCCTGGAAATCTGAGGAGTTTCCCTCAAGTTATGGAAGTTCCCACTCAAAGTTTTCCCCTGTCTCCTCAGAATATCAGACATTGTTTTTTTACCGTTTGAAGCACGTTGTGGTTACGCAACGACAAAGATTTCACGCGCCTAGTAACTTCTTTGTAATAGATTTCTGTTTATCCCAGCTCGCCTCTCATCGCTGGTGAGGCGTGGCCAGTGCCGCTCGTCCATCCCGTGTGCATTCGCCGTGCGTGACAAGCGCGGCCCTGCCCCGTCCCCGAGGTGCAGGATGGGTAGCGCTGTACGCCGCCCCAGGGCTCAGCCCTTGTTAATTAATTGTTCTGCCTGATAGCCTTTGAAAATTGATGACGAAGATAAAGCGTTTTCATCGCTGAGCGGCAGAGCGACAGAGGGAACGTATGATATAAGCCCCCTGTGAGCCTGGGCGGGCGCGGGCTGCCGCGCTGCGGTGCTCCTCCCCAAGATAACCATTGTTGTGTGGTTTCCGCGTTCAGTCGGCTATTCCCCATGTTATTCCCACTCAGAGGAGCTCACGGGCAATTGAGGCCGCGTGCGACCCGAAACTGTTGTGTTTGAGGGAATGTTTTGTCAGATATACGTTAAAAAACACTGTATGAGCTGCTCCTCTCGCGAGATAAAAATAAAACACCCCAAAAAATGGGTTTTCAATTCAAGCATCGTACTTAAAATTTTGAGCCTCATATCTTGTTTTAAGGAACAAATAGGACTTAAAACAAGAAATGGGACTCTACATTTTAAGTACAATACTTGAATTGAGAACACATTTTGGGCGGCGAAACTTTCGCGCCTCATTCGCATATTATTACTTCTACACTAGATCTTAGTTCTCCCATGTTTCCAGGACCAAGTAGCAAATTGGGGAAACAGAATAACCGGCCATTCTACGAACGTCGTGAGTGTGTTAAGTTTGAGTTTATTTCTCGGAAGGTGTCAAGCGTTGTGTGGTGTTGCTGGAAAGGTTGCGGGGAGGTCGCCTACGCCGAGTTTGCTTGAGGTCCGCGAGACCGACAGGGACGCGCGGCACAGGAGGGCAAGGCGGAGAGCAATTTGAGGGAGTTGAAGGCTCCGTTTGACATTCACGTCAATCGCGCTCTGTGGCGCCGCCACACCACGCCACGGCGGCTGGGTTCGGGTGGTGGAGGAATGTTATCAGGACCAAACTGGCGCCATGCGGATTAAGTTTGGGACCGCTTATGATTCAGTTTTGCAAGACAAAGCCACAGGTATTAATTCAAGCAACTTTAAATAAAAATAATGCACCCACCCCAAACAACATCCGCACAACGAAATGTAGGATCTCGATTTTTTTGTAAGGTTAAAAGAGTGTACTTTTTAATCCCCC
>NW_026267152.1:1317000-1327000 GCF_000697945.3 Frankliniella occidentalis
CTTTGTCGTCGACGGCGATGGTCATGTTCTCGGTCGAAGTGGACAACAAGCCAGCCGACAGCACGCTCCGCTTGTGGGCTGACACCGTTGGGGTCCATGTGAGCGCGACGCCGCTGGCTCCGAGCAGCCGTCCACTCTGGCCCAGTGGATAGCGAGACAGATTCGTAACAACAAGTCTCGTGGTTCTACTCCCGCTGGGTCCGGCTGGCAGACCGTCCTGCCGGCCGCCTGGCGTCTTTTTCGCGTTTTCGCTTCACTGGGCGGCGTTCTCTTGGCGTTCTTTCTGCGTCCTCCTCGCGTCGTGCACGCGAGAAAAACGCCAAAATTACACCCAGAAACTTGTAGGAAACATCAGAATACGCGACAAAGACGGCAAAACGAGGAGAGCACAGACACGAGTTCAACATGAGTCGCTCACCAATCGACCGCGGTGGAGGCTGGAGGCGCCGTCTATCCGCTGTGGTCCCGGTGTTCATTTCGCGTTCTTTAGCCATGCTGAATGCTACTTTAAAGGGGAACATTTGAAGTTATAATCTTGTGCATCTTGTGTTTTTTCGGGGGAAGGATAACGCGAGATAAACGCGAATAGTCTCTGAAGATTTTTACCCGGGTCATTCTTTGTCTACCTCAACCCTTTCTATATGTCACCCCTTCTTTCTCTAACCTGAATTTTTATTTTTATTCGTGTTCCCCTACTCCTTTCCTTCGCCATTTCCTCTCACAATAGGCGCTGTTCCAGGCCTCCATCTTAGCAAAGCTTTCGCGGGCGAAAAAGGCTGCATGTCAAACTAGACGATGCACTGTCTTCTTCGCGACAGAACAACAAACAACGACAACAAAAAAACACTTCTGTTGCGCAACGCTGTTTGCAGAATGAGAGCAGAAAAAAACACGGGTTTGATGTTTGTGCTCGAGTAATTGAACGACGGACGGAAGGGCGGTAGCGCTGTGGGGTGCAGCGGGGCGTGGCGCGGGACACAGTGCAGCCAGGCACACTGTGTGTGTGTGCCCACTGACAATGGCCCGCTATTGAGTGCCACCACACCGTGGTGTGTGAGTGAGTGTCTGCGTGTTTTGGGCCTGTGTGCATCTGCTGACCGGGAAACGCTTCCATCGTTGTCGCAAAGTTTCTTTGTAAAACGTACAGAGTACCGGGCGATTCATATAAGACGCAGCACAGGGGCGGGCGGGTTTGTCTACGCAAGGCAAGGGGCTATGGTGCTTTGCGGAAGAGTGGGTATGCAAACCCGTGCGCTCCTGCGTCTTCTCTGAATCACTCGGTACAGCAGGATTGAGAAGAAAAACAAATACAGAAATCTACCTGATGCCGCTTGGTACACTCTGGATTCGACCGGAATGTTTTCCCTCACAGATACTCCCGGCACGTTAGCATCTAAAACTAGGTCCGTTCTGTGGTTTCGTATTTTTAGGTCCTATGGTTGTTTAATTAGCGACTAAATTTTTGAGCGAATGTAATTTATACTTCGCAAAAAGTGCCATCTTCAATAAAATATATCCGTTTTAGAAACGGCAACTGAAATTCGGCCACCTGATTTCTTCCCTCCCCTTAACCATTTTAATGCTGTAATAACACTGTTTGTTTTGGTGTTTTTTGGTTACTTATAATGTAGTACAGCGGGCTATTGTAGTTAAGAACGTAAGGACCGTGCAAGTGGGACACGAACAGAAATGATGAGTCGTAAGCGTTGCGACCCCCATCACAAGCTTTCCCCGCCATAGGCCAACAATGTCGTTTATTTGAAGCGGAGCGAAAGCGAAACGGCGCGGCGTGTTTCATACATCGGTCTCTGCCGAAATGGAATATGGAAAGGCTTTTGGAACTTGTTGCTTAACAACATCCCTGTGCCTACGGCCACACGCTGCGCGGCCCTCTTTGAAGTCCCCTCCGCGTCGCTCCGCTCCCATATACGCCCCCCAACCACTCCCCAAATCTGCCTATGTAGACCGACGGCATGCCGCTCGCTTCGTTTCCTTTCCGCCGTTTCTCTTAATGCTGTCGCAAAAATACTGAGTAACTTTTCAATTCCTTCCTATACGGGGTCAAATGACGTCCTGAACACCACCCCTCTCCCTCAATTATCCCCAGGGACCAGGTGTTTGGGTTCGTCACGTCCCGTTGCGCCCTGCAACGCCTCACTACGCTCCGCCACGCCCCGCCACGCCCCGCCACGCCGCCCGGGGGGACGCGACCCCATCAATCAGCAGAGCCGCACCGACCGACTATCGTGTGAATGCACCGCGGCGCCAGACCGTAAACAAATGCCTGCTGTTTATCGGCGGAAAATAGCAGCTTGCAGCCCATTTATCCGGCATTTTCCCAAAACAGTAGGCTCGATGTAGTGAACAAATAAATGGCAGAGGAGCCGAATCACGGACGAATAGGTGTTAAACGCATGTGTCCGGTAGTTGCACACGAAGCTCACACTTACAAAATTTACATTTGTCGATTGCGTTGACCAATGCTAAGTATTGTTGGAAATGTGAACAACACATTATTATTTGTCAATATTGGCTAGGGCTAGGCTACATTAATGAAATAGTACTTTTTTTTGCGTTTAGCGAGTAAATTTGCAAAAATTTTATATGGTGAAATTAGAAAATTCTTGTGACATTATGTACCGACTAGAACTTTTTATACGAGCAAAATCAGTCTTTTCCAAATTTACGATACCGATTGTCTGTTGTAAATCGCAAGATCGCAAGTAAGTAAAACCCATAATGCCAATAGACAAATATACTTTTACGGTGTACCTCCCGGCGCTACGGAGGCGCGTGGGAGGGTGCTGTTGATCGCCAGAGTGATTAAAAATGCATCCGACGCCTTGCTTCGATTATCGCCGCTGCCCGCGGCGGGTCGAGGAGGAAAATGAAACAACACCAGTGTCAGGGAAGCAGCAGGCGTCCGACCCGACCGCAATGAAGATCTTTTGCTGAGTTGTTTCTCATTTCCCTGATGGATGGGTGGACTGACGCGCGCACCGTGACGTCGCATTGCAAACGTGTTAATAGAGATTGGCCTGTGACCCTCGCGTACCGCATCACTCCCAATGGGCGTGAGAAATTACTGCGGGGGTTTAGGGAGGACGCGGTGCTGCTGGCTGCATGTCCATCAAGCGTCGTGGTGCCGGTTAGTCGATGAAATGACTGCGAGACAGAATAGTTCCGTTTGCTGCTTCGCAGCCGAGTGCGGATCGGAGTCGTATTCCGGAAGAGTGCGTCCCGCGCGACGCTCTCCAAGCGCCCCCACCCTCCACCCCCTCCCCTTTTGCGGCGAAACACATCTCGCGTCCACAAACCTCTTGGGGTTTGAGGCAGAAATGAGGGAAGCTTCCCACGCACTGACAAAAAGAAATGTTTGGAACGAAAGTATAAGAAATGCGCGGATGACAAAGTCTTTTCGTGGAAAAATATACATACTTTGACACTTGTGTTAATATTTTTCACAACACCCTCTTCTACCGCTATGGAGGGGCACTAAGCGCATCTCCAGCCAAGTATCCAGCCATAGCAGCAAGACCCGTCTCCCCTAGCGAAAGAGGGCGGCGCTACCCTCTTTCCTGGAGCTGCGGTTGGCAAGGAGAGAGAAGAGGAAGAAGGGGGAACGGGAGGACGGCGATGACGGTTAGCTGGAACGCGATAGGAACAGGCGTCCGACTGACCTCCTTCTGCTCCTGGCTTCCCCGCCCGCCTTCCGAGCTGTGCAACAGCCTTATCTGCAATTAAGTCCTGTCATGGCGTATCTGGTCGGGACCAACCACTCCATTGACACGGCGCCGCTGCTGCTGCGCTCGGCTCGGGCCGACGACGACATCGCAGGCGGGCTCCCTCTCCGATACGAGACGCGGAGTGAGGAAAGGGAAAGGGGGGGGGGGATCTGAAGGTGGTGGAGGGGTAAAGAGGGGGTCTGAGAGGGCGAAGCGGGTATCGATAGGCGGCGATATCTACACGAGCATTTTGGTAACACACGACATGTTCTCACAAAAGTGCTGTCTCACTATAGGTTTGTTTCAAGAAACGGGAAGAAACAACACAACAACAACAGCAAAAAATGTGCGAGAGGTGACCAGTTTCCGTCCGCATTTCTTTTGTTTCCGTTTCCCACATATAATATGAGTCCCGCTCGCCATACGAGAGCAGTGCGCGCGCGGTCCCAATCATGATTGCTTTCGTGCGAGGTAGATGATAGCCACACAAATATGCGGGGAGGGGAATGGCAAGCGCGGCACGCTCGGCATTACCGAGGCCTGATTAACGCGCGCAAACCGCATGGGTGTGAGCCCCCGGCGCCCTCATCCTCGCCCCCCTCCCGACTCAACATCAGGTTTTCCACAATACTGCTGCTGCGCCGCGCCGCTGAAAAATATTGATGCCATCCGTCGCTGTGTGCGCGGCCATGTGTAAGGGCGCTGTACAGGCTAATCACCGACACGAACAGCCATTCATCATAGTGTGTCACTGCGGCCGCAAGCTCACACACACTCATCTCTCCGACCCAACCCTGCAGTCTACTATTACCGTACTGCCCTGCTGTGTTGTTTCTGTGCTGTTGTATACTACGCACAAAACTTTTTCATACTTACTTGTTTCTTAACAATCTGGATTTACTTCGGATTTACGGCCAGGTGAGGGCGTTTTGTTCAACGAAATATTTATATATAACTGGCTTTGCCGGACAAGGTTTTCCCTCCCCTCCACCCTTCTAATCTAGAGACCACCCTTCCCTCCTCCCCCTTTTCCAGCGATCTCACTCTCCCAAGCCCGGGGGCGCGGGGCATTTAATCACGCAGACGAATTACCTCCACCTTTGGCCGAAACTTTTCGCGAGCTTGAGGTGCTGCTCGAGTATTCGCAAAGTTCATCGGAAAGACGCCCGGCGCCGCCGCCGCCGCCTCTAGAGCGGCCCGCGCCCCGCCACGCCACGCCCCAGTATCCTGGCTGGTGGGGCCGAGTCGGGGGCGGCCCCCCAACAGCTCATACAAAGTTACGGGCGCGGTGATTTTGAGCGCGGCCTAGGCCCCATGAGAGGCTGCTCCCCGCCCCAGCACGCCGCGCCACGCCCCATCCGACGTAACGGCGGCGGCGGCGCTGCGCCCAGCCAGTGTGTATCCCAGCACAGCCGCCCGCTCGACGTGTTTTCGCTGCCGTGAATCAAACCGTTGCCTCCTCTTCCTCGTGTCCCGGGCCCGACGGCCCGGCGCGCAGAGCCCCACCGCCGTCGCCGCTCCCGCACCTCCTTGGCCCGCCTCAAGCCGAGCCCGGCGTCCATAAGGGCCACAGCATATACACAGCCCACTGTTAACCTGCGCCTCGCACCTCCCACACCCACACAGCCCGCCTTAACATCACACCTGGCTACAGTGTTTCCACGCCTCCCCCCTTCCTACCCTTCAATGTTTCCCCCTCTACGCCTATTTACACCTTGTGTGTGTGTGTGTGTGTGTGTGCGCGCGCGCGCGCGCGCGCGTGTGTTTGTAAAGTTCCAGGGTCGGTCTGGCCATTACCGCCAAGGTCGGGGCGACGTGCCAATCACGGGCCGACGCAACAATCCCTGTGGGCCGCTGGGCCTCGACGGACGGGCGACCTTCGACCCCACGACAGGCAGCGATCCCTCACGCGGGTCATGAGCCTATTATTATGACGAATTTGTCAGACCCTCTTTTATGGCAAAAAAAGCCGGGGCATCGAGCTCACAGATTACGAAATTAAGAGGGTGGGTGAAGTATATTTGCTCGCGCGGGGGAGGGATTGTTGCGTCACCTCCCTAAAGCGTATATTATCATCACCTTCGCCTCGACGCCCTGATTGCGTTAAGAGGTCTTCCCCCAGGGCATTTCGCCGCTCTTCTTCTTCGCGAGCAGATGAGAGAAGGTGAGCGAGAGAGAGAAAGAGGGAGAGAGAGCGAGAGAGAGATAAGGATGGGAAGCAGCTGGAGGAGACTCGAGTGCACGAGCCACATCAAGGCACCGCACAGGCGAGTCGGTCGCCTTCTTCCTCTCTCTCACACACACTCGCGAACTCTCACACGCACACACACACTCTCACTCAAGCTCACACCCACACGAGCTCGCAGGCTGCCAGCGAAAGGTAGGAAGTGTCTGCTGTGGTCTCTCCGCTTCCTTTTCTCCCCCGGCTGTCTTGCCGGGGATTGTGTTTGTTTGAAGTGCGACCTGAGAGGCGCAGCGAGGCGCAGCGTAGCGCAGCCTGGCACGGCGGTGGCAGAGAAGAGACTCGACCTGTCACAATGGAGGTATACACGCTTCCGGAACACGCTGTTGTGGTTGGCATGTAGCTTTGAGGCGCCGCCGCGCAACTCCGCCTCTCTCTCTCTCTCTCTCTCTCCCCTAACCTCGCGCGCTCTCTCTTTCTTTCCTCTCCTACCGAGTTTACGTGCGGCCGCAATACCAAGTAGAGTTGACACGCAACCTCCCGAGACGCTGCATGGCACCTCACATGACAACCCTGTGGGCCCTCGCCTCCCCTGCCAGCCAGCAGCGGGGCCTGAGCCGGGCTTTGCGCCCGGTCTCGAACCTCTACGCCCGCCTCGCCCTGCCAAGCTCTCCCGCGTGGGCGTCACTCTCGCAAATGTGCATGGTGTAAGGTCACGTCGGCCATGCAAATCTTCTTTCCCCGACTGAGACTTGTGCGGTCCAAAATGGCAGAGCGACGCCGGCGTGCTGTCAGAGGGCGTACCCTTATGACCTGTTCAGACATTCCTTTGAACGCCGTGGGCCGTGTGGGGGTTCAAGCGGGACCTGGCTGCTGCGGGCTGCGGGCTGGCGCGGGAGTCCGTTTGTCATCGTCGGAGAGAAGAGAAGCGTGAAGGGATGCTGGGCTGGGAAGAGAAAAGAGATCAAACTCGTAGTTGTTTTAGGCTGCGGACAGCGCTGAGTCGGGGGCCCTGAATAATACAGCGGGGAGGGATTA
This sequence comes from Frankliniella occidentalis, assembly GCF_000697945.3. Classification (NCBI taxonomy): domain Eukaryota; kingdom Metazoa; phylum Arthropoda; class Insecta; order Thysanoptera; family Thripidae; genus Frankliniella; species Frankliniella occidentalis. The sequence goes on from NW_026267152.1 coordinate 1,323,946, forward strand.
AAGATCGTCTTGGGCCGCTTGGCGCCCGGGCGTAGACAAGCTGGGGTGGGCTTTTCATGTTTACTGCAGTGTCCTTTAAGGACCGGGCTGCAGGCTGGACTGAGTGCAGCCATTCGATACAATCGACCACTTCGACGCGATTCGATTCGACTACTACTACTACTGGCTCCCTTCACTCGACTCGTTTAGTTCCCTGCTGAGAGCTTGGCCAGGAAGTGGGGGTCGGGCCGGGCCTCGGCCGCCGTCATCACAATAGCCTTGTATCAACAGCTGCCCCTTCCCCTTTTCCCCTTCCCCTCCATCACGCCAGCCGGGACGGGCCCCACACGATAGACCAGTCACTTTTCAACAAAATACTTCCATTTTTCTCGCACGAACACACGTCGCGTGTTTTTGTCTTTGTTTATTTATTTAAGGCTGGCCTGCTCGATATAGATTTGACAGCTTGCTCCGGGGGTTCCGGGCGAGAGCGGCGACGGAAGAGGAGTGGGCGATGCAAAGTGTAAAACAGACGGAGAGGTCACCGTCCTCTCTCGCTCGGGATACACTGATACCCGTGAAAAACGAAACGTATATGTGCCATATAATTCCCATACACGTCCCGTATATGACCGGAAGATGCTGTATATGTTACATATACAGTGCCATATATGTGGACATATATGCTACCATATATGGGCTGCATTTACTGTATATGGGAGAAATTCGACGTATATGGGGGTAGTCTGCCGTATATGGGTCCATTTTGTGAACATATATGTCATCATATATGGGTTTGGAGCACGCATCTATGTCGGAAATTCGCCGTATATGGGAAGATCACGTTAGATATCAATAACGTCTAAAATTGGTAAATATCCGTTGACGTTGTCGTACGAAAAATCACTTTCAATACATATCGCAATGAGCACGAAATTTGGTCGACCGATCGTAATGCTCTAGCCTGATTTAACTTCAAGCCACAGTAATTAATATAACGACACATCGATTGAGATAGTTCTGATTTTCGCCGCTAGATGGCTCTCTAAGATAAAAAGAACATTTTACAGTCTTTTCTACCGTAAAATTACGTCAAGGACAGTTTTGGTCACGATTTTAACTGTGACCCTCTTCGGAATGACCTCCCTGATGCTATGCACACTTGGATTTTAACAGACACCATTCTGTGTCGTGAATAATCGTAATTGAATTTTATTCTCGCTGCTGATCAGAAACCGCGGTTTAATGACACCTAGGCGCCGTTTCCGTGCGTGTGTGAGGTATACACCAAGTACTTCGCAGCGAAGATGAAATTTTTGTAAAGTGTGGAATCAAGTCCGAACTGACTTGACTCCGCACGTCATTGGAGTTGTCACTCCAATTACCCAAACTTTGTGAAAACGAATCACGATAGCCCTCCTCGGAGAACACTGTTACTTTAGAGCTTTTTGTTGCTACTTCACGTTCCCCAGCGAAGTACTTTCATTGACTGCACCCTAAATGCATCCACCAAGGTACGCAAACATTTGTCACTAAGGAACTTAAGGAAAAACTGACCACACGGCCCATATATGAGACATATATGGCGTGGCGCTTATGGCCAATATATGGCCGTATATGGCAATATATGGGATATATATGCACAAGTTATATGTCAAATATATGTTTGAGCGCGTCCGGACATACATGGCGCCATATACGTGCCGTATACAATTTTTTTTTTCACGGGTAACAGCGAAAACCCAAGTTTTCAACTCAGTAGTTGCACACTCACAAGTTCCATGTAACTTGCCATGCAAGTGTTCACCGGTTATACCGTGAAAAATACATTGTTCGCGTAGTGACAGTCCCGGCCCATCGCCGTCATCCCAACAACCCTCTCACTCGATCTGTGTTAACGGTGTATCTGTTCAATTTATAACTACGAATTTATTTATAAATCTTTATCTTTTGGTAATTTCCGTGTTGCAGTGAAGCCCGAGGGACCGCCGCATATAACAACGTCGAAGAACTCTTATGACCCCGGGGAGACGCTGCTTGCCACCTGCGTGGCCCAGCCGTCACAGCCCGCCGCCGAACTGTCCTTCTACATCGGCGACCGAATGGTAAGCAGCAAAGTGGATCGTTAGCAGCAGCGATACCTCATACCTAAGTTCAATACGTACCTTTAAACCTTGTTTGTAATGCTTTCAATAACAAACTAGGACACTTATTTTTGGGTCCACGCGGGAGTAGATCTTAGACCTCTCCCACGCAAAGTGCTAATGCCGATCTTCCTTTAGCCGAGGATTGCTGGTGGTATCTACTGTCTGAAAAAATGCACAGTGTTGTATTTTGAGGGTGGCGACGACGAAAGTAGCATTCTCCGAATCCCACCAAAAAGTCACATGCGAATAGAGGGTCTCGAAATGTGCAAGCGCGCGCCTTGAGGTATGAATAGCCTTCGCGGCGACGCCGCGGCAGACGATGGTGTATGCATTCCGAGCGCGCCGCTGACGCCGAAAACAAAAGGGACAACGAAATAAAATAGAATAAAAAGGGAAAGGCGGGCGAGCCACCGCCGCCGCAGCCGCAGAGGTACGCCATTTATTTGCAAGGGGTACGCCGCGCCCGGCTCGACCCCAAGCTGCCTGCTCGAGAATAAATAATATAAACACAAGAAGATACGGGTGATAAATCACGACCGACTTGTTGCCATTCAAAACGGAGCGATATTTCAGTGCCGCGTCCCGGGGAGCCCCGCTCATCCGGTGTCTGCCGCACGGCCGCGCGTGTGTATTGCGGATGGAAGCGCGCCCGCGCGAGCTCTCTGCGGTACGCGCACGAGTGCTGCCATCGCCATTGCTGGGTACCGCGCTGGATACCAAAGTTAGTTACTAACATTCCTTATGTGCGAGTTTACTATAATGTGATGTCGGTTGTTACATTCTGAACGGCTCAATCAGAGCTGTAGCGCTGCTATGCTGCACGGTGGCGGCGCGCGGACGGCGCCTGTGGAGCGCGGGGTAGGCACACCCGCCCGACAGCCGTGCGTGACGGGACGGGCCGACTCCCAGGCGCCTTCGCTCGCCCCCCC
>NW_026267152.1:1329500-1333120 GCF_000697945.3 Frankliniella occidentalis
GCGCAAACTCTTTTGCCGAAACCTTTTTACGGCTCGGCGAGAGGAGGAGAAGTTCCGTGTGCAGGCGGCAGCGCCGCCGCACCCTGTGGTCCCACGGTAGAGGCACTCGCAGGTCCCGGACGCTGCCCGGAGGCGTTACTGCTGCTGCTGCCGTGCACAGCCGATCCTCTCCGTTAAGACAACCGCCCTGCTCCTGCTGTCTTTCGGCGCCGCCAAGGCATTGGGTTGTTCCTAAAAGAAGGAAATTTTTTTTTTTTTGTTTTTAAAAAAGTACCTTTATTCCGCTACGACTTTTCTTTATTTCAAGCCCGTTGCGTCCGCGTCAGTGAACCTTTTCGGAGCCGCCACCTTAGAGCTGAGCCGAGTCCCCGCCGGGCAGGGCCCCGTTGGACAAACAAGAGCCAAGGGGGCACACCTCCTCCCCCCACCCCCTCCACCACCTCCACTCCATCCCAGCCCAGCCGGGCTCTCCAAACCTCAGACGGGTCCAGAGAAAGACCGAGAGAGGAGGGGGGAGGGGGTGAGAGAGAGGGGTCGCCTGATGGGCCCCCCTTTTATCTGAGAGGAAACGGGAAGAAAAGATCCCGTAGCAGGCGGCGGGCCCCGCCGGGGGCGGGAGCCAGGGCCGAGCGGGGCAGCCGCCAACTCGGAGGAATCTGATTCTCTGTCAGCGCGCCGCACGGACACACGTACGGTGACACGCACACGAACACACACATACACTCACACGCACACACGCTCTCACACACACACACACGCACAGGGGAGAGGCGCGTTGCAGTGTAGTACGGCTGTAGTACGTGTCGTGCAGTCACGACCAGATCGCTTTCACTCTTCTTCACTCTCTTTCCTCCTCTTCTCCCACCCGACAACTATATGGCCCAATCACAAAGCGCAGAGTGCGTCATTCCTATTGGCAGCCAGACCCAACATGTGTTTAGAAAGATGTCACTCGCATCGCATGAGTAGACTGCTAAATATAGAAAACAATCAACCTACTCAAAAACGGAGTGATGCTATCGGTTACAGTACTTCTCCTCATTTAGAGTGCGAGTGTTCTGTAAATAACAATAATAATAATAATGTGACTACCAGCCGACCTATTCGATATCTACTTTGGGAGTCGTGACCTCACTTGCTCAAACCCTCTTCTCCCTCCTCTGCCACATTCCTGCACTGCACATCCCCTTTTCACCTGCTGGCCGGCGTGCTCCGTGACCCTCCCCCCACGGTTGCGCCGCTGCCCCCAGGCCACGATTGGTTCTGCTGCTTTTTGCAAGGGATTTGACTTCGCGCAGCGTTTTCAACCCCCTTTCCCTCCCCTACCCAACCCATCCCTTTGCCTCGTCAGCCCGCACCGCCCCTCTCGCCCGCCCCCTTCTCTCCGGCCTACCCCCTGCCCCCTCCCTCTCCCCTTGTCGACACCCACACACACACGGTGGGAAGGAGCCCACACATTATGTGTCGCTGTGATAAAACTTTTTTTAGCCCATGTTGAATGATAAATGATAGAAGCGCTCTGGTGAAGCCTCGGTGGCTGCTGCACTGTCGGCGGGCGAGAGAACAAGGAAAGGGGGGCGGGGATGGGGGGCGGGGGGCGGCCGGGATGGACTGTGCACCCCGCCCCCGCCACGCCGCCGCCGCCGCCCTCTCTCCCGGCTAAAAGGATTCTCTCACTCGCCTGAATAAAATGCACACATCTTTTTCCCCGCCAGCCCGCCGCGCCGCGAGCGCGCGCGTCTTTTTTATGTCCGCCTCGTGGAATAATGATGGTGATAGAAATAATTACTGGGGCACTACTTTGTCAGCGGTGCGTCGCCATGGCCACGGCGGAAAACGTCACCGGAGGGGCTGGGAAGCGACGGCCGGCGACAGGCGGTCCGCGCAGGGATTCGTTTCTACACACGTTGCGAAATTGTGTGTGCATGGATGCAGTTCTAGTTTTTTTAACTTTGCACAAATTCTCACAAGTTTGTGCTAAAGTGTGGTGGCTCGTCGTTTCACGGTATCACAGTGGCCGACAGGGACACAGTGAAGTGTATGAAACAGTTCCGAAAAATGCAGTGTGAACGTATTTGACAGACTGTTACCCACTTTGCAATTTTTCCGAAAAATAGTTACAATGCAATTTAGTGGCGAAAACTCATCTCTCTCATAAATTTAACCAGTCGTTGGAAAAAAGGTTTAATAGACGGACTTGTAACAAATTTAAGGGGCGATGTTCTTTTTACACATTTTCAGAATTAATCAATCGCATGAAAGAGAATTAATCACAAGATTGAGTTTCTAGGACAAACTCACTCTTGAAAGCGATGCACATAAAAACTCGACGAGAGTGTATGGCAGCAGTTTTGCACCGGTGCAGTTGCTCTATTTATTTTTGACTGCCACCCCTGCATCGCGACAACACGCTCTCGACGGCACTTACCATTACGGCCACGGCAGGTGATGACGATAGTGTGCGGCGCGAAACAACTGCAGCGGAACGCGACAGAAACAACAAACATGCGAACCTGAATGTTGAAAAAAAATATGAGAGAGGCAAAAGCGCGTTTGCGACGGCACGCGAGCGTGTCTAATAAAGAAATAATAAAAAAGCTCGAGTTATCCACACGCCGCCGCTTCCGCGCTTCATTTGCATATCAGCGCTGTCATCGCCGTGTCAATGCGTGTTAGCGGCGGTGCTGTGCGGGCCGAGCGGAGCTTTACGGGAAAGGGGCCGTTCAGAAACCACGTGAACAATAATTTCTGGGGGGAGGGAGGGAGTCAAAATATTGTGGGGTACCAAAAGGTACCCCGGGGTAAAAATATCATGGTGTTTCCTTGGACTCCAATGACCGTCCTGACCCATTTGGGACCCCATAATATTTCGATCCCCCCCCCCCTCCCCCATTACCCACGTGGTTTCTGAACGGCCCCTCAACGGGAACCGGGTTGAGGGAGGGGTGGATGCCCTGATGCTCCACCCAGCACCCCGGCCAGCACGCACGGCACGCGTATACGCAAGCACTCCGATGGGGGGGACTGGGCTACACCGCGCGGCGGTGAGGTCAGGCAGAGAGGGTGTAACTCAGAGACGGGCTCAGAATGCACAAAGCGTTGCGAGGCGGGCGTGCCGCTCGGCGCTGCGGGGCCGAGGGTGGCGGGCGCCGCACTCTACTCATCAAGGCGTCCGGGAAACGAGTTTTAGTCGTAGAGTAGTATTGTATTAGTAGAAGTGGCAGTGGGAAACCAAACTTTAACCGTAAATTATTTTTCCCGTTCTCTCGAAAAACCTTTCCTTTCCGTTAGACCCCTTTCTTCCTGGCACATCAAAGCCGCACCACTCCTTTTCCCTCTTTTTTCTGGAAATCTTTTTCTACCTCGCATTTCTGTAACTATCAAAGTGTAAGGAAGACTCATGGGGCAATATCTTTGTGGCCGTGGTTGGCCTATAGGCTTATATTATTTGGATTATTGTCGTAATTTTAGCAGTGCTCCACGCAGCGCCACTATCAGCCTCCCACCGCAGCGTCTCGCATTACGTCATCTCCCGGGATCCATAATATATTGCTGGTAACGTGCGAGCCGGGCTCTAGTGGGCGCTGCTCTGACACGCATTCGCGCGCGTGCGTCCCCCC
>NW_026267152.1:1333836-1334743 GCF_000697945.3 Frankliniella occidentalis
GGTGCGCTTCGACCCAATCCGCCGCCTCTGCTGCGGGGGGGTGAGGGGTGGTAATTACAAGGCGACCGATGGGGACGCAAAACGAAATGTTGACTCGCCCAAAAGGTACGTGAAAAACCAAAACTTAAAGCTTTGAACCCGCATTCTCTTATTTCCAACATTTGAGAGGTTGTTTGACCGTTCACAATGCAAAATGAAGTCGTCCCATCGTGTCGGCCAAAAAAAAGGACAACTCATAAATTCTAACGCAACAGGGTAGAGAATTTAGTTCTCTCTGTCTCTCTCCAGGTCCACGGTGACCTGTCCGGTGCCGGAGGGGAGGGGGCGGGGGCTGTGTGCGGGTGGGAAAGGGGGGAGGAGGTCTGTGGGGGAATGCATCACTCGGCTGAAACAGATTAATCACTGATAGAGCAGCCGGGCCCTGGAATGGAAATGGCCTCGGCAAAAAGTCACGTGCAGGCCGCCAGGCAAAGTACACCGCAAGAAAAGAGGGAAAAAATTGTGTGCGTGCTCGCGCGCGGACACATCCGATGCATGCGCGCTGGTCTGTGTGCCAACCGCTAAGCGTTTTGTGAACAATTACAGCAGCTGCTGCTGCTGTGGCTTTCAAGAAAAATACGAAACAAAACGCCCCTCCGCCGCCGCTATTCCAGCCGAATAATGGAGTTATCGACCTCGCCCCGCCACGGCGCCGCGCAGCGCCAATACTTTCCGAGGCGCGCGGTTGCGCTGCAGTGTGTCCCGGGCGGCCCCGCCCCGCCCCCGCCCGCGCCTCGCTTAGACCAGCGGGAGAACATTTCCAGCACAAATTTATATGCTGCTGCCGCCGGTCCTGCTGCGCGTGAATGTGGACACACACCTGCGGGCGAAAGAAGTTGCTTTTCTATAAAGTTGGATTCGACAGCGG
>NW_026267152.1:1334838-1337008 GCF_000697945.3 Frankliniella occidentalis
AGGGTGAGGTGGCGTGGGGCTAGGCCAGTAAGCGGACCAGAGCACACCCGTTATTTATCCTCTGAGCCTCTCACTGGTAAAGAGTACTTCCGTAATTAGACCCATTTCGTGATTAATCTTTTTTGGGGGGGACTCGTTTGAGGTTCGCGCGTTCCAGCGAGGGCTTTATTAGCATTTTTACCACGGCGAGTAGAGGGAGCAGTGCAAATCGGTTTGAATATAGTGGTCCATTCCAAACTTGTTTACTCCTAACTCCCCCAGCTCCGTTTCGCGTGCAGCTGTCAGTTTATGTACTTTCTCACAGAAAATCATCTGCGAGTGCTTGTACTCTGTCCCCCTTCATTATTTTTCCACTCCCGTATTTATTTAAATTCCATCACATTCTCCAGCCTGGCTGACAGCAGCTTTTGCCCAGAGTTTGTTATCTCCGACGTGCTGCCATTAAGGGGGGAGGTAGGAGTTACGACTGGGTGGTGTGGGACGGGGCGACTGCCTGCTGCTGCTGCTGCTGGCGATTTGACAGACGCGGGCACGGCGATAGCGTGCACCCACGATGCCGCCGCTTTGATTGAAATACGCGGATCCGGTAGCGATGTCGGTGCCGTGCGATGAATCACCTCGCGCGCGTAAACTATAAGGGGCCGTTCCGCGCCAAAAGTCAAATTGGACGCATCCGCGCGCGCTCCATCGTTTGTTATACCTACACAAACTGATGCCGTTTCTTATATGGTTTACAGCCTTAGATCGCGACCTCAAACAAGTAAAACTGTGTGTCATTTTACCATTTTCGTTCGCATTGTGGTGTTATGTATGGTGTGGTAAGGTTTTGCGGATAGCGCCTGCAGCCGGCTGGGTAGGCCAACCCGCCAAACGGCTGTGTGGAGCCGGCGGCCCGCCTTGTGGGCGCCTCACTGGCGGTGGCAGGGGCGAGGGCAAGAGATCGCACCGAGTATTTGATTTTCTCGAGTGCATTACGCTTGTTATGAGTAAAAACCAAAGCTCTCAACTCGCTCTTAACAACACGGGCACAATACACGCAAGAAAATCGTGTACAGGCACCGTGCAAAAAAAAAGTTTCTAAAATCAAAAACTGAAATTTTGCGGTGTGGTCCTGGCGGAGTGTGCATAGAGAGGTTTGGGCAGGAGGCGGGCGAGGCAGACCGTAGCCAGCGAGCGGGGGGGACTTTGGAGATAATTTGCCGTGTGAATGGCAAGGCCAGACGAGCCCAGCGCCGGCGCTACCCTATCTAAAGACGCTGCGGCCCTAATGGCGCGCCCCGACCTGCCACGCCCCGCCACGCCACGCCCCGCCACGCCACGCCACGCCCCGCCACGCCCCGCCACGCCCCACCACGCCACGCACCACGCCCGCTACAGACAGGGGACCTTCAAGATATCAGCTAGACCTCGCTCGCCCGACCCTTTTGTCTCCGATGAAACAAAGCTCGTATCGCATCGTATCGCGACGCCAGCCAGCCCAGCGCGCGCACACGGTTCCGCATTGTCAAAAATGTATATGTTTTTTGTTGCGAATCTCTACAGTTTCTGTTCCCGCGCAGTCGTTTCTCGTTTCCACCTGCCGCCGTGACCTCTGCTCCCGGCTCTGGCCACCACTTTCACCGTAAAGTTGTGTTTGTTTTTCTCTCTCTCTCGCGTGCGCTCGTCTCAGCCTCGGCGAGCGAGGCAACAACGGTGCGCTTCGACCCAATCCGCCGCCTCTGCTGCTCCCGCGTCGTTCTGTGAGTCCCGAGTAGAGAGAAGAGTGGAGTATCGCAGAGCTGCGTCAGCTCTGGCGGGGCAGGGCAGGGCGAGGGGCAACGATATCCATCTTGCCTGTCACAGTGGCGCCCCCTGGCGCTACGCCGTAATGGCAGCCACTGCCACCCACAGGACGCTAGACAGAACCTCCCCGCCGTCCCCCTCCCCCGTCCCCTCATCCGGGGACGCGAGCGCAAGCAAGAGCGCCGGGGAGAGGATCTCCGCACTCCCGCGCCCCGCCGCCGTCCTTCGCTCCCGCGTCGGCAGATTATATGACTTTATTCGCCCTCCACCGCAGCCGTGACTGGCGGCGACGGCGGTGCTGCTGACGGCATGGGTATTTTTTTATTATTGGCTGATGTGAGGTGATCCCGGCAATATGGCGCCCCCGCGCCCCGTCCTTCCCTCCTGC
>NW_026267152.1:1337811-1339178 GCF_000697945.3 Frankliniella occidentalis
AAGTTATGACATACGCCTGCATACGTACAAATTATTTTCATTGTTATATAGTGAAAGTGCTATCTGTTATTCCATGACGACTAAAGACTCTTTAAAATACTTCCTTGTACGGCAAACTGCAAGCGAAATTCTCAAAATCGTTCAAAAATGACTTAAAATCGTTGGAAATCTCACGAAATCTATGGAAAATCGTATGATTTCGGTAATTTCGCGAAATCCCGCGAAATCAGTGAATTCACTTGAAATCTTTGAAATCCGTGGAAATCACCTGAAATCTTGTGAAATCATGTGAAATCTTTGAAATCCGGAAATCAGGTGTACAAAATTTTTCGGAGTTGTGGGCCCCTCGTCTACTGCTGACAAATTACAAGCAATGCGTAATAGACTGGGCACGAATGGGCTGTCGCAAATTTAGATCATATTTTGTAAAAAGAAATTAACAAAATTGATTGTAAATGTAAATTGACGTACACGTTTCACAGGGACCCGATTAATCTCACTTTGGTCGTGCGGGCTAGCAACCGGTCCGTCTAGGGGTCACCTGGGCGTGGGCGGCGAGGCTTTTGTCTCCCGGGGGCGCGCCGGGGGGCGGCGCCGGGCCTCCTGGACCACAGACAGCTCTAGGCGGTGCCGTAAGCCTCTGCGGTGCATGCTCAACAGGTTCAGAGAGGCCAGGCGGTCCCCGGCCGCGCTCCCCCACGCCACGCTCCGCCGCCTAAAGTCCGGACGCAAACTTTGCGTATGAGCGGAGCGGACCATCGTCACCCCCTTGCTGTATGGCGCCGCCCATGCCGCCCTGCCCTGCCACCCTCCTCCCACGCTCTTTCCCAACGACTTACCCCAACCAACCCTCCCCCTCCCCTTTGCCTATTTCAAAATTTGCGGGCGCATTCGATCCGTTCTCTGGTTATGGTCTGGTTTGGTTATGACCGCGCGGCAGTAACCCGCGTGCTCACCTGGCCGAACCGCCAGCGCCTACCCGCGCGAGACCATCCGCGGCAGCCTCCGCCAGCCATCCGCACGGCCGTCTCGCCAGCCAGGCTAGGGCCCCGCCACGCCCCGCCCGTGCCACCCAGTCTGACCTGACTCCTTTTATTTGCCGAAGGGGGAGGGAGTAACGCCGCCCGTTTCCCTTGCGTTTGGCGCCTTTGATGGCCCTAACGCCCCGAGGCACCGCGAAAGGGTGCGGGAGGAGGAGGGGAAGGGTGGCGGGGGGCGCCCGGCGATACCGGAGCGTGAAAACGGCCGCCATTACACCAGCCATAAAACATATGTAAGGCGAGAGGACCGCCGACGACGACCGGCGGAATAGAGAGGAATGCAAGGGTGGGGGGTGACCTCTGCTCCCGGCTCTGGCCACCACTTTC
>NW_026267152.1:1340062-1351994 GCF_000697945.3 Frankliniella occidentalis
GAGGGGGTGGGGGGAGGCTGGAGGGCTGCGCGCACACCGGCTAAAGGTGGATGGAGAGAGGAGGAACCCAACCCGGCGAGAGGGAAGGAGCGGGAGCAGAGTCCGCCGCGCCGCCAAAGCGGGCGCGTCATGGGATCATTGATTGCTCTTCTGATTGCTGTGCTCGGCTCCCCGCGCGCGCTTCCCTTTGAGGCGACCCAGGGTGGCGTGGCGAGGCGTAGCGTGGCGCGGCGGGGTGTTGAGTAACGCCGACTCCGACCGACGTGCCGCGTTGCCGTTCGTTCGTCATCAGCGTGCCGCGCGAGCGCCGCGGAGGCCCGCCGAGACTTCCCTCGCCGAGGACGCGCGGGGCCGCCACCGCCGCCGCTGCCGGGCCAGGAAAGTTTGGAACATCCATGGAAATCAAGAGCCAGTCATCGTAACATTATCTTCCCTGCTCCCCGTTTTTATGGCGCAACTTGGCGGGAGCGGACGGGCTGCTCGGGCAGCGTCGATCGTTGTCATCCGCGGACTGTGCTGCTGGTGGGCGCGCGGGCTGCGAGGAGGTGCGCGGCCGAGGGGAAGGGAAGGGGGGAGCGCCTGTTCCGCGTAACGGGGCCACTTCGCGTGCTCGCGCGTCCCCCCCTGGGGGGCCGCACGCCGCACTGGCGCCGGGGCCGCCCCCCCGTGCACCCCAAGGAGAACAGCAGGGGCAGCAGCAGCGCCAAAGCGTTGAACCCGAACCCGCCCCGCCGGGCCGGCCGGCGAGCCAGGCAAGGAGGCAGGCAGGAAGAGAGGCAGCTCCACCAGGACTTCATGAGGTATTTCTTCGCCGGAAGTCTGCCGGCGGCACTGGAGGCAATGAGGTGTGAGGCGGCGCGAGGGGCGGCGCGAGGGGCGGCGCGGAGCTGCTGCACCGAGAGGGTCGCTCATGGCGGCGTCCCCGCCCTCCGCCCCCCATTTGTCTTGCGCGTCGCCCCCCTCGCCCGCTGGGTCTGGCCGGCACCTCACACCACATTTACCTTTTGCGCTCCCCCGCGGCCCAGCCGCGCAGCCAGCAGCCCTCGCAGCTCACACAACCAGCCATGCGAGCGAGTGCATTTTCGCCGAATCGAGCCTATATCGTATCGCGCTGGAGCTTTTTTTCGTGTGTTTCGCCGACAGCCCGGGTGGGCTTGGTGGAGGCGGCGGGGTGGCGGGCGCCGGGACGTGTGCGTCTGCGGGGCCCTTTGCATTTCCTTTTGCCTACCTCCCAGGGGCCCGTGGGACAGGCGCGGCGTGGCGTGGCGGTCGTGCATGCCGGGATTCCAATATAACACGATGGGGTCGTGGATTGTGGCCTACACAAGCCTTTTTATCATCCCCCGCCCCACCCCTCTCTATCTCCGTCTCCCTCCGACTCGCACGCCGTCCGCCGCCACACCACACCCCCCGTCCTCCTCCTTCCGTTTCTCCTCTTGCTTTTCGCACCCTAGTTGTCCCCAAGGGCCTGACGCTGTGGCGGCGTGTCGGCGCGGCGCGACTGGTCCGTGAGCGTGGCGGGGCGTCTGGCAGGCGGGGCGGGGCGCGCGGAGCCCCACGTGGCCCCTCCGGCGCCCTCCCAGGGCCAGAGACCCGGGGGCCGGCGCGGCGTCCAAGGCCCCTCCCGGGGTCTGTCTGCTGCGGGGGTCGGCTCGAGCTCGGCCCGCCGGCTCACTCCAACTCATTGAATTTTTATGAGATTTCGATCTGTAGGCCAGCCGCAGGCGGGGCGGCAGTGGGTCCTGGCCAAGGCCCTCGGTGTCGGTCCCGGCGGGAGCTGGAGCTGGATGCTGGAGGCCGGGCAGGGGGCTGGAGGCTGGGCTGGAGGCCGGGACTGGAGGCCGGGCTTGCTGGAGACCGGCACCGCGTTTTGAGTGCAGGAAGCCAGTGGACGGGCCTTGCTGCACAGACCATGGGATCGGATAGGACACAGCAGAGGCACCACCCTCCAAAAAAATTCAAGCCGGACTTCTCCTGCTGATTCAACCCTGACGACGCGCGACACCAACGTCTCCTTGCGAAGGGAATAAAAACTCAAAGAAAAAAACTGGATTGTCGTGTCCAGCATCTCGTGCGCTTCTCGTGTGGAGGGGGGAAATGTAATAAAAATGAGCAGAGATGCGTCAGCGAGAACCTGCGGGGCGCAACTTTTGCAGGGGAGAAAAATAGTGTCCTGTCGAGTTAAGTGGACGTGCGCTCTCACATCCGGCATTGTTCAGGACGTCTCCTCCGCCGTGGCATGGATAGGCAAGCGTATGCCGATGGGCGCCGATGGGGAACGTCGTCCCCACCTGTGTGTGGCCATATGAGCGATGCAGACAGATTGTTACTTTCATCGGGAGGGGTTTCGAATAAACGACAATCCAAAACAAAATTCAAATACAGGATTCCTATTGTATGGTGTGCACACAATGGACGTTTCACGAGTCGACGCTTACGGCAGCCTGCTGGGCATGGTAGGCCAGCCCGCCAAGCAGGTGTGCGAGGCCGGCGGCCCGCTCAGATCGTACAAGAGCGGGGAATGGTTTGATGGAAAAGATCGTATGACGTTGACGTGTTTAGTTTCTTTTCGCTTCAATTCGGGAAACGTTCATTGTAGGTGCCCCCGCCTAATCTTTATGCTCGGTCAGGTTATTTCCGCCTGGACACGTATTAAACGATGACTGATTGACTTTACCTTCCACGTTCTTGCAGGTGGGACAGGGAGTGCCCGAGGTGCGCAACACGTCAACGGGGCTGCTGGAGACCCGCCTGGAGCTCCGCCTCCGCCTCGCCGACAAGCACTTCAACGCCGGGACGGGGCGCGACCGGGACGGCGGCGAGATGGTCGTGCTGCGCTGCCACGCCGAGGTGCCCAACCTGGCCGTCCACAACGCGTACACGCGGCTGAGTCGCCGGACCAAGCATCCGGTCCCCGAGCGAGGTACGTACCGGGTGTTTAAGAGAAGACGCGGGTGCGGGCGGGTCTGCCTACCCAAGGGGCTATGGCGCCTTACGGGCAGAGCGGAGCGGATAGGCAAATCCGCCTGCACCTGCGTCTTCTTTGAATCACCCGGTTCTGCCGCGGACGCATCCCGTAACCTCCGAGAGGTTGTACGGAAAAAAGGGAAAAAAAAAATAGCTGTATAGATTAACCAATAGCGAGATACGGGATGACTAATTATTTAAAATTGTAGTTAGATGAAACTTCAGCCATGTAGGCCTAGCTAAAAATTTAGCCACGTAGCTAAAATTTTAGCTATAGAGCTTAAACTTTAGCTTGCTAAAAAAATTAGCTATATAGCCATGTCTGTAGATAATTAATTACACCGTTAAACCATGTGTATGAATGTCGCACACTTGTAAGAGTGTGAACGCCATTCGTACACTTGGAGGCACACGTGTGTGAATTTTCAAAGGAACATTTTTCACAACCTTACTTCCCTTTAGTTGAACGAAATGGGCATTCACACACTTGCGTTTTCAGTGAGTTATCTCGTAATTAGCCATCGGCTTACCTATGTATAGCTAGACTTTGTGGGTGTTCTTGGAAGTGTTGATGATGGTGCTCTTCTCGCCCTGCTCACAGTGACGCAGCCCAACGCGGCGGCGGCGCTGGCCGCGATGCCGGCCTCCCTCATGCTGCTGCTGGTGGTGCTCGGCGCGCGCGGCTCCCTCGCCCGGAGATGATGGCCCTGATGCAGCACGGGAGCCCGGCCGGGCAGCAGGGCACGTGCCCCGCACGCTCTACGGAAGTGGACTGAAGTGATGTGATGTGGCTAATAATGACGTTCGAGGTAGTCTGAGACCCCAAAGCCATGGAACTCTTCGTACCAGAAACAATGGCTGTTGTTTGGAGAGATTCATCATTATGGATTGAACGCAAAGACACTCCTGGAAGGTGACGAGCACGAGATATTGTTCGAGTTTTGAGGGTGGGAATCGTCGTAACCGGCGGTTGCCCACCAAGACTATGTATAAACGACCCTATGGTTGCGTTGTGTGTGTTGTGTAATTGTGTTTAATTCAAGAACCTCGATGCGAAATGCAGGGATGCTTCTCTACGTTTGACCATGTTTGACACATTGAAAGAAATAAATAGTTGAAAAGCATGGAGTAAACTCAGTACAACGACAAAATGTTGATTTATACAGGAAACTGGTTGTTTACAGAAGATTTTTTGAATGTTAGAAAAGCATGTAAAATATTCTAAAACGAAAAAATTTCAAAGAATGAATTGAGATTAATTGTGTACACATAAGAGACTCAAAAACATGTGGCTATTTGTCTAGAAATCCCCAACTTTTACTTGTTAACTGCTAGCTGTTTTAAATACTGGGAAAGCGTCATCCCCCCACGAATACAAAGTGGCCGTGTGGCATTATTGTATGTGTTCATGGTATGCATTTCGAAAAACCAGAAGTGGTAGACCAGAATAGATGTGGATTGAGGTGACTCTCTCCTCCTTAGCTCTGGCATTAAACATTGAATTGTAATATCTTACCATAGTCATCCCCCAATTTTGACCTGAATGTAGGTGGTTTTAAAATTGTAAAATAAAATTATATTATTTGATCCCTTTTCACCAAGATTTCTATGTTACTGTGGCCCTATCAAACAGATCTTTCATCCATCACCCAACATTTCCAACACATTCCTATTCTGTTTTTTTTTTCTTTTCAAGAAATAATGGGAATATAATACATATTTAATTTTGGTATAAGAAACCTGATGGGTGGATCACTTCTAGGATGCCACTTCAGATTTTGTTCAAACATCACATTATTTGTTGTTCATTAATTTTTTATGCAGCTCCCAACATGCAAGCGGAGATAACAATTCCAGAAGACGAAGAAAATGTCCCCTTTCCACCAACCACTCGGAAGTTTTTTTTTTTTTTTTGGGTTATATTTAAGCTTTCCAAATTTGAAACTTTGTTGTAGGACTATTGTGATACTTATTTCTCTGAGATTTTAAATAAAATTTCACTTTATGTTGTCACATGAATTTTTAACTAGATGAAATTGAAACAGAATCCTAACACCCATCTTCACAGTAAGGGATTTCAATCTTTCCAGAATTCCAGAACTCTTACTAGTCGCCTCATTATAAGAAAACAGTCCCTACCATCGTGATAGGTTATCAACTTATTTAACTACCGCATGGCTTTTAACTGAAAACTAAATATTTGACAAAAATTAATGTTGAGCACTGGACAATTGCTGTTACAAGACAGTAAAGTTTAGACATTTTAAAAGAAATTCCTGCGTATTGCTGCTCCAGGTTACTCCTAACTGGCAACTCGGCAACGGTATAAATCCGTCTCTTTTGTTAGGACATGGATTGATATGGAATAATAACAAAACCTTAGCTGAAAATTTTTGTATATTACACTTCATAACAAAAACAAAATTTTATAGCAGTTTCATACAGGTGGATTTAGTCCTGTGAGACAGGCGCGTTACCTCAGCTGCGCCAGCTTTTCTCAGAGGTTTTGAGGACTTTGATTGGCTTGCCATGCTGGGCTAGCCAATCCCAGCATCAGGACAGCAGGCTCAGCTTAGGTGAGGGCGCCTCTGCCTCACAAGGCTAAATTCACCACACATGACACATGATATTGCACATTTTCTAATGTATCATATCAAAAAAACATAACAGAAAAAGAACATAATATCAACAGTTAATTAAAATTAGGGGTTTAGCATATTATACAAAAGTAAAAAAGAAAAGACTTACAAGTGATATTCTTTTAACGCTTTACTATGGAGTTTCATGCTGCCCAGAAATGGAAAGTAAATTAGTATGGGCATCATCAGGAAAAACAATTTGATGATTTAACTAATGCAAGTACATCACAGAACAAAAACAAAACGTGACAAGAGAACAAGTTCTTAAAGTTTTACAGTTGCCTCAAATAAGACATCTATTGTACAAAATGCCAATTTGAGTTATTTTAAGTTTTCACTTGAGAGAAAGTAGTGAAAAGATCACATGAAAGTGAAAAGAAAGTATTTTTAGATATTTTTATGTCAGTTCACATCAGATAAAAGGTAGATACTCCCACTAGAAAAACAGTATTTTATTATTTTTATGAACAATATAAACTTTGACACCTAATTGACATTAGTAATCATGATCATAAAAATAACATGTAATTCCCAGACACCTGAAAATAGAAGCCTTTGTGTTTTCAGTAAATTTTTCATCTACAGCTCTATCATGAATTTCTTCAGCTCATAAACGGTTGGTCGGTCAAACTGTAGTACATGTAATAATATACGGTATATTCCTGATAAATACTAAAAGTTATTCCTTGGACAATCTGGTCTTTTAAAGAGACAACCTACATATTAAACAGTCAATTCCTTAAGCACAGCTTGTGGTAGCTTCTATCATAAACAATAATCATCTTACTCATCAGTTTCTTTCAAAGCTGCCTTTGCCTCATCGCTTGGTTGAACTTCTTGTTGGATTGCATTATACGACCCTCTTGAAATTTGAAGCATTTCTCTAAGGCCCTGTGGAATAAAGACAGAACATAACAGCATTAACAAAATTACTTTTTGAAACTAGAACAGTAGTAAATATGGATATAAATTCTTCTTACCCTATTTTCTGTTAATAATTGGGTCATGTTTTCTATGTCTCGAATGGAACTTTCTTCATCCATTGCTGCAACTCTGTTCATAACTGCAGCCATTTCGTTGATCTTTTCTGACTGTTCGTGTACTTTCTGCAAAGGTTAGATGATAATTTCACTCACAGTCCAGCAGCACATTAAACAGATTAAAGGAGAATAATTCAAAAGAAAGACTTACATCCATATCAGTAGCATTACACATTCTTGTAAAATCCATTTTATTTTGACGGATGAGAGTATCAGTCTGTTGCCTATACTTGCTCATGATCAATTCTAAAGCATTTTGATGTTCTTCCAGTGCAGCTCGGAGCTCACGATTTTCTTGTTGTAATTTCCGCAAATGACGATTTTCTTGTTGAATACCAGCAGCTAAAGCTGCATGTGGTCTCTGTCGTGCCACCTCATTTAATTCATTCACATCTTCCTGATACTGAGGGAAAATTTAAAAACAAGAAATAGAAAAAAAGTTCAACATGGACAGCTCAAAATAGAGAAGGTGAAAATTGAACTGACCTGTTTCATGGCATCAAGTTGTTTGTAAACCAACTGAGTTTGGGACAGCAAAACATCAGCAGCAGTATCGTGTTCTTTCAATCGACTTGCAAGACGTTTGGCATCAGAGAGAATTTGCTGAATAGTCAGGGACATCTGCAGAATGATATACTCATATTATGATGTTCACATTGTAAATGATTACAAGAAGCAGAAATAAAGGAAAAGGAATATTGGAGATCATTGTGGTTAACGGATATATTGATCAAACAGTACATGGACAGTTCCACATTCAGAAAAAAACCGCGATCAATTCAAAGAGAAACTAACCAGACCATCTTTCACTGTAATTCTTCCAGAAATGTGACTTACGTTAAGAAATTACTAAAGTGGAACATCTCATTCAATGTGTATACAAATACGAAAGGTTACGGGCTACGAAATAATAGGCACGGAAAAGACACTTGAATGTCAATTAAAACTGGCAAACTTACGTCAAATATTCCCCTGGTGTGTTTTAGTACGAAAATCACAGGAATACGGCAAAAACGTTCAACAAAAATATATTGACAAAAAGAAACAAGCAGAAGTAGAGCAGCTGTCAAATCACGGCCACCTAAATCCTAAATTCGATAATTCGACAACAGCGCCATCTGCCAAATGGTTGGATTTCTGGTCGCAAACAGTTTCAAACGCTTGAGTCCATCAATGCGAAAAAGAAGAAAAGCACGCTCGGCCGACCGAACCCCGGTCAGCAAAGAAGGCTTTCTTCCGGTGTGTCGCGACGTGAAGTAAACTCGAGTAGGTACGTGTGCTGTGAAATTTATCGTGAAGTGTTTGTGTAATCTTTGCCCGTTGAATTGTTTATCCGGGCTCTTAGTGTCGGTAATATTCTGTCCGATCACTCGCCATCCTCATTTTTTGAATTTTTTCCTAAGTCTGCGAGATATTCATTTCGTACATCAATAACGAGGGTGCCTAACCTCCTTGTTGATGTGGTTGTGCTTGGCGCATTAGTTTACCGTTGTCGTACGGTTTTCTTCAATTTTCTGAAGTGTTTTCATCTTCAATTCAACGTACCGAATTGTGGCTACTTTAAGTGACCTAAATTTAAAGTTAGAATGTACTATGTGTTCCTCTTCAGATTGGCTTGTTGGCCGGTTTCAATATTCTCTTGTCATGAGTTTTCCAGCTAAAGTAGAAAGTTTCTTGTGTACCTATTTGGCTCGTGTTCCCGTTCAGTTTTCTCATTTTCTACCTTGGCGGGTGTCGAAGAGTTTTCATTCTTGTTTACATTTGTCTGTAGTTTAGGGTGATGCTTAACCTAGGCTTGTTTATGTCCCACTGGCGCTCGTATAAGTTTTCTGTTTTGCGTTGCAGAAATGGCGCCGCGCTACGAAATGGCTGTGGGCCTCCACAAGGGGCACAGGACCACCAAAATCCGTACCCTCAAGACTGTTGCTGCAACTGTTGACAAGAGGAACAGGATGCGCCCTTCCAGAACCAAGGGTGTAAGTAACCATTTTTTGTGTCATACTGGACACAGTCTTTACTTTGTCATGTAATTAGCTTAACTTTGTCTTACTTCAATTTTCGTTTCGTTCTAGCTCCAAACCAAACACACTAAATTTGTGCGAGACTTGATCCGTGAGGTTGTTGGCCACGCTCCCTATGAAAAGAGAGCTATGGAATTGTTGAAGGTTTCCAAGGATAAGAGAGCTCTGAAGTACCTGAAGAGGAGGGTGAGTGAATTATTCATCTTACTTTAGGTTGTCAATTAGTAACTTCACTTTTGCATGATGTGGTTGTAACTTCTTGGTGCACATTGGTTCTCGCAAAGTGCAATACCTTTTATTTTGAAAGCATTATGCATTATTTCTTCCCAAAATTGTTTACAACATGTATATTTCTAACTCTTGTTATTTGAAGTAGTGAAATGTGTAGGATCTAGCTCGTAACCCAAGTTAAGTTTATCCATCTAATTTCAAGTTTTTTCTTTGCAGTTGGGCACCCACATCCGTGCCAAGAGGAAGCGTGAAGAGCTTTCCAACATCCTCACCCAGATGCGTAAACACGCCAAGTAATCTGTTCTTTTCTAAGCCATTAAATCTTCAAAAAATCCATGTTCCTGTTATTGTTCCCAAGTATAAATCCTGTCACAGAATTTAGTCTTCTGCATGGCTGTGGGTCTGACGTGACTTACATTAGCACTCTAATTTCAAAAGGATTCTTTGCTGCTAAAACTAGAAGTCATTTCTGAATTGGTTGAGGATTTTATTGCAACAAATTTCACCTCTTTTATTGCAAGTTACCTTACTTGATGCTATATCACTTATCTTGGCGATCTCAATTATGTGAGAAACCTCTAACTTCCAACATGGCCCAACAGGTGAGAGCTCATTCATAGAGAGAAGGCTGAGGAATTTATAAACAAATAGGCACTAGAGCATTAGATATTGTTTGTGCTTGATATTAACTAAATGTGCGTTGAGTAATGATTTTGACCTCGGTCTTACACCTTGGTTTCCACTAAAATATTTTAAAATCTAGTTGCCAAGAGCTATTAAAATACTTCCTACTCCTTGCTAAGTTGATTTGCAGTATTAGGTACAATATAATATCTTGATCTTCACGTCAAAGAAGTTCTATCATTAGTAAATCAAATTAATGACATGAAGGACTCTGGAAAAGAGATCTTTCTTAAGAACTTGTTAGCGTCATTTTCCCTTAACGGAAAGATTTCTTCCATGTTAAACATTTCCTTCACTGATAAAGTAGATTAGACGAGCTTTATCATAATTAAAAGCGCATCTGGAATTGACAGCTGGGCAAGTATTCTATGTGGCTGCAGAAATGATGGCTGACAATTGGGTATCTAAGAAAGAAAAGTTTCTTTCTCTGCAACAATTTGTCTACATAGTAGTCTTGAGACAGCCGATTTGATCCAGGGAATCACATTTTGACAGGTACCTGTCACACTGGGCCTATGCTCTGTTTCGCAATACTCCTCGCTGCGATGGCGATACACCATGCACAGGGGGGATGGACGTGGGATATTGCTGTCGATACTCACCGGGCTGGTGGAGAGCAAATGGGAATCTCATCATATTCGAATCCACATTTGGGCAATTGAACCCACTACACCCTCAAGCTTGAGCCTCGACTCAGTGAAAAGAACAACACACATTTGAAATCCTGGTTAGGTGAGTGACATTCTCGGGGAAGTCGCCGACAGCCAGGGCTCGGGCAGTGTTGTGCTGGGTCCTTGAACCTGCACACTTTCGGATGAGGTTGGGCCCTCTGTGCCGGAGCTGGAGGGCGAGGGCGCGCTAAGGGCGGGCGTGCCGTGGAAAATCAACAACGCCGAACAAATATACTACATTTACGGCAAAATTTTATGCCGGGCTGCCAGGAGATAAGTGGGATGAAGCGTGGCTCGGCGCAGCGAGCAAAGTGGGCGCGCTTTACGAGGCAACTTGGGACAGCCAGCCATCATATCGATGCCGGCGATGCCGATGAACGCGGCTCTGATCTGGGCTGGGAGGGCTGGGTTGGGCTCTCCGGAGTAGCCGAGCCAAAAGGCTGAGCCGGTATGAGGTATCGGGCAAACATGTGAGCCGCCGAACCTATTTTCCTACTTTTTATTTATGCTTGATCCCCGCAAAGCATGTAAGTTATTCAGACGAAATAAAAGCCGAGAAACAACGTACCAAAAGGTGGTTTACAACATATTTTCGGTTCCTACTCCTCTTACTACACCAGGTGGCTGACTCGACTCACGCCGCCGCGCACTTTGGTAGTTATACTGTACCGCATACACGGGTGCGGGTGGGTTGCCTACTCGCCGGGGGAAAGGGGGGGGGCAATGATAGGCCAGCCGGCCCGCACCCGTGCATACGGTGCAGTATAACTCCGAAAGTGCGCGGCGTGAGTCGAGTATGCCACCGGGTATTCTGCTGTGTTGCATATGCTACTAAAATGAAAAACTACGAGTCCCGGGTGCGCAACCATGTTGGTATGGCTCCCTACTACTTTCTTGTGAAACGCTTTTCGGCGTATACATTTCTAGGCAGGACCCCCGCCTCTAAAAGGCAGCAGCACGTTGTAGGGAGATCTTTCTACACCGTGGGCAGCAGTGTACCCAATCTGCTGATCTGTCTGCTTCCCCGGCTGCCGGTCCACCATCCGAATCCGAATAGCGAGTGGGGCGGGCAGCGAGCACCGAGGCGAGCACACAACGACCGCGCGCCGTCCGTCACTGACTGCCCTGCTGGCGTTGATGATGACCTCCGCCGCGCCTCCAGTTATCTACACCTGTGGAGATGAAACTCGTTATCCTTGCTGCCCCCCTCCACCCCCCTCTCCCCTCATTCAATCCCAACCCCCTCCTCAACCTCACAGTTAATCCCGCCCATACCGCCCGTAGATTACTTTCGCGCCACGGCGCCTGCCAGGCCTCGCCTTCGACCCGTCCCGCCTGCGATATCCACTCTCCTGGGAAATGCCGCACGGGCACGGCCGTGCGTAACGCATATCGCGTGCAGGTGGCTCGCATCAGGCCGCCCCCCGCCAACCCCCGCCACCCCCTTCCCCGGAGCGCACCCACTTGCCTTTAGTGTGATCTCGCCGCCTGCTGCTGCCTGCTGCCCCCGGCCCTCCTCCTTCCCCGCGGCCCTCTCTGCTCTCCCAGGGCTGCCATGTGTCTCAATTTGCCAGAAGCTTACCTAATCGTAATCTGGAGGCGGGCCACGGCACCCGGGCGGCGTCGTGGCGCGGAGGGCGAGTAGGAGATGGAGGTGGTGGAGGAGGAGGAGGAGGAGG
>NW_026267152.1:1352053-1372038 GCF_000697945.3 Frankliniella occidentalis
GGAGGAGGAGGAGGAGGAGGAGGAGGGTGGTGGCGAGGGCTGGCCGCGACGACGTGGGAGAGCGAGGGCGCGGGGCGTCGTCAGGGGTAGTAGGAGGGAGGAAAGGTGTCAAAGGCGCGCAGGGAGGTGAAAGTCCGCTCTCCTCTCTCTCCCCGCTTCATCAACACGCTCATCATAGGTTGTGCGCGCCTTGATCACGCCCTCCCCGGAGGCTTCGGCGGGAATTCTCGGAATAAACTCCCACGCGCCCTCTCCCCGCAAAAGTAATCGAAAACGCCCCGCCCCGCGTACTACTACTCCCCTGCCCGCAACAACCCTCCAATAAGGTAGTGTGCCTGGCGTGTAATGATGGATGTGGCACGAGTTTTGAAGGCGCGTTTTCGTCTTTACTCCCGCAAGGTCAAGTATAGAGAGTAAAACATTGCGCTGAGCGAAGATTATTACACACACGCCAGCGCGGCCACAGCACGCGGCGCGACGACGCTTTCTCTCACACTTTACCCACTTTACTTTACAAACGCGCGTGGCGAAGAACGGGGGGAGGACGGGGGGCGGGGGCAGGTCAACCACCGACCCCACCGACGCGATCCGGAGGTCAGACTCGGGGGTCGGACCGTGCAAATCTTGTGTATATGTGTGTGCTCCGAGGTGAAGTGATTAGCTGACGGTACAGGCCGCGGGGGAGGTTGGTAAGAGGGGGGCGAGGGGAGGCACCGGGGTAACAGCCCAGGGGAAATAAGCTGCTCAAACTGTTTCCACCGAAATTTAAATTATGTTTTTTTTTTTTACGAAATACTCTACCGAATTCATTAAGTTCACCAAAATTCAGTGGAATCCGGCGTAACGCAAGCTGGAAATTTTCGCGAAATTCGCCTGAAGTTTATAAAATTTGATCAAATTTCTTAAAATTCAAATGAAATTTGGGACGTTTTTGCACCAAAATTCACGGCAAATTAAAAAGGGAAAATAAGTGTAACTCATCCGCTCCTTATCTCTTGATCGGCATGTAGGTGTGTGACGTGATTCGAACACGTTCGCTCGCCAGCCGAGCGCCTGCGGTCGGGGTGGACGCTGTCCCGCTGCGCGGGCACGTCGGGTGTGCTGCCTATTGCCCGGGCGCTCCCCACTCGGCAGCGGCCTGGAGAGCCGTGCCGCAGTCAGGGTGCTAAGGGCTGACTTTTTATTTTGAGATTTAGGAAGGGTTCATGACTGCTTGTCCATGGCTCGACGTGAAGTCTACTTGGCCGCTGCACAGCCCCATTCGTCAAATGATTTGTGTATCTGTATGTATATCTGTATGAATAAATTGCCGTTCAAAGGTTTATGGGTCGACTCACACTACTTATTGACGGAGAGCCTTTATTGTGAACAAGAAAGCAGTGTGGTTCACCAAAACGTTACACACAATTTCACTGAGGTTAGGCGAGAAAAGGCGAGCGAAGGAGAGAGAGGAGAGTGACAGTTGAGTGGAATGGGATTATGGGCGAGATGGCGCGTGGAAGGAATCAGGTCGCCGCCGTGGTGTTTGCAGCGACCGCAGACTTTATCAAATAGCGCAATAAAAGCCCCGGGAGCTATGCGGCGCGCTGGCCGCCCACCTGGCCTGGCGCGGCTCTCGTAAAGCGGTCATGGGGTGGGCCGTGGAAGGTTGGCGTTCATGTCTGCTCGGCCCGACCCGGACAGACGGTGGTGGTGCAGTCAGCCATGCCCCCGCCGGGAGTGGAGGAAGATGGGGGGAATGAATGGCATGAGTGAGAAGTTTTGAAAAAAATATGAAAAAATAGAGGTGAAACGGTGTACCGTGCTACGTATTGCGAACGCATGGGACGGTTGTCCAATGGACTTTTCAGTAAAGCAGCGCGTTAGTCACATAATGTTATGATGAAGAGTAACATACGGAGGTCTGTGGAATACACACATTCTTACCCAGCTCCTCTCGCATAATAAAAGAAGTACGTTGTGTTTTTTTTGTTTTCTATGGGCCTTACCTTCCTACCTTGTGACGGTGGGGTCGGCCGGAGCTCCGCCCCAAAAGTGGCCCATATTATAACGACCTTAGTAACGGACGGACGGACGGCCGCTTAATAAGTCAGCTGACGGCGGCCACGGGAAGCGGCGCGGCGGAGCAGAGCTCTGTACCCATTTCACAGAGAGGCGAAAGGTGAGGGAACCGCGTCTACCGCTTCCGCCTTTGAAGCAAGTCACGACCTGCTGGCAGACAATTTAAATGAGGCATTGTTTTTTCATCATCCGACGAGAAGGAGAGAGAGAGAGCGAGCGGGGAAGGACGTGGTGGGGTTGAGGCGCGCGTTGCGGCCCACCCCATCCTCCTCCTCCTCCTGCCAACTCATTCATCTGCCGCATTGTCTCCTGGCAGTGTATCGAGCCGGCCGGCAGCGCCGAGACGGCGGTTAATGTGCCGTGGTCTCCGAGGTTTGGGGGGAGGGGGCGGGAGGGGCACTGGGGTTGAGGGAGGGGGAACGGTACATTGGGGTTCCCTTTGCGGGGGAGCCCCAAGCACGGGTGACCGCGGCGCTGCACTGCCGCGAAATGAAGCCCGTTGCACGTCGACGACGACGTCGTGGTCCATGAGTTTAGTTGTTCGACTCGGTCCTGGCGGGAGCGAGGCCCCCGGGGTGCCCTGGGTTGCCCCGGGCGCGGCCCGCGATAGCGGTGGGGCCGGACGGGGCGGAGGGGCCCGGGGCCCCGCGGCGCGGCCCGGTGTGGGGCCCGTGGGGCCCGCGGCGCCGTCATGCGCGCGAGTGCAGCGCTGGCCGTCGCACTAGGTGAGTGCAGGCCGCCGCGGCGCCCCCGCTGCCCCCGCCGCCCCTGCCCCCGGCTGCTCTCACCCTCTTCTTGCAGTGGCGGCTGCCTGCGCGGCCTGCGCGGCCTCGTCCACCGGCCGTCCCGAGGCCAGGCCCGCGACCGCGCCGACCATCTCGCGGCCGTGGAGCGCGACCGCGGCGG
This sequence comes from Frankliniella occidentalis, assembly GCF_000697945.3. Lineage (NCBI taxonomy): Eukaryota > Metazoa > Arthropoda > Insecta > Thysanoptera > Thripidae > Frankliniella > Frankliniella occidentalis. The sequence goes on from NW_026267152.1 coordinate 1,355,021, forward strand.
ACAGGCACGCCGCCAGGAGGCAGCCCGCGACCCCCGGCAGGCACGCCGCCGCCTCTTCGAAGCTCGCCGACGCCGAGGTGCAGCCCGGTCGACTGACCACTGCGGTCAGAGGTGAGCCCCTCCCCACCGCCCGCGTTGTGAGGTCCCTTGCCACTTCGTCCGGCGGCCACATACCCGCGGTAGATATCAACTTTGGCAATATCGGGGGCCGTTTGTCGGGCGCGAAGAATGTGGCTGATTTTTTGAAAAGTTTTCTACGGCCTTTACCTGAAAGGGTGGCAACCCAACAACCTCCAGTCTCAGGGCCGCCTCGGACTTTGGCCAATGTTATAAAACTTCCCGGAGGGCGAAGCAGCTTTTCGGGTGACAGGTGGCTATTAGAAAGTGTGACTGTTTCCTCAACAGATATCCTATTTGTGAGGCACGCGGAGAAATATGAAGCGGCTGATGTGACGAAAAGAATCGAGGAGGACACTAACAGACTGCCGTCGACTGCCGAGGTGCCGTCAGCAGTCCTGTTGCCTGCCAGTCCTTCCCACCAGTCGAACGATGCAACGGAAGCTCCAGTATTCTCACAGCACGCCTCTGTGAACTCGCTGGAAACAGTTTCCAGGCACGGTGAAGAGTTTCCGATCAAGATCGGCGCGTGGAACTCCCTCTCCGATTTGTCCACCAGCCGAGGTTGGGTTAGGTTTGGTTTTGGGCATTGGAAAACTACACCAAAGCCCGAGAGCAAGAACGCAGATCTGACTGAGGTGACGCCCACGTCGAGCCTGCCATTCCATGTGACATCTCATTCTTCTTCATCTCACCCCACAAGAGGTGCAGCAGCTACGGCCATGAAATCAGTGCAGCCACTTACGCAAGGACCAGCAGTGACTATTCCAGCCTCTTCAGTGCCACCGACAAGAGGCGCCAGCACTGTGGCTACCACCCATACAAGAGACGCGCAACCCCATTTACGAACGAAAAGTCCACTGAGCACTTCGTCCACACTCACTTCCGTCGTGGAAACGATGAGGTCCAAGCCCACGTCGCTCGACGGCTCATACGCCGGCGATTCCTCCTCAACGAACAGTCTACAACCACACAAGGAAAACGAGTATACCTTTGGAACGAGCCCGTTGCCAATGAGCGATGAGTGGGCTGCCAATCAATCAATGCTGTCCTCGTGGAAAGGGGCGCATACAACAACGGAGGTCCTGTTGGCTAAAGACACGCCTTCAACTCTACCAAACAATAAACTCGTCTTCGAATTGAGCCCAACGCCGTCAGTGGGCACGACTCATGAAAATGACAACACAGAAGCACACACTGAATTCACTGGCAAACGGCGGCACGCGACCAGCTCCTATCTCGCCCCGAGCGAAGCTTTGAAACCCGCTCGAAAAGCAATCGTCATTACTTTCCCTAAACTGAATAAGAATCTACCGATAAAAGCGGCAAACGACAGCGACGTAAAGCAGCATGATGCTCATTTGGAACGTGGAGCTGCACTATCTCAAGTCAAACTGCCACTCGAAAGAGAAGTCAGTACGCTAGTGGCGGATGTTACCGGGAAGTTTTCATCTCCTGTCTCGCCTTTGTACGTGGAACAGCAAACGGCGAAACTTGAATCGGAAACTACAATGGCGCAAAGTTTTGCCAGTTCAACCGAGATCGTGCGTCTAGGCGAGGATAATTCTGAACCGGTGACAAGTGCGGTCGATGGTAAACAAGGCGAGGAAGGCAAAGCAAGAGAAGGCAAACAGTTGATTTTAACAGTGCTGGTCTCTTACCTGAAAGAGGGGCACTCGCTCGTGAACGAAACAATAACCTTCAACTTGGACAGAAGAGATAATTCGACGGACAACACGCAAATTACTCTCGACCACATTTCCACTGAATGGACTGAAACTTCGAGGGCGATTGCCTCCGCGCTCTCGCAGCTGCCGTCTCTCCAAAGAGTACTCAAAGGATTCGTCCTCGCCACGCCCGCCGCAAAACAGGACTCTGCTACACCATTTCCTCCAACTTTGTCTCTTCGGCCGTCGCCATTGAGCACAACGGAGAATATGCTTCCCTTTATCAGTCCATCTGAACGAGGAAATGAAAAGATTTTAATTACTCCGTCTCCTTCCAACGAAGATCTCGACGAAGACCCTCTGGTATATTCTACCCGGAGTAGAGGGCCGGGTTTACCAACTGACGTCCTTGTAGAAGAGAAAGCCGAAGAAACGAAAGTAACTGCACCGTTTGCGCAAACACACCCCGACTACAAATATGAAACTGCGATAGACTACGTTCCAAACGTCAACGGAAACACTGACATCAATTACGACAATCGGACCAAGAAAATTGTCTTGTACGTTGACACCGGTGACTGCGTACCAGAAATTGCTGAAAAGATATCGAGGCTAGAAAATAGGAGCAATAGCGATTCAGGAAAACAGATTGTTATAGAAATGAATTGTTATCAACCAGATTACACCAACTCGGAGCAAATGAACTCAAACAATAGTGATAAAAATGACATCCCAGATGCCGAAACTGGTGATATTCAACTAACAAGGGCAATTGAAACACATTTAAGTAGCACTAGACCCATGAAAAGTTTATCCACGGTAAAGCCACCGGAATTTCTGACTCTGCCCACAAAACGACGCTCTTTTGCGCACCAAAGCACTCAGACGGATCTTCCTACAGACATGAAATCAACCTCCATATCTGTAGGTCTGAGACGATCAATGGCGGTAACGACTTCACCAAAGAGGCGACAGCCCCTTCAAATAAAACAAAAAATAGACAGCTCTGACTCAACACCGAGGCCTGACGCGAAACTTCTGGAAGACTCTAAACGGAAGTGGACACGGAGCCGAGCTCGTAAAACTAGTGGTAGTCAGGAGACCACAAAGAAAACAGCACAAACCGACGCAGGCAAACATACGCTAATGAGTACAACACCTGGATCAGAAGCTACAAGAGAAACAAGAGTGGCCAAACCCGAGTCTACGAAAGCGAACACTGAGGGTTTCGTCCGGCCCGACGAGGAGGATCAGATCGGAATGCGAATGGATGTGGGCGGGCCGATTTCGACAACTTCACGCGCTCGAGAAAATACTCCGACTAATGGAAGAACGTATCTCAAACAAAAAGCTAAAAAATCTATAAATGTAAAAGACACGCCCAAGGCCCGGGGCGTGACGATGACAATCAAGATTAGGGCGAGGAAAAAAGAAAATGACACGGACGATAAGTATGTTAAAATGGCATTAGTGCCCAGTCGTCTCCCCGAGACTCTGGCATTATCTGGTGCCGACAAAATACAGTCGAAAACAAGTCCTCGTAATGAGTTTACTGCCAGCCAACTTTTTAATAGTAGCCAGGATAACTTGATTTTGGAGAACGCAGATGCTGCTCCACGTATCGACGAGCTGTCAATTGATCCATCACAGATCAGCCTCGCCAAGACATCGACTATACCGCCATGGGGCTTTTTGAAGTTATTTTCGCTCTTGGAAGGTTTTGAACTTGGAAATTTGCCTGCCAACCAAAACAGAATGAAATCAGCAATTATGCCTATCACACTTAGTACGGAGACCGCAAGCACACCCTCCTCAGTCAGTTTGTCGACCACCACGACTTCGAACACGACGTCTCCGACCACTGCAATTACCGCGTCTTTTGAACAGCCAAATGACGGTGACAATGCTCAATCCCTAGAAACGGAAATACTTGCAGATACTCAACAGGCGAGTGATGTGCTGGTCTCACAAATGCCGAAAGTCAACAATTCGTCAGCAGACGAATCCAAGCTCTCCCCTGAAGGTGATAGTTCAGTGACAAATGCTGCGGCGCAGTTGAGCTTAACGACGGCGTCGTCCACTGCGAGTAGCTCTGAAGCACCGAGAACGGCCAGGCCCCGCTCGCTGCTCTCAGAACCCAAACTGAGGGCAAATAAGAGCCGGGGTTACCGTCCAAAACCCGCTGACGATCCACGACTTTTGTCGCGCGGTAGGATCAGGCTCACGACGAGCAGGACCGGGACCGCGTTCACCCAGGGGGACGCCTGCGAGAATCTGTGCAGGCCGAGGTATAGAACGGTGTGCGCGCAGGTTGGCTCGATTACGAGGACCTTCAACAGCCTATGCGACGTGAAAGTAGAGGGCTGCGTCGTGGGAGAAAGTGAGTACGATTTTAAATTGTTGGTTGTTGTTATGCCACAAATTTATCGGTACGACAAGCTGACTGCTTAAAACCACCACAGAATCCCTACGATTAAAACTTCTTCCTACTCGTTATACAGTTAGATTTGCAGAAGGAAAACAAGTCGACTCTGGTCGCACTTTCACTATTTCGTTTTGCAAACCAAACAGTGCACTCAAGGAATAGTCGACTTAAAAGTACAAGTGTGTACGTGCTAGTAACGGGTAATTAAGACGCCGGAGCGAACGGGTTTGCCTTCCCAAGGGGCTATGGCGCCTAATGGGCAGGGCAGGTAGGCAACCCCACGCGCTTGTGTCTTCTGTGAATCACCTGGTTCACACGAGGAAGAGTGTACTATAAGTACAAACAAGGTTGCAAGCCAAGCCGACTCTTCCCCTTCTTTATGTGTAATACGTACACTGTTCGGGTTGCAGCGTGTGCAGTACATAACCGTTTGATAGCTTCTTTTTATTGCTAAAATAGTAAAAATGTGCATTGTTCACTGGCCTGCAAAACAAAAGATTCTAGTAGGAACTTTATTGCCCTAAACTAAAAGATCTAAACTTCTTTGCCCTACAACTATGAAGCTACCGTGTCGTTGTAACTGTCGTTTTCTTATTCCAGGATCATAATTTGGTTAACTGTGAAAGTAATGTTTTATTTCTGTTAATTCCCTAGATCCCAAAATTCTGCATACCGGCTCGTGCAACAGGTTCAGGAAAAAGAAAACGAAGGTGACGATAGAACAGGAAGAGGAAGTTCCAGAAAACGAACTCGTCGAAGAGGCTTCATACACATTCAAGCCTCCTGTTTCCACAACATTCTCGCCAAGACGCTGGATATTTGACTCAGTTAATAGCACTCTTCCAGTTTGACGTACCTGCGCTGCGCACATCCACCAAAACATACGGCGGAGACTTTGTAGTGTGATCAATAAATATATCAGAGTTGAGGTAGTAGAAGAGAGTGAAATTTCCAGCCACACGCCAGACTTCACGGGGCAGTTACGCTCATTGTTTGTTATTTAATGAACCTTTGCACAGTCTTGCTGTCGGAGTTCAGGACACTTTGTCAACTACAGGAAGTGGCACGTGCGTTTAAAAATACAAGGAACAAGCGACACTCTAGGTCTAGGCCTCGCACAACAAGAAAGCTTGTAATGACCATGGCATGTCACTCAAAAAACTAATCCCATTTTCAAACAAAACTCGCTGAAAACACAAAAGTCCTGCGCGTTGGCTCGGGACGCGAATATAATGCGGCTTCTGGTCGGCGCGGTGGTCTGCTTTGGGGCTGGCCTCCGGCGCAACGAGAGGGACAGGCGGTTAGCCTGGGCGCTGTCCAGCAGTTTGTAACGGTGGTGAGGGCGCATGGGAATCAGTCTCAGTCCGGGGTCGCCGCTGTCCCAACGCCCCGGGCCGTGCGGGTGGGCGGGGGCGGCGTGGGCGGCACTCCTGTGACAACATCAGCAAACGGATGGGCCGCCCGCGGGCCTGTGAGAGGCTGGGAGACGCACAGCGTGAAAATACAACGCGAGCGAGCCGCGTACGATACGGGACACACGTGCGGTTTCGATATGCAACGCGGTGTACACTATGACAGTGAACATTTTTTTGTAAAGTGCATGATGAAATATTTATCAAACATAGAGTGAAAACAATTGTATCTTTTCCCGGACAATTCTTGTTCAGTTTAAGAAAGCAACATTTTCACTATTTTTGCATGCGCTCGCACAGACGCACAATGAGACGGGCAAAAAACGTTTTTGTCATATGGAATGCGAGGAATCACCCATGCCCATAAATGGCCGGTACGAAACTGCCGAGTTCTGTCTATGCGGACTCTCGGAGCGCCTAATGGGTAGGCAACACCTTGCATACAGTGCATGAGTGTACTGCGGAGTGGCCTACCCTGAGTCTCGCAGGCGCCCGGCTCCCGCGGTTTGCCGACTGCATCGGGGGGAAACGAACGAACTTACTTTCTGGATGCTCCCCCCGTCGCTTTCTATAAAAGGGACACGTTTCGCTCCTATCTGTGACAAATAGTCCGTAGGCTTACAAGGAAAATTTTCCATGATGTGTGCAGTAAAATTACAATTTGAAATTGTAAATTTACCAGCACTTCGTATTGACTTCGTAGTTAGCTAGTTCTTGCTAGCAAATTATTGACATTAGTACATCGTGTCAGCGATAACACACACACATGAGGGATTTCCCAAGTTCCTGGCGCAGTTTCCTCCCGCTTTTCCTCAGCTCTCCGCGCCGCACCCGCACGCGCGCACGTCGTACGTCTCGGGCCGGCCTTAAAGTCGCCACCGTGTGTTTACGCGGGCGCACGGACGGACGTGTGTGTATGCACGCTGCCGCGTTGTCTCTCACCAGACCGAATTAAATCCAGCAATTTTACAACAAGCCGAGGCTATTTCTGCACAAGTGTGCGTGAGTGGCGACGGAGCGCGCGCGTAGCACCAAAGCGAACCGCGAGAAAGAAATGAGCAGCACGCCGTTACAGACTTTTGGCGTGCCCCAGCCCCCGGCCCCCCAGTCTCGACGGTTTCGATTTTCACGACGCCGTTTTTCAAACCACTGCTGATCGCTTTTCGCCGCTTTCCTTTCGCTACGGCCGGCGTCTAGACCCAACGATGTCTTGGGTTGAGAGCGGCCGAGAGAGACACAGACAGACAGACAAGACAGACAGACATCTGTGGCACTAATACACACAACCCTTATGCATTTTACTGTGCAAAAACATGCAGAATATTATACAACCTGCTTAAATTTTATGCATAATTATGTACAAATTGTGCATAATATTATGGCCGATTATGGCTATATGAAACTCTGCATGTTTATACAACACAATTCATAAGGATTTCGTGTGTACTAGTGAGTCTGCATTGTCACTGTTAGAAAATCCTACTCCGGGAAATGTCTACGGCGCACCCCGTAAATTTGTCACCAGGTCCTCTACCGTAATTTTGGATTACAATCCACTCCGTACGGGGTATACCGTAACTTCGCAAACTGACTTATTGGTCAATACAGCACTTGACTTACACACTGAAAGTACGGCCCATATCTGTACGGTCTCGACCGTACAAAAAAAATAAAAAAAATATATATACCGTAGGCAAACCGTTGCGTACTTCCTAAATGGCATTTTTAACAGTGGTCAGTCGCGCCAGCCACACATCCGCTCTATTGGCCACCCTGCGTCCTGCTGCGGTCGGGGGGCTTTTGCCTTCATACTGCCGCTAGCGAGGTTTGCATCTAAATTCTGTCACGTCTCACGCTCAACGGCCTCGCCTCCCCTCTCCCCCTTCCCTTGCCCCCTCTCGTCGCACCCCACATGCCATATCCCCTCCCCCTTCTTCCTCACACCCGCCGCAAGCCCACACGACGCCCTTTTTCGCCTCGGTCCAGGCCAGCAGGTCTCTGCGCACGTGCGCGACACGACGACGTGACGGCGGAGCGTGTGATGAAGTGACGAAGTGACGTGACGAAGTGACACGTGACGCGTGACGCTGTCGGGGCGTGCGATAATGTGACTGCGTCATGATAACGCGGTGTGATAAAGTGGCGGGTCGCGGGCGGGTGGCGGGCGAGGGGCGGGGCGCTGCGGGCCGGAGGGCGGCGCAGTCGTCCACTCGGGGGACCAACTTGGCTGCGCAGAAAAAAAAAGCTAGAGGGGCGACACAAATCGCCCAAGATTTCCAGAGACATCCCGACCCCGGTGTGATGATCGTCGCGATTTCCCTTCCTCTTACTCTCGTTTTGATTTAAGGGAGCCGCTTTTGCCGTCCAGGCACGAATCCGGCAATCCGCTCTCCGCCTACGTGGAAAGCGATGGGTAAGGAGACAAGCCACGACGTTTTCTTTTGTCTTGTTATGCTTTCTGGCGGATTGTAAGAACAAATTGCAAGCCCGGTTCGCTCGCCCTGTAGTATCTGCCCCAACCCCTCCCTCCCTCCCCCTCCGATTCGCGCGCCTGTCGGTTTCCTCGCCGTGCAGTCTTATTTGTCGGCGCTATGGGCGAGCCTCGTCTGCGCAGCGTCACTGCCTCTAGACACTGATCTAAGTGAAATGGTCCTCACATGTCGGGCGTGGCGGGGCGGGGCGGGGGCGGGCAAACAACGTTACTGTTGGCGGGGGCCGGGGAGGAGCCCGAGCGAGCTGGAACGCAATGCTCGCGACTTCCGCAGCTCAACTTTTTCATCCAGCAGCTCCGTCGCGCGTGCGTTGCTGGTACCGCGGCTCGCGTTTGTCGACCGGGGAACAATGAGAGTGTACTCTGGCGCGCGATCTTGCTCTCCAGTCACGCCGGGGGTGGAGGGGTGGGGGGCGCACAATTTAATTTCTTTCTCATTCTTTTCTCTTTCACGCGCGCCCCCCTGCGGCCCCCCGCGGGGCCGGCTGCCCCTTCCCCGCTTATGCGAGCCGCCTTGCTGAACTACAAGCAGCAGCAGCAGCAAGGGCGGCAGAAAGGGCGGCGGCGGCGCCAGGGCCGCGCTGCTGTGCTGCGCGGGTGACGTTGATTGTGTCAGGTGTCAAGGCCTGGTGTGACCCGCTGCCTCAACAGCCGCGGTGCGCGAAGGTGGGGGCATGGCTGGCACGCGGGCCACCACCCCTGCCCTCTCCAAGTCAACAACATGCACCCCTTTTGGCCCTCCCCGTCAACCCCCCTCCCCCTCCGTCCTCAATCGCGAACCGATCCGCCGCAAGCGTTCGCACTACGTACCGCTCTACTGGAGTGTTTTTCTTCTCCAATCCGCCCGCCCCGAGGGCGGGACAAAATACAGTCAGAAGCCCATATTTCGGACCGGCACCCTAATTCCGGACATTGTGCCGTATTTCACTATTGTCGCCTCCAAATCCACAATGCGTTGACAAAAATTAACTTCTATGGGTTTGATTGAAAGATAAGACTACCAAGTTTCCATTTCTGCCAAAAAAAATAATGTGCGAGTGATATTGCTTCCTCCAGAAATTCTTGAAATTTCTATTTTCAGCCCCCTAAAACAGGCGTTTTTAAATGTGACTTGCAAGAATCTGGGGCTCCGAACAGTGTAAGCCCGGGTTATTCTGATCACAACATATGTGAAACTTGGTACTTTTATCTACAATATGACACCAAGTTTTTGATTTTTCGTCGCACGGTTTAGTTTTGGGAAGCGTTTTTGCAATGCGCCCTAAATTCGGACATAGGCTTTTACATGCAAAAGTGACTACTGTCCGAATTAAGGGCCCGCTAAAAGCGATCTTTAAGCAGCTCTGGCGACTAAACTATACCAGATGAAAAAATTTGGACGGTAGGGTGAGGTCAAATTTTTTCATGAAGTTTCTATACCCCCCAAAAAAATTTCACTTTTCATAATTTTTCAAAGCTGTCCGAATTTAGGACGCATTGGTTCCTAAATACGGACACGATTCAAACAGTCCTCACCGCTACACCGTTAGCGCGAAAAAATATTTTTGGAGAGTGGTAGGTGCGTCTCGACGTGAGGATTCTAGAATCCCCTGCGATTTTTCATATTTCAAAAATTCTACATGTCACAGGCGTTTTTCCTCAAAAAACGTCCGAAATATGGGCTTCTGACTGTACACATTTTTCTTACGACGCCCCAGGCCAGGCAAGCCGCCGACGTTCTTTTTTTTCTGTTTTACGAAGAGAGCGGAGCGGCGATACGTCGTCGCGGGTCTTTGGGAGCCGCCTGTCAGTGTGTGAAGGCGCGGGGCTGTAATAAGATAAGAAACGGTGGCGGCGAAGAGGGGAATTAAATGAGCCTCGGAGGCGTATGGAGACGGGCGGGCGGGGCGGGCGGAGACTTACTCGCGTGCCCTTTCGCGCCGTGCGTCGAGCACTGGCTGCTCGGTCGGGTCGGAGAGCCCCGCGCGGGCCTCGCAGTAGTAGCGAGCTTCTTCAATTTATTTGTTTTTCTGTTTCGTTGGAAGACACGGGGGCTAAGTGATACACACACACCCACACCAATGAAAGTAAATTTCACGTGGGACTCTTTTAGAAAACTGGAATAAAGTACTTGTGACGTCGTATCTCTAGAAATTGGCAGTCATGCAAATCTTGTAGTCCAGCACCCACGAGAGACCTGCCACCCCCCGGCCACCCCCTCCATCCTCCCTCTAGCGCCTAGCGCCACCGCGATCCCCGAGTGCCTCATCCCGTTAGTGGGGTATTTCCCTGGGAAAGTAGAGGACGATTAATATCGTCTGCTACCGGACCATCGGAAAGCTTTTGCTAATACGGTACTTCCCAGAATCGAGAACAGACAGGAAGAGGCAGAAGGTGAAAAGCAGTGACATCGTGGAGCCAGAAACACATTGGGGCAAGGCTTTGTGGGCTGTGGACTTTGTGACTCCTCTGTGATGGTCCGGTTCGGAGCGGTCCTCTTGCTTTTCAGAGAATATACCTCGTTCTCAAGAGTTCGAACGGGAGCAGAGTGTATGGGTACATGGTACGTGACCGGCCGTGTGGAGTCACCCCCGGGCACGAGAATCGATTTCGACATTACTACGATGGAAGGAAAGGGGAGAAAAAAGGGGGGGGGGGTCATTGAGCTGCCGCCCAATCACGACGTAACAAACACCACACACGTCCGCCCGGGCTCCGAGAAGTGTCGCGTTGTTTAGTGCGTCTCCCCCTCCAACCCTATCCACTCCTATATTTCTATTTGTGCGCGGGCGTTATCAGAATATCGTGCAGAGGCGCGCCCACCCACGCCTCCCCTCTCACTCTCTCGCTCACTAACTCTCTCTCTCACACACACACACACACGTGCGCGCGAGCGAGCGATCGCGCGTGTACGTATGGCGGCATGCGTTTTGGCCACCAGCACACACGTTTGGTGTTGATGTCCTCCCCCGCCCGGGACCCCTCACCCTTACCCTCCGCTGCTCCTCCCTGCCCGCCGCCGCCGCCCACCCTCCTCCGGAGCACCGACACCGTAAAGCGCAACACGACACACCCAGCAGCGAAGGAAAGAGAGCGAGAGAGAGAGAGGAGAGAGACAGATAGAGAGAGACAGAGAGAGAGAGAGAGAGAGAGAGAGAGAGAGAGAGAGAGAGACAGACATGGAGTCTGCAAAAGAAAGGAGAGAGAAGAGATGCAGAGGGGGGAGGGAGGGGGTTGTAGGGGTACAGGGAGACGGCAGGAGAGACAAGGAGAGGGAGCGAGACAGGGAGGATCCCTCCCTGAGAGACAGGGTGAGGGAGAGGGAAAGGGAGGATCTCTCCCTGAGAGACAGGGTGAGGGAGAGAGAAAGGGCGGATCTCTCTCTGAGAGACAAGGTGAGGGAGAGAGAAAGGGAGGATCTCTCCCTGAGAGACAGGGCGAGTGAGGGAGAACGGGAGGATCTCTCCCTGAGAGACAGGGTGAGGGAGAGAGAATGGCAGGATCTCTCCCTGAGAGAAAGGGTGAGGGAGAGAGAAAGGCAGGATCTCTCCCTGAGAGACCAGGTGAGGGAGAGAGAAAGGGAGGATCTCTCCCTGAGAGACAGGGTGAGGGAGAGAGAAAGGGAGGATCCCTCCCTGAGAGACAGGGTGAGGGAGAGGGAAAGGGAGGATATCTCCCTGAGAGACAGAGTAAGGGAGAGAGAAAGGGAGGCCCTGAGAAACAGGGTGAGGGAGAGAGAAAGGGAGGATCTCTCCCTGAGAGACAGGGTGAGGGAGAGAGAAAGGGGGGGGGTCTCTCCCTGTCTCCGTCGCTCCCGCCGTGCTCCGCCGGCCCCCTCCCCCGCGGCGGCGCGGCGCCGCCGGGCGCCTGCTCTGCTCGCCGGAGCCGGTCGGGTCGCAGCGCTCGCAGCTCGCACGGCCGGCTGGCACAGCAGCGCCGCCCGCCGCCCGGCCCGGTGCTGTGTGTAAGGCTGCCCCGCCCCGCTCCCCAGTCAGTCAGTCTCGCTCCGCCCGAGTCCCCGCGCGCACGAGCCCGACGCCGCCCGCCTGTCCCCTCTACGGCCGCTCGCGGTCCCCACGCGCGCTCACTCGTGCCGCCCCCTCGGCCGGCCTCTGCAGCCGGCTCGACGACAGCGTCTCGTCTCGCGGTCATTCCCTCCACCTCTGAAACAATAACAATAATAACAACAACAATCTCAAAAACAACGACGCTCGCTCGTCCGCGTGTGCGGCCGGCCCCGGCGAGGTGCAGCCAGTCCCCCTTTCGCCCGCCTGCGTCGCCCTCCAGCCGCAGGACAGCAAACAACGGCCCGGAGCGCTTGATTTAAAGGTGAGCGGTTCGCAACGTTTATCGCAGCGGCGGTGGGTCGTTCCAACTGGAGCGGAAGTGTGTGTCTGGGGCCGCCGGGGCAGACCCTCCAGACCGCTCCCCTCTGCCCCGGCGAGCTCTCAGTGAGGGAACCTGTCGACGCCACGTGAGAGAGTGGTGCCGGAGCGGCCGCCGGCGTCCCGCCCGTCCCGGCCCGGCGGCGGCGCAAGCACGGCGCGCGCGGCCGCGATCTTTTTCCTGTTTTTAGTTGTTGTTTTTATTTTCGGGCACGAGTTTGACAGGTTGATGCATGCGGGCCGCGGCGCGGCGTGCGCGGCCGGGCCATGCTCGGCCGGAGGAACACGACGCCGCGCCCGGCCCGTCGTCGTGCGCTGCGGCGGCGGGTGATCGAGAAGCACGTATGTGTCGGTGGTGTGCTCGGCAGTTACGGTTGCTGCTGGAGGGGGCGCGCCGAGCGAGCGCTGCTGGGTGGCGCGCGGGGCGTCTGATGTGATGACTGACTGACTTTGTCGTGACACAGTGAGGTTAGGCTCGGTGTGGTTCTCAAGTTTTGTGCTCGCTCGGTGTGCGGTGGGGACGGCAGCCGGCCGGGCCAGCTGCTCGGAGCCCGGGCCCGCCGCGCCGAACCCACCGCACAGACTGGCAATGGGAGAGAGGGGAGGGGGGGTGGGGGCATCAAACTGAGTTCGGCAGCGACGCCTGTACGTGCGTTTTGATCTCATCCCCACACGCGACGAAATGAGCGCGAACTTTGCATTCACCGTCCGTGTACGGTGATCAAATACGTACCCATTCACTGCCAGGAGGTGTACCTCCCCTTCGCCGCACATTTAACTGAACTTGACGCGAACAGGGTGGTGTACTCGAAAGGTGTTCCGGGAAAGCAGGAGAAAAACAACGAACGAAAGTCGGAAGTTGCAGCCACATCGCTGCATGAGAAACTTGGACGCTTGCCCGCTCTCGAAAAGTTGTCGCAAAAACATAAAACACCACGCCATTGTTCTCGACTCGAACTCTCCATTGCCGATTTCTGGTTTTGATTTTCTACTTCCTTATTTTACAATGCTCCTGCCGAGTACTAAGTAGTCTTTTTGTGCGGGGAGTGCAGTAGCAGTGATTTCTAGAGGCGGAGCGGAGTGGATAGAGTGTCGGGTACGGGCTTTACCGGAAAGAGCGGAGCACTCTTCCTCTTGGGGGCGGCTGCTCTCCTCATTGGATCCAGGTTGGAGAGGCGCTGGACAGTTCGATTACTCGGGACGCCCTTCCTCGTTACTACTTGTTTCGCGCGGAACAGCCTTGCGCGCTCGCCCCGGCCCGGGTCCTCCGCCCCCCAAGTCCCTCGCAATCACCTGTTGCTCGGCCGCCAGCCATTTGGGTCCCATTCATTCTTTTGCCATCATTTCATTTTTCTTTACCTCCCGGCGCTCCTCCATAGTCGCGGTGGAAGAAGAAGGAGGCGCCGCCGGGAGCGCGTCTGGGAGCATGGAGGAAGAGGAGGCGGGGGGCGTCACGATGTCACGTTCAGACGAGGTCGGTCGGAGAGAGAGAGAGAGAGAGAGAGAGAGAGAAAGAGATGGGAAGGGGGCGTGAAGCGCCTTTTTTGACATCGTCATGGCGACGTCGACGACGGCGGTGGCGCGACTCGATGACGCGAACACGTGGACCGCCGCCACAGGGCGCTCCCGTCCTCGTGCCCCGCCCCGCCACGCCCCGCCACGCCCCGCCACACCCCGCCACGGCCCCGTCCCGCTTCCTTCCCATCACCAGGGGCGCGTCGCGCGCGGGGATGGGGTGTAGCCCGGTGCCGGTGCCCGGTGGTGTGTGCGGGAACAGCAGCCGCAGCGGCAGTATAGCCAGACCAGCCTAAGGTCCGTCTTTTCCTCACCCCCTCTCGCCTGCAAACTCCTATGCTGCCCGTGCTGTGAAAAGACGGACCTTAGGCTGTGTTGCGGCTAGCGGCAACAGCAGTGTGGCTGTGTTTGTTGGTAAACACGACAGGCCGAATGAAGGAACGAACGAACGGCGATGAGGAATCCTTCGGAACGCCGCCATGCGGCGGTGCGCTGCGGTCGGCCCGTACGCTCGCCTCTTTACTCGCCGAAGGAAGGGCGCGAGGCATGTGGCGGGTGGGAATAAACTATTTACAGTGAGAATGGATACGGCCCGTGTAGCCGTAGTAGTGGTAGCATCAGCAGCAGTAGTAGTAGTAAGTAGTAGTAGTAGGAGTAAGGCCTCAGTCTGGCGGGGAACAGTTGGACGAAAATGAATTCAGTTGAGATTGGCGATCGATTAATATCCTTCCCACTCTCCTTTTGAGTTTTAATGAATAATGAAAATGCAGAGGGCACGTGCGTCGCTCTTGGGGACGCATTGCTTCCCAAAATCATACTCAAATAGAGCGAAACGGTTGCTTGGGGCGGGACCGACACGTCCACAGTAAATCCGTCCACAGAATTTGCGAGATGTGAAAACACGTCCACAAGTTTACATCCAATGATTTGGACGTAAATTAACAGATGCGTTTGTTACGTCCACAGTGTGGACGTACTTACGAGCCGTGTGATTCTGGTGAAATTAGCTCCACAAAATCTGTTGCCATTTGTCTCCTTTCATTTACATCCACGCGGATGTCGTTCTGCCCTCACTGTCCTCACTGTCACCCTCACTGTCAAAAGTCCTACACACACACCTAAGTGTGGGTTAAGCTTGTACCACTCTGAAAACTCTAGAAATACGCTCTATGCGCAGCACATTCCCACCCTTGTTCGAGTTGTTAGATTTTCATAGAATTAGCGCGGGCGTCCTACGTTGGTGGTAACTGCATTGCCGCTCATGTCCCACTCTACAACGTCTCGGCCGAGGCAATGGTAAATTTTCATTCCTTGATAAACCAAAATTATTCAACTCTTTAACACTTGCAAGGGCACAGGCACAACAACTCTGTTGCACACTTACAAGTGTTGAACAGTTGATCACTTAGTTTATCAGTAGGTATAGAGGGGAAACAGGCATACGGGCATGCGTTTATTCTTTGCTTCTTTGGATCATTTCTGAGGATGTAAATCACAGCGGCGACAATTATCGCCAGATTTTGTGGAGGTATTTCCACCAACCCCACACGGACTTTAAGTTCATCCATATTGTGGACGTAATAATCGCAGACGTTACTTTACGTCCAAATCATTGGACGTATTTTCGGAAAGCGCTTCATTTACGTCCAAACTGCTGTGGACGTATTTACCGTGGATATGTCGGGTTGCCCCCGGTTGCTTTCGTCGCTCTATGATGTCGCTCTGTCGCTCTGCTTCGTTTGAATGACGATCGTCTCTCTAAAGGAGTGATGATCTAAAACCGTCACTTATGATGGTTATGGAGTTACGAAAATGGACATAGCTCTAATTGGGCAACGAGATATTCCGGCACTCTCTTTAGGCGAGACACACCGCTCCAAGCATTCCCAGTGTTGTGAAGAGCAGTGAGAACGGCAGACGCATTTCACGCTCACGCGCCGTTGATCCTCCACATGGGCTGCTAAGGTAATCTTGGCAGACGTTACACAAACCCGCACGCCTTTAGTCCCTGTGTAGCGTGTGTGTGGGCTAAGCTGGAACAGCCCCTGCTTCTTGTGAACCCTGGAGTGCCTGTAAGCGAGCGTGTTTGAGTGTGGTTTGTGAACGCCGAGCCTTGCCCGCCTTAGCGTTAGAAAGAATGTTGTGTCTTGTGTCCCGTTTTGGATCCCAGGCGCGCCGCGCCGGGCAGAGGGCTCGCTCCGCTCAGCTCGGCTCTGCCGCGCGAATAAGGCTTCTGAGGCGAGAATCTCTTGCGAGCCTGGGCGGCTGGTTAATGCGAAACACATGATGGCGGCGACGGTAGGGGGGAAGGGGCGGTGGAGGCTCAAGGGGCAAAGAAGATGCCAAAAGCTTCCGCTCTATTGAAAGAGGGATTCATAATGTGCCAAAGGCGCAGAGGCGCGTGGAGAGGGGGGGGGGCGTTGGGGGAGCCCGTCCCCGCGGACTCGACTCGCCTACGATCCCCCCGCGGGGCACAACGCCCAACGCCGCCGGAGTGGTGTGGTGTTGCCTTCCCCGTGCCTATTGCCTCTGTCGCTGCGTCTCTCTGCTCGGACCAACCGGAGATATACGCCCGAGTGTACGACTTGTTTTCTCGTACGTCTTTGAGCAGGCAGGGGCGCTGCTGCGCGGCGCGTCGCGGGCCTCCAGCGTGCGCACAAATTGGGCCGCCGTAGGAAGGGGGGAGAGGGGTCCACCTCTGGAGGAATCCTCTCTCTCTCTCTGCTCCTCGCAGCTGCGCCGCGCGGTAGAAGGCCGGGCGGAGGAGCAATCTCGCCCCCGTCGACTGTCGTTTGCGACAGGATTGTTTCGAACAGAGCACCACCGTCGCTCCCGTGGCCGCGCGCGTGGAGCCAATCGCGCCCCCCTGCTCGCCGTGCTAGCCGTGCGCTCCCGTCGCAGGACCACGCCGACTGCCCACATTCAATTATACGCCCACATGGACACGTCAATCGGATTTTTAGGTGCGCGATTCTATCGCTTTCGGTATGGCGGGAGCAATTTCTGTTTGTCTGCCTCCCCCCCCCC
>NW_026267152.1:1372253-1380428 GCF_000697945.3 Frankliniella occidentalis
ACACATTCAACTACCCTAGTGAGGCTTCAGTCAAGTCCTTTGACTCACAAGGGAACCTTTCCAGGTGTAAATCTCTGATCTGTTTGAGTTTCTTTTTAATGGATTTGGTTGGTGACTTTTTTGGATAGAGCGGCTGCCACACACTGGATTGCCAACCTTAACAACTCCTCGAAGGCTTCTTAGTATCTGCTCATTTGTGTTTCCAGCCATGATGACGTCCGAGGTATGTTTGGTCTTCTCTACGGGAGCAAAGAGACCAAAACAGGCTTCCGCCGGGAGTTAGGAGGCAGGTTGAGCAGCACTCACCTCCCACCGACCCTCCTTTCCTCCCTCCCTCACTCACTCTCGGTTATTAGAGTTGTGGCGGCCCCGTTGGCAAAATCTGCTTGCTTCCGTTTTATCCATTTTCCAATAAGCTGCTCTTACGTCGAGGGCGGTCGACGATCGACTCTGTTCGTATAGCTTCTCTTTCCCGAACGCGCCCGACGGCACAGGCAGGTAAAGTACGGGGGCGCGCAGCACTAGAAAGCGGTTTACTAGCAAAGTCCGGATAGGCCAGGTAGACGTGTGTAGGGAGGGGGGGTGCGTGTTGAGGGTGGGAGGGTGATGGTATGTGCGTGTGTGCGCCAATCGGACCGGTCGAGGGGGGGGGGGGGGTAGAGATTGGGATAGAAAATGTAACTGCAGAGCAGAGGGAGGGAAAACAGGCCGTATTCCGTGCCGACCGCCACTTGTGCCATTGTTATTCGGCCTGGAAATCCGATCCCATCCGATCCCATGTCCGATCCTCGGGGCGGGTGGGCCGGGCGGCGATGGGCGGCGTTGGGCGGCGCTCATGTAACGACACCACGTGCGTCACGCGCGCGGTCACGCGGCAGCTGCGCGCGGCGGCCGTGATCAAATTAAATTCACCCGTTAATCAATACTTACTTCTGCACAGCTGATTGCCCCCCCCCCCTGCAGGGGAGGCGGGGGTAATTATTGCCGACCTCTTTTCTTAAAACAGACCCTCCCCCCCCCTACCCCCATTTGGAGCCACCCTTCTCCACCCACCTGACGCGACTCTAACCCGTTCCGCCCGGCGACGGCGTCCGGCCAGCCAGCCCCAGTCCTATCGCTGGAGATAGAATAAACGTGTACCCAGGCCTTGATGGTGGTGGCTGGGCTACCGCTCGTGCCGGGACCTTGCAGCAGGGGAGCCTATTTGCTCGATTTTGACCTCCCTCGGTGGTAATCCTCTTCCGCAGCGCCCCCCCCCCTTTTCCCCCTCCCATTTTCCTGCCAACGGTTGGACCCCTTTTTTACCCCCTGGTTTGACCCCCCTCCCCCTCCCCTCTTTGGCCCCATACACTCCGCTCTCCCCCCCACCCTTTTTTTTTGCTTTTAAAAATGCCTTGCGCTCGTTTGGGAGAGAAATAATGAGACGGTGGTTCCGCTTTACCGGCGCGAGGAAAAAATTACATTAACGCACCGCGTGCTGACAATGTGTGATTCGAGCAGGCTCCTCTCATAGCGCGAACGAGATTTTTTTTACCGATTGGGCCCTTTCTCATTTTTCCCTCTTTTTTCATTTCATAAAATATCGAAATTATTCTTAAAGCAATATACGCCTTGCGGATTCACTTAACACGCACTAATTTCACCAATCGCCGAAACTGAAAATGGACCTGTTTCACATGCCTGCGTGTGTGCCTGATATATATTTTTGCCGGGCTGTTGCCTGGCATTGGCGGTCCGCGGCGTTCGGAGAGAGCTGTCGGAATATATTCCTGCCCTTTATACATGATTTTTTTTTTAGCACACGCGCGTGGCGTATATGTGTGTCTGTGTGTTGGGGCGGCCTGCGGCGAGCGCCTGGCCCGAGGCGCGGGTTTGCGTTATGGTGATCTGCGGAAGGCTTTGCGCGCGCGAGGCGGCCAATAGCACGCCCGTCGCCCCCGCAGATGTCCTGCTGGCGGTGCCGGGGTTCCGTCACACCAGCCGCCACCGCCACGCCACGCCGCCGCCTCGGGACAGATAAATTATTGAAACGGCAAAGCAATGGCAGGCGTGCGATCACACCCAGTGCGAGCCCTATACCCCCCCCCCCCCCCCCCCCCCCCCCCCCCCCCCCCAGGCCCCCCCTCTTCTATTTCCCTCCTGCGGCCCCAGGGCACCCCGCCCCGGGGCGCCGCGCGCGCTCGGCCCGCACCCCCGGCGGCCCTTTGTCAGCGTGACACGGCGACAAGGGAAAAAATACGTGTATTCTATGGAACGACCGGCGAAAGCTTAGCTGCGGCCTGCGGCCTCCCCTTTTGCCTGTCGCCTGACGCGACGACACGGAAACCACGGCGTATAGTGCGAAAGGCAACCTCTTGCCTGCCTGGCGGCTTGGCGAAGAACTGGGCCACCGAAAGCAGGGTTGTGGACGCGTATAGTTTGCACACACTTGACATCAGTTGTCCCTAGTTATCCCGCCCTATTGTGAACTTCTTGTTCAGCTCGATCCTGAAAGATTTTTTTTTCCACTACCCTCAATAAGTTAGTGATCGTTCAGAAAGTGGGCCCGTTTTTAGCAGATGATACATTTATCAATTGAACTCCTTACTAATTTTTCCAGAGTCGTTCGTCAAATTCAGTTCGCGGGAGTTGAGCGCCTGCTAGACTCAAGGTAGGCCACCCCGCCGTACACCCATGCACTGCAGGCGAGATTTTGCCTACCCGTCAGGCGCTATGAGAGGAGCATGCCGAGTTGGCAGTTCTCTTTTTAAAAAAGGAATACCTACTTAAACGAGAAGACGTCAGTGTACGCTGTGGCTGTATGCGCGTATGTTATACACATGTTGACTTTGTTTTAACTAGCACGTATGCGGGGTAAAGGAATAAAATCCCCTGTACCCCACCCGTGCAAACACACGGGGGTTGGAGCACTTGGATATTACATGTACCCTCTGAAAAAAAATCCTAAAATATTCTACACATTCCAAAAATATTCCTGTTATTCCAAAAGTACTCTAGATTTTCCACAAGCATTCTGCAAATATTCCAGATATTCCATGTACATAAAAAAAATCTGAGAGGTCGACCTCTCGCAAACACGAGCCGGGCCGCAGTGTCAATAACCGCTTGTCCCCCCCAGGGCAGGCCTCTCGACAAATGAGATGAGAATTAACCCTGTTACCTTTATCACCCGTTTGCCCTCGCGCGCGGCCCCGGCGCAGCCCGCGTTGTCCCTCCCCGGCGGCCGGGGTGCCGTGACCCGTGCACAAGTCCCCGCGGAGAGGTCCGCGCGCACCAGCGCGCCGGCCAGGTCGACGCGGTCTCGCCGACGACGAAATGTGCGTCATATGTACTGCTGCTGCACCCCCCACCCGACCAACCCACACTTTCCACAAACACGCATTAGCGACGAAAAAACTTGTTTCAAGTCGAGATATAATTTATATATAAAATTAAAAGCCTCCACCGTTTCCCAAAACCCATAACAGCAATCGCGGTGAATTAACTTCAGATGTAACAGTCATACCCACCTATAACTGTACCACCACCCCCTTGGTTCCTCGTTGTTTGTTGCACTGTTGCCGCCCCTGGTGCTCCTCCACCTCACCACGGCCCGCTGGGTGCAGTACGTAGTGGTGCAGCGCGCTCCAGCGCCGCTTCGCTGTTACGCCGCCCCTTATCTGTGCGCCCGTTCCCTGCCGCGGCAGCGACGCTGAGGGGCCCCGGCCGATACACGTTGCTCGCTGCTCCGCCGCCCCTTACCGTGCCATCAAATAATATTTATGCGTCTAATAGACACCTGCATATCGTTAATGACCAAGCATTTTCTGCTATTCCTCCTCCCAAGCTCGGTGCCCAACAAGAAAAAGCTGTTGTGCTACATGCATAAATCAAAGTAACATTTTCATCTTTTCTACCTGGCAAAGAAATTGAAATGGTCGACGATGACAAATTTATAATCAGATATTTGACGACACATCTGTCTACCCGACAGGTAAGAAATTGCCATTAATGATTAACTTTTGATTAAATTAGACAAGTTCAAAGTCAGAAAGTAATGACGCAAAATATTCGTAATAAGCTTTCTTTGTCAACGTACTCTTAGACAGCCGCGACCCCCACGTTCGTTTTATTTTTGCCCTTTTCAGCCTCCGTCTCCTACGCCCTGCCTCTCCAAATGAGCAGAAAGTGCCCTTCTCCCGCCGCGCCCATACTGACCAGACGGCCACGACGTGCCGCGCCGCGCTGCACTGGTTGGGGTCCTCCTTCCTCCGCGCGCCTCCGCGCTGCTGAGTGCCAATCATCGTAAAACGGCGCTCAGAGAGTGGCGCGGGGCGGGGGGACCGCGCGCGCTTCAGAGTGACGATCTCGTCGTCCCCCGTCGTCGCGCTTCACTCGCGCGGCATGCCGAACTTGGAAAATGATAATCGTGTGAGTGACGGCGAAAAAAGAGAAACAAAAAAAAAAGTTAAAACGAGTGAAAACGAATTAAATTTGCTATATTTGTGACTGCACCAAAACATCGTTCATAAATCCATTTCAATTATTGGGTTTAAAACAAAGAAGAAATGTTTTTTGTTTTTGTTTTTCAAATTTTAATTTTAAGCTTTTTTCACCGTTATTTTTGTTAGCATCCATCTATCTTTAGTTAACAAATTAATCAAGCAAAGTAAGAAATAATAGTACTATACCAATTAAAATACTAGACTCGGTTGCCAAAGAGACATGCACAAGCCGACTCGCGTGGCCAACTTTAGAGGAAAGCCAAAGTCAACCTTGTTTTAAAAAGAGACAAATTGTTTTATCGAGTCAAAGGCCTGAAAACTCCTATGAGAGTAGGTAGGTACAGGTGAGAGGGTGATACGAGGGGGGAGAGGGGGGGGGGGTGCCGGATACAACGTACGCGTCAACACACAAGCGCGCCCGCCGACTTGCTCACCGAGTTGAGCACGATGGGCGCCGTCGAGGCAAATCTGTCACCTGACGCGTGCGCGCACCACACGTGCGAGAGAGAGGAAGAGAAAGAGAGAGGGGGGAGAGCTTTGCATGTGCTGCTCATCGTCGCGGCAACTAACTCGGAGCCCCGAACGCGCCGCTTCCCTGCCAAAGTCACGGCCATGTTTAGTCGCGTGCGGCGTGAAGACGACGCGCACAAAAGGCCCCCTATCTCCAAGTCGCCGCGTCCAAGAATACCATGTCAGTTTGGCTTTTGTCACTCCCTTGGCGGGAGATTTTCGGCGCTGCTCTGAAAACCGGAGCACCCCTATACTTCCTCCATGACCCCTACACCCAGCAAAATGTGTTCTTTGAATCAACAACGGAATTTCTTTGAACCATTCTTGAAACAGTAGTATAGGTGTGCATCTATAACAGTGTCCCAGTTTTCCACTCCAAATTAAGACCAGACAATATTGGTCGTTGACGAGAGACCTCTCTCTTCTCGCAAAACTGTGTCATTCGCAAGCTTTCATTCGAGCTGGAACGATTGGCGCAAAATACAGAGATGGTTAGCTCTCAGAGTGTGTCCTGCTCAGTCCCGGCGGCCTTCTCGTTCTCGTCCTGACGGATGGATTCTTTTTAGCGCTGCTCGCCTCGTCCCCCTCTCGCCACCGCGGGAGTTCACCGGGTGCTTCTTGTCCTCTTTAAATAACGACGTTGTCCTTCTGAATCGGTCTTTGGTGTCAGAGACGGTAGCCATGTTTTACGTGCAGAGAAGAGTACTTCGGTAACTTAGTTTTGCTTTTTGTTTGAAGGGAATTTGACTGAAACTCTTAAACAACGGTAGTGACCAAGAGTCGGATGGGCAACCCGCCCGGCCGTTGTACCGGGTGTTACTGGGAATGCGCAGAGTGTTGCGGGTTTGCCTACCCAATTCGCCCGTAAGCGCCATGGCCCCTGCAGCCCTGACAGGTATGCAATCCCGCAACACTGCTGCGCATTCTCAGTTACACCCGGTACATTGTAAACGGGTCGGTGTCTTTCAGCGTCACAAATATCGGCGTCCTCTAATAAACGCCAAATATTGATCTTCGAATAAGACGCCAAAATGCAAAAAAAAAGACAAATAATGTCAGTCAAAGGCTTTTAGAGGACGCCAATAATTTATTCACCTTAAAATACGCCAACCAGTTTACAGTTCATGCGGTACACACTGACTCTGGATGTGAGCGGGGCAATTCAGCCACCTATTATAAATCCCCCTTCTCATCTCTTTTTTCATCCTGAGCTGTGAATGCCGTTACCGGGTGGTGGGCGGCGGGAGGGGCGCGAATGTTTGAGCGCTATGTACGCAGCCAGTTATCGACCAATTAAACATCTTCCTCTCCCTCCCTCTCCCGCCTCCCCATTTCTCTGACCTCCCACGTCCCACGCTTGACGAGCAGGGTGTCGAAAGGAGTCGAGTCGTTTCGTGTCAGGCTTGGCTCACGCACAACGACGTCGTGTTTTGCATTATTGGGATGGTCGCCGATAACACGTTCTCTCTTTCCGCCCCAACTCTGTACAAACACGCTACGCCATGTCGCGTTATCAATAATGAGGGCCTGAGAGACCGTGTCGTTACGCGTTTCTTTCTCCGCAGTCGCCCCGCCGCGGTGGGCTCCCCCGGGGGAGACTAGCGTCACATTCACGGACTCTCTTTTTTTTGCTCTCCCCCTCTCGTCCTCGTCATGATTGTTGTTTGCTCAATATTTCTCCCTCATATCGTCGGGCGAAGAGGAGGATGATGGCCGTGTCGGCCGGGAGAGAAGAGAGGGAGGAAGAGCGAGGGAGGGAAGGGAGAAGGGAGGGGGTGGGACAGAGGTTTACGACCTTCCTGGACTCTAGGCCCCGTAAGAATAGTGCACATTGGGCGGACAGGCCCCGTTTACGACGGTGGCCTCGCGGGAGACAAAAGGGGGGGTCTAGAAGTCAGGATGAGAGGAGGAAGAGGAAAGGGAAGGAGGGAGGGATGGCGGGTCTTTTAAAAACTGAATATAATGAAGTTGGCGCGACCTCACATCGCCAGTTAAGCCTTTGCCTTGTAAATTTCCCGGCGAATCACTTTAATCTAAAGAAAATGAATTAATGAATGAATTAGGGGTTAAGAAAGAGGGCGCTCCCCAGACCCTTTCTGACAGCAGCACCGTGCAGGCCATAGTCATCTGTCCAATCAGCTCAGCGTGAAGCGGGGCCACATAAGCGAGGCAGACACGACTCGTGTAATCAAGTGTGCATGATCGGATGCAACATCATCAAACAAACTCACAATATGTGCCAAATATTTTTTTTTGCAGTAGTTACAATTAGCGATACTTCGAAGTACTCGAGTACGACAATTTTTTGTGAACGTGATGAGCCTTACAATCTTCAAAGGGGGGGGGGGGCGACGGGACCACTTTTTATTTCATTCTGGTAGTGACAGTCTTAGGGACTGTCTAAAAATACATTATCAGACATTTCTTCAATTTTAGTTACTCACGAATGATACGCAATTCGGCGCAACCCTGCAATCTGTATTGCTTAGTTGTGTCCCTTTCGGTTGCAAGTCATCCCGTTCTTCTCTCTGTCTTCTTTTTTTCCCTGGTGCACGGCAAAAGCCGTGGCAGTGTTGTTGGTGCACTAGCGGGGTCGTGTTGGTGTTGGTGAAGATGGTCTGGATAGACGTGTTGTTTTATTGGATAAGATTCGCCCCTTCCTCCTTTCTCCCCCTTCAATACGGTCTGTACACCGTGTACGACACAAGGCGCGCAGCAAAACTGTATCGACAATCTATCGATACATCGATACGTTACCACTGCTCCGGGCCGCGTTGTTGGTGATCCGCGCAGGCTCCCAGACTCCCGCTGTGCGGTCGCAGCGGGGTGAGCGAGCGAGAGAGAGCGAGAGCGAGCGAAGAAAGGGACAAAGAAAGAGAAAAGGACAGAGGCTGAGAAGGGTAGCAGAGGGTACGGGGTTGGAGAGAGGCGGCTCTTGTGTTTATTTTTGAAGGCCGGCTGGACTGGATAGAAAGCACGTCGCTTTTATCAGCGGAAGAGCGCGGCGTGGCGTGGCGGGGTCAGTCCGAAGAAAAGCAAAGTTGTCCTCTCACACCGGCTTGTGGCGCGGGTCCCCCGCAGCGAGCCCGGACCCTTTGTGCGACCGCACGCGCTCGGGCCGATATCCCATCTATTACTCTCTCTCTCTCTCTCTCTCTCTCTCTCTCTCTCTCTCTCTCTC
>NW_026267152.1:1380478-1385168 GCF_000697945.3 Frankliniella occidentalis
CCACTACAGCCACGGTGGTGGTGCCGGTGACCTTCCTCTCTCTCTCTCTCTCTCTCTCTCTCTCTCTCTCTCTCCCTCGGCCGGTGGTTGCACTTCAAACGGCACGGTAGGCCCGTTTGGGAAAGGGGGGTAAGGGTGAGGGCTTTGTCCAACGAGTGGCCCACGTACGCCTGCAGAAGTGCAGGACCGTGAGTCCTAGAGTGTGGCCGAAATTTGCTTAATTATGTAGGAGGATCACACCACAAAAGGGGCATGTGAGAGAGACAGAGAAATAGAGATAAAGAAAGAGGGCAGATACTACCGTGAGAGTGAGGAAGAGAGGGGCTGGTGAGGGGGAGAACATGTGGTTAGGACCTCCATATACGGTTACCCTCTGGCCTTTCTTGTGGGGACCTCGTCGGTGGGGCCGGCGATGTTGTTTGAAACTTCATAAGGAATTGTAAGATGGGGCTGGCGCAAAGGTGCTTGTGGGTGAACGCGCTCGTGTGGTCTGGGCGGCGCCCGCCGTGCCTCAACCCACCCCGTCTCACCCCGCCTCACCCCACCACCGCACCCCCACTCGCCCAGACCTTGAGGCGATGAAACTCATTATTACGGCAGTTCCACCAGAACTTGCACGGAAGGCGCGAGGGAATTTGAATTTGGCCGAGGAAGGAGCATGCTTCAGGCGCGCGCGCGCCACGAGGAGATAAACCAAACTTCCTGCGGACGATTTCTTTCCAGCGGCTGGGGGTCATTTTTTTACTTGGCGCGCGTGAAAAATCTGCGCGGCAGCTTGCCCTTGGGTAAGGTTTTCCACCTTGTGGAGAGGAGGGTAAGGCGGCGGATAAGGGAGCCTTTGGCCTCTCATCCGTTCATCCATCTATCCTTGTCGTTCTGTCTTATTGCCCCAGGCGCGGCTGGACTGAAGGCGTGCCACACGCCCCCTGCCCCCACCCCCGCTCCTCCTCCTGCCCGGCATAGTTGAGTTTGAGTAAATATTGTTTCGCAGCACCCTCCCCTTCTTAGCCCTCCTTCCCCTTTGGCCTCCCCTCCCACTCAGGCAGCCACTTTGACTTTCCCTGCCTGATATCCAAAAGGGTTATACGGCTGCCTCCTGTGATTTCCAGCCGACCGTCAAATTGGCAGATTGCTTTATGAGCCTTCCGGCAAAATTATCTGCAGCTTCGTCGAGTTGGGTTTAAAAAAATAAAGGAAAACGAAAAGACCTTCTTTAGAGACCTTTCGCTTGATGCAGCCTGTAGCCTCTTTCCAGCGCCAGTGGCGTCCCCTGCCGAGGGAGAATGAAACCCGCCTACCCAGGAAAAGAAATGGCAGCGCATACTGCTTTGTAAAGGTGCTAAACTTCCGCGCCTTTTCAAGGGTGTTAATATTTACGCGCTCCTGTAATGGCATTTTAATTATTAGCACCCCTTAAGAGTTTCTATAAGTCACTTTTGTAAGTGGAGCAGCTTGCTTAGCTGGCCTGCGCGCTGGGAACAAAGAATTCTCCTCAAGGGGCCACCCGCCGCGGCCGCCCCCCTATGGTATGTCCCTTTCTTTGACTGTAAACACTCTAGCAAGAGAGAGAGATATTCAGGTAATTATGCAGATTTTGCGGAGACGGCCACATACTCATGCATAGGTTAATGCGGTGTGTATTATGTGCCCATACCGGCCCAACTTACTCAGGGTTGAGCCCCGAGGTCCCCGGGGGCCAACCGTGAGGCCACGCCCCACCTCACCACGCCCCACCTCACCACGCCCACACCCGCCCACGCTCGTCCCACCCCACCCTACCCCGCCGCACCACGCCCAGCCACGGTGATGATAGTCCAACGACGCACTTCTGGGAGCCGTCGGGGACCAAGTTGGGGATATGAAGCTGTGAAGTTAGGGCGGCGGGGATGATCGCGGCCCGGACGGCCTTCCCTCCACAGTACACCTATTCGCACGTGCCACCGTCCCAGAGAGAGAGAGATGGGGTAAAAGGGGGCGTACAGACAGGAACGAAAAGAATATGCTCTCCGTGTAACAGTATATGGAGTATCTTTTGTTTTGCGCCACCTGCTTTGCATGACATTGACCCTCTTCGCTGCGTTGCATTGTGTATGCGCATGGAGAAAGACAGTCGCGCAACGTCCCCTTACAAACATTTGCTATGCGCAAGTTCCTCTCCGGTGAGCATCCCGCGGGATCCTCTGGTGCCCCGGGTTTGGTATAGCCCTACCGCACTGTATGTTTGTGCCTGTGTGCATGTGCGTGCGTGCGTGTGCGTGCGTGCGTGTGCGTGCCCGTTGGCTTCCCGTCCTCAAGGCGTGCGCTCCTCGAGGCCACCTGCTCACATTCCAGGCAGCGGATGGTCGTTTGCCTATACTCCAGGTCAGGGCTTACAGTCTGATCCACCTGTTTAACCACATTTGTCACTCACTTGCCCCCAGTGTCGTCCGATATCATCACCAATAGAAAAGTGTGACATCCAAACACTAAAAATAATGTTATGTGTATAACACTCTCATAAAAGAGCAAAGTATCAATGAGCTTTTGACACTGGTTTGCGTGCCATGGTTGCAGTATGTATGCGTCTGTACGGACTTTTACAATCGACCATTTTTGTCATGTACCTTGTAATGTTTGAATATCATGCACTTCAATTTCCAGGGTACGACGGAACATCCAGGCCGTCTGTCTGAGTCTCTGAGTACCCCTCGGCAAATTTTCAACCCCACCCCACCCTCTTTCCCCACCAAGGACGAGCATCGCCGCTTAGTTCTATTATTCCGTACAAATAATTCTCCATTGGTGGTCTCTCTCTCGGAGTGCGCGCTCACGGGTAGTGTAGTGGCTCCTGTAATCCGCTGGCGGCTGTGCTACCCTCTCTTTATCTCCCTCGCTCCTCCAGCCCCCCTCCCTCTTCCTCGTCGTCTCTCTCTCTCACCCACGGAGGGCCCTTTAGGAACGTTAATTATCCGCACCAAGTGCGGGCACACGCTAAGCCGCCCCACTGGGGTGCGCTCACGTACGCTTTTATCAAAGGCCCTTCGCCGCCTCCATCAACCACCAAAACCATATCATCATCTCGTGCGCATTGTCGCACTCCACACAGTCTGGTTGTTTTCCTCCTGAACCGCCATCACTGGCTGTTTTATTATACTAAGGTGTCTGATGAAACGCCGCCCAAATTGTAAAATAATGTGTTCAGCTCACACAGCCAATAGCATAAATTCGTGATTTCTCATTTCACTTCAACTTCCGGTGTAAGAGACCTCCCAGAGCCAACTATTAAGCTGCCTAAGCGAATTCTAAGTTCGAAAGGCGAGGAACAAGAGCTGTGTGTGTTCACGTTCGCAGTTAGTTACAGGCAGTACCGCGTGCAGGCCTCTGCGTGCGGGTTTGCCTTTCATCTCTGACCATGGTGCCTCTGGCGGCCTTGAGCGAGTAGGTACCCCGACCACACGCGTGCACGCGGTAGTTCAAGTTTAACACGAGGGCAGGCGGGGACGCCCACTACAGCCACGGTGGTGGTGCCGGTGACCTTCCTCACCTGTCCCTCCGCTGGCGGGGCCTTCGTGCCTGTTTGGCCCTTGTGGAGAGTGAAAGGTGCTGCCGCTCTGGTCACTTTGCCCCCCTCTCCCTTCCTCTTCCCCTCCCTTCCCTCTCCCCCACTTTCCCTTCCTAAACAGCCCCCACACCACCACCCCTACCCCTCCCGCTTCGTCGTCTAGCTAGCCTCACCTTTGACACAGCACACTTGCCTCTTTCTGGAGCCACGCCTCCAACTCCAATACTGAGTTCGGTTGGTTAATTAAGGCCTGTTACGTACCGAACGCCACGTCCCTGTTGCGTCGACTGCAGAAACTTCTTTTTTCTTTCGTTGGGTAAATGCGTCCCACGCCCTTTTGTCGCTTTACTGTACTGTTAGATGCAAGGCGATTGTTGATCTTTTTTGTCCGACGGCAATAGCAACTCATTTGCGCTAATGAACTTGCTTTTAGAATGCATTTCTTTTTGGTGGGTGAAGGCAGAGCGCGCAGACCAGCCATCAGGGCGCTCAGCGCACAAAAATTGCGCCCCTGTCTGCTCACTCAAGTCATAAAAGATGGAAACTCCCCACTCTCTCTCTCGTCGTTATGAACAAAAGAATCTGTTTACAATAGGTTGAACTGTTTCTCTTCCTTTTGCGTCGCGCTTTAGATGAAGCAGGCTCCTTCAGGTTTTCCCGATTCTCCCAATCGCCCCCCCCCCCCTTTCCTCAACTTTTCTTTTCCGTCTCCTTCTGATCCGAACGCTCTCTCTTTCTCTCACACACGCCGCCGCTTCGATCTCCACCGCGGCTCTATACGGGACGCGACCGCCGCTACGCATAAATGTATGCAGCGCACGTCGTTTTTGAGGTGTACGTGTCGCCCCTCCGCCTCTGTCCGTCTGTTGGCCCGACTGTCTGTTCGTACTCGCCCCGCATAGGCCTCTTTCCGACTCGGATTTACGTACGGACTCTGCTTATAACAGAAGAAGAAAGGGATAATAAAATGAAATGAAATTGATGTGCTGCTCGGCCCCGACACACCACGCACTAATTGTGAGAGCTTTGATTAAGAGCCACGCCCCCTTCCCCCCTGGCTCTCTCTCCCCTCTCTGTTTTGATGCAAAGCAGCGGAGGCTGTCATTAATTCTAGACGCGCTTTTTTGGTAGATTTGTTTGTGTGTGGGG
>NW_026267152.1:1389713-1392424 GCF_000697945.3 Frankliniella occidentalis
GGGGGCTTTTTAATGCACAACGTTTAAAAATATGCGAAGTAATGTGTGACGTGTGTTGTCGTTTTTTTTTCCTCGCGCTAATGGTATGAGTCGAGTCCGAGTCGGAGTGAGCCGCACATGGAGCGCCGTTTGCACGAGGGGTTCGGCCGGCAGGAGCTCTCTCTCTCTTTCTCTCGCAGGGACATTACCGACGGTCCGCTATGCCCGGCAGCCGCAGCCGCTCTCCAGAAATAGGCGATGCAGACGCGTTTTGAGCTCTGGGGCGCGCGGACCGTGGGCTAGCGGGTGCAGCTCGGAAGACCCTCTTTAACATTTGACGCGCTGCACACATATGCCGGGGAAAAGAGGGGAGGGGGAGAGGGCCTCTAGTTAAAATGTGTGTAGCGTGTAGCTCTGCGGTGTAAAAACGTATACCCCCCGTCGCCTGGTCTGAAAACATTTCCTTCTCATTCATCAAATGGCGAGACATGATCTGTTGAAACTGTCAAAATTCGTCAAGAATAATTTAGTATTGTGGATCCTCGCAGAGCAAAAATCGATTCAGTGATATCACGATGGTATACCAGGTTGGTGACTCACGCCGCGCACTTTCGCAGTTGTACTGTACCGCATGCATGCGCTTGCGCGTGGGCCATGGAGCCAGGCAGAGAGGATAGGCAAACCCGCGTGCACCCGTGCATGCCGGTGCATGCGGTACTGAGTGCATACAAAAGTGCGCGGCGTGAATCAGCCACCCGTCAAGTCAATAGCCTAACGTGTTGTGGTTTTTTGAGAGTAAGGTTATTTTTTTTTTGTGCAACGAAGCTCGCTCTTCCATTGTCGGTCCCACCACTTCTGGGATTGTTATTTTATTGTTAACAACTGTTTATTGAAAAATAATGACATAGTGTTTTGCCTCTATTTTCCGCCCCCCCCCCTCCCTCCCACTTCACCCCCCCTCTCTCTCTCTCTCTCTCTCTCTCTCTCTCTCTCTCTCTGACGCGCTCTAAACGCGCCGGCCGACAAATTGCCCGATCCGAGCCGAATCGCACCACGGGCCGCCTTTGACAAATAGACATTGAGGGGCGCTTCTGCGGTGCCGCGTGCCCCCCAACACCCCCTCCCCCCACCTCCTCCCCCTTTTCAGACGAACGTCAAACACAGGCTCGGCTCACACAAGTCTGGCGTGCGTGATTGGCCTGAGAGAAGGGAGAGGAGGTCCCCGCCGGGCCTAGGAGGTTGACGCAGCTGGTGGTGCTGAACCGAAAGGGCAATTTGGGCAATGTCACCGCACAATATATTGTCATGCATATCAAAAAAGTCACGCTTTTTCTCTTATTCGCAGAGTGCTCTCTAAATGTAAAGTACGAATAGAATAAATAGTTGTCAAAGACGTGCATATGAACATACATTCATGCAAACACTCAGACCTGCGCTGATTTATTTATTACTAGCTTAAGCTTGGTTTTTATGCAGCAGGATTACTGACTAATTTGTTACTTATTCTGTATATTGTTGTTAGTACCTCAATGATAAAAGAACAAATTGTCAGTTATTGAAAAATAAATTATTCCGTATTACTAATGACAACAGTTGTCAGTAGCTTGTAAAGGTTTTTATGCAGCAGGAATGCTGACAAGGGGTGAAAAAATCAGTAATAGGATGAGAGTGAACGTTTTTCTTGTACCGTAATTATTGTTACACTAGGAAACCGTTAGTTTACTAGGAAAAAGCCCAGAACCTTACTAGTCACTATGCAAATTTTGTAGTAAAAAGTTTAGGGTGCACTTATGTTTTCGAAGTTCAATTTTTTCCAAAACGAAATGTAGGTTTAACTTGATACGAACTTTTCTACGAAACGTACAAATTCAGTCGGCGTGTACACGTTTGCCTCGTCTTCCGAATGGCATGGAACAGTGTCGGCGAGTCTGTCGATCTTCCTCGCCCCGCGGCTCTGGAATGCCTCATAATGCCTGTAATTCACGGCATTTGGTCGACCTCACGGCCGATAGTTGGGCCAAGGGACTGGGAAACGGGGGGGGGGGGGGGGCATAGAACGCGGTCCCAGGATCTGGGAGCCCGCTGCCCCGCCTACAGGTGCGGGAGAATTACGTGGAAGCCGCCACCACTTTGGGTCGTATCATACCGAAGCAAGGAAGGCCCACCGCTGGAGAGAGTGAGAGAGAGAGAGAGAGAGAGAGAGAGAGAGAGAGAGAGAGAGAGAGAGAGAGAAGCGTTCCCTGAACGAAAATGTGGGGTGTGCAAACATGTTTTGTCTGCGGCACAGCAGCCACCATATTTGCGTTCACCTCCTGAGAAAAGAGACGGAAAGACGCGAGGGCGGGAGTTTATGCGTTATTTGAAATATTTGCAATACGGCCGCGTGCTTTTCGTCGCGTGTCCTTGGCAGAGTGAATGAAGTTTGGCCGGTGTGACTGCTCTGCGCTGCGCTCAGTCAGTCTCGCGATGTAAATCTGTTGGAGCCGCTGGCGCGCGGGTATGCGGCGAGACAGAGTGGCGTCCTCAGTCCCGCCCCTCGCATCCCACCATATTTCAGGGTGACGCCGCGCCTCTGCGACAGGTGTGGCGGGAGCTGCCTGCCTGAGCGGTGTAGATTAGCCTGCTGCTGCTGCTGCTGAAGTACACTTCGTTGTTTGTGGCGGAGAAAAAATGAATAAGAGATACAGCAACCTGGAGCGGAGTACCAAGCCAATGTAACCACGTTTAATGTT
>NW_026267152.1:1392474-1398122 GCF_000697945.3 Frankliniella occidentalis
GGGGGCTTTTTAATGCACAACGTTTAAAAATATGCGAAGTAATGTGTGACGTGTGTTGTCGTTTTTTTTTCCTCGCGCTAATGGTATGAGTCGAGTCCGAGTCGGAGTGAGCCGCACATGGAGCGCCGTTTGCACGAGGGGTTCGGCCGGCAGGAGCTCTCTCTCTCTTTCTCTCGCAGGGACATTACCGACGGTCCGCTATGCCCGGCAGCCGCAGCCGCTCTCCAGAAATAGGCGATGCAGACGCGTTTTGAGCTCTGGGGCGCGCGGACCGTGGGCTAGCGGGTGCAGCTCGGAAGACCCTCTTTAACATTTGACGCGCTGCACACATATGCCGGGGAAAAGAGGGGAGGGGGAGAGGGCCTCTAGTTAAAATGTGTGTAGCGTGTAGCTCTGCGGTGTAAAAACGTATACCCCCCGTCGCCTGGTCTGAAAACATTTCCTTCTCATTCATCAAATGGCGAGACATGATCTGTTGAAACTGTCAAAATTCGTCAAGAATAATTTAGTATTGTGGATCCTCGCAGAGCAAAAATCGATTCAGTGATATCACGATGGTATACCAGGTTGGTGACTCACGCCGCGCACTTTCGCAGTTGTACTGTACCGCATGCATGCGCTTGCGCGTGGGCCATGGAGCCAGGCAGAGAGGATAGGCAAACCCGCGTGCACCCGTGCATGCCGGTGCATGCGGTACTGAGTGCATACAAAAGTGCGCGGCGTGAATCAGCCACCCGTCAAGTCAATAGCCTAACGTGTTGTGGTTTTTTGAGAGTAAGGTTATTTTTTTTTTGTGCAACGAAGCTCGCTCTTCCATTGTCGGTCCCACCACTTCTGGGATTGTTATTTTATTGTTAACAACTGTTTATTGAAAAATAATGACATAGTGTTTTGCCTCTATTTTCCGCCCCCCCCCCTCCCTCCCCATCCTTTTTTGTTTGAAGGTGGAATGAGGAGGAGAGAGAGTGGGGGTTGCGCGGTGGGTTTGGACGCTGCTGCTGCTGCGCGGGGGAGGGGGGGGGGGGATGATGTCGTTCGTCGACCGGACATTAGCCGGGCCCGGCCGGACTTGGTCAGTCCATGGAGGCGGCGGCGGCACAGCGCGGCGGCCCGCATATAACGCCGGACTCAAACCCGTCATAAACACACGTCCATCGCGCGGCCAGGGTTATCGCGCTCGCCACCCTTCCATGTCCTCCTTAACCCCCTCCCATACCACCACCCGCTCACCCCATCCCCCTTCGCCGCCTTTTTACTCCTCAGCGACCACACTGCTATGCGAATAAAGTCGAGGGGAAACAACAGCTACCCCCAAGCCTGAACTATTTTCAAGCAGATCAATAAAGTGTCCACACTGGAATACCCAAGTGTAAAAGTATGGCACACCTGCAGGTGTGTCAAAAAAATCTGTGCTACAAAATATTCACACATCTGTAGGGGTGCGACAAAATATGCTCACCCTAGTAGCTGAGCGAATAAAAATTCATACCCTGAGAAAGGTAGACATATACGGAGCCATTTACTCACCAAGTGTGTGAATAAAAGCCATTCACACATCTGCAGGTGTGTGAAAATTTTGTTGCCAAAGGTGTGCGACATTTGTTCCCTTGAGTTCCTAGAGCATGAAACTACTTATCAACTATGTCTGGATGTGAAATTTAAATGAAACCGTAGCGGAGCCATGAACATATTTCTCCTTTATTTAAGAACATTAAAGGTCATGGCCGCAGCCGGGCGCGGTACGGCACCAGGGGCGGTGGATTAATTCAACGTCTTGCACGTATTCCCGCGTCTGGCATAAAAGATCAAAAGGAACGTCCGTCGAAAGTAAGAGAGGCAACCGGTGGGGGCTCTGGCAACGAAATATATACGCCGCCTCCCCCCTATCCCCCCACCCCCCTGGTCTAATAAACTGGCGTGCAGTAACGCGCTCAACACCTTAAATGGGCAATGTTATTAGCATTTCTTGCTGGACTCGGCGGAGGGCTCCGTTCGGCTCCGCGTGCTCCGTCCGGCGGATGTGGAAGGAAGACTTTATATTGTAAGTTATTTACCGCCGTCTCTTGACGGCACCTTGGTTCTGGCCCCCTCAATCCTCTACTTTTCTTCTACTTTTTTTTAAAAAAAGGCAAGATCCCTTTTGTTTGGCTGCGAGAGAGAAACGAGCGCAGCCCTCTCCTCCTCGGTGCGGTAATTTCGACCTGTCCGCCCGGAAGGTTGGCAACTTATCTTGCACGTCAGTGGCCGCTAACGCGCCCTTCTGTTCGTTTTCGCTGCGTGAAGTTTTCTTGTTCCTCTTTGCGTGGGTTGCGTTGCGGTGTGCGGAGTGTTAGGGTCTCGTAGTTTAGAGTGATAGGGAGAAGGGGTGGGGGAGGTGGACTGTCAATTTCTCGTCTTACCTTATGCACACCTCGCTCTGTGATTGCCCGTGTCCGGCATGGCAAAGGGGTGAAGGGGACGTCAGGAGATTGAGGGGGGGGGGGGGGAGGCCTGTGTGGCGTTGTGGTCCATAGCTCCTTTGTGTATCGGCCCTGTTCTTGTGCCAGAACGGCGCCCAAGTGGCGGCTCTGGCATTGATGTTATCGCGTGCGTGTGACGTGACGCTGGGCGCTGTGAACCCCTGCTACCCCCCTCTTCTCCCCTTTCCTCTCCCCTTTCCTCTCCCCTTTCCTCTCCCCTTTCCCCCTCCCATTTCATTCCCTTATTAAAAGAGTTTAGCGACAGCGTGGGACGCCGGGGGGTGTCCAAAATAATGACCATCCTGCAGCTGAGAGTAAAGTGTAAACTGAATGTAAATGGTAACTGGTTTTGGCCGTGCTTTGCTGTGATGTCAAACAATTACCTTACACTAATCGAGCACGCTGAGAACGTTTAATGCAAACTTCTCTTTCGCAGGTGTGGTTCGACACAATTATCTGAAAGAATCACTTTTCGCCCCCAGAAAGTATGCGGCGCTCAGTCGCATTCCGTAATTGATTATTGTTTGAAAAGAAACAGATACGGTTTAGCAAGAGGGGGTATTCACTTGCGTAATACACTGTACACCTAAATTAGGTATTACGCGTAATGTAAATGAGTAAAATATTATGCTTTAAAATGGTAAAATTTTCATTTCAAAGCCTACCAGCGTAATACCACGTAATACACGTAATATGTAATATGTACACTGTACATGAAAACTCCGAGTGAAAACTCCCTCGGTTCAGCATCATATCTTTTGCTTTGTAGCCTGTCGTGAAGAATGTAGCACACGGTAGCACAGCAGTTGGATACGCGGGAGGAAAAGATTTTTGGGGGGAAGATAGGAAGGGAAGGATGTAGGAAGGGAAGGCGAGCAATAAGCAGGAGAGGGGAATGGTGGTGTGGAAGAGTTGAAACCCGGTGGGGGGGGGGGGATGAGCTAGGCCGCTGCAGGAAGCGGTGGAAATAAGACGGAGAATGCTGGTGGGGTCCAATCATCGTGATTTGGCACAGCCGGAAGCAGGTGCGGAGAAGACCGTTGGGCCCGCAGGGCGCCGTGCCAAGCAGCCAGAGCCGGCCCTTTTTATATCAATCGATATCAAACAAACTGGGCGCCGTCAGGTGAAGCGTGTGCGAAGGTGCGGATGCTCTGTTGGTTGGGCTGGCCCTGCCCGCCAGGCTAGAGGATGAGGCTGGCGCCTGTCCGGCCTGCCGGCTACATCCCTAGTCGACGTGCCGGCCATCGCACGGCCTTTGCTGACGTCGGCGCTGGGTAACGTGAGCCTGCTGGGTCTAAGCCCGAGGAGGCCCTGGCCGAGGCCCTGGCTGGCGGCGGCAGCGGTCTGAGAAGTGGTCCCCGGAGGCCCCGAGGGCCGCTAAGGTTTTCATTTCGGCGCGGGCCGGGCCCGGCCGGGCGCCCTTCCCTCCCTCAACCCCTTTGGTCATCACCGTGCGAAGTCGCGCAGCTGTCTCCCCCAATCTCGAACAACTAGCCGTCCTGCAAACGAGGAGGGTCGCCTTTGCCCCCGAGGGCGCCTTGCGCGCCAAATCTGACGGATGCAGTTTCGTTACCCGCCGGTGGCGTGGCCCCGGATAATGATCCATCTGCAGTCTCCTCTGTGTTCTCTCTTTACACAAAAGACGACCGTGCTACCGTATAATTGAAACTGGCGAGGGGTTTTGCATAGTTGCACGACAGGCTAAAGTTGCACACGAAAGGCGGATTCAGCTGAGCTTTGATGACAGTGCCTGAGAGTGCTCTAGTCTTTGCTGGGAACTCTTGTCAGCCTTTCCTCATCTCCTCTCTAACAAAGTAAAATTAGTTTAAAACGTACGTTTAGTGTAAAACTAAAATAAATAAAAAAAATGTTCTAATTTTTTGTTTTGGTTCAAGCGACTGTTTTAAATACAAGGCTGTTGGCTGTTATTTTCGGACAAGTGAGTCATCACAAAAATAGCAAAAACTGTGTCCAACAAATTTGTTGTTGGTGTTCCTAAGTGCAGCTTATTGCGTGAAGTTTAGTATCAAGTCAGCAGCCTTGTACACAACAACTGCAGAGAGTGATGCTTGTAATATAACGCAACCGAACGCAACAAAGTCTGCTCGCGGAATTCAAACAGCAATCAGGCTCTGCCGAGTGATGGGCCGGCAGTAGCCGTGGCAGCGTGCTGTAGGCTCAAACTGTGGGTGGACCATATCGTCGCGCTTTCTCATCTCTCATCGGCAACGGGCCGCGCACTGCTCCAAAGTTGCCGGCTCCACCATTGCAGTGGCGAGGCTTCCCGCCGCAAATGGATTTGATAATCCGGCTCGCACAGCGCGGGCAGCGCGGAGGCTCGGCCGGCCCGCGGCCTGCCGTAGGACGAGACGACCCTGGGGGATGCAATGCTTCAAAGAGATATGAAGGCGGGGGCCTTTGATGTGCTCCGCTTGGCTCTGGCCCGGCGGGCACGCACGCGGAAGGGCATTGGGGCGGGGCGCGGCGGGGCGCATGGTGGTCGAGGCTGGGCGGGGTGGGCCCATACCCCTGCGTACGGCCACCGGCTCTTTGATCTCGGTCGGGTCGACGAAGGCGGTACACCCAAATGCCGACCGCCCGCGCAGCGAGCGGTGACGGCGCTCCGAAGGAAAACAACGGGGGACTATGGTTCTGTGGCTGCTGCTGGTGCTGCACTAGGTTGCCGCTGCTGGTCGCCAACGAGCTGCAGCTGACTGCGGGGCCCGCGGCCAGCAGCCGTCCAGCGGCCGTCACTCCAGAGCTAAGGACACACGGGTGACTGCCCCCTCCCTCGCCCTATCATCTCCCACGCCTCCCCACCCCCCCTTTATTTTTCCGTCTCTGTCCTTGCTGCTACGCCACCGCTTCTCCCCATGGCTTGTTCCGCTGGGGTCCCCTACATTCTACATCCTTTCCCTTCCCCGCTCTCCGTTCCACCAGTCCGGTCCCTGCCCCCCCCCCTCTCCCCCCTGTCCCAATCTCAGAGCGTACCCTCTCCCATCCCCTCTCCACCCTCTTCCTCCCCTCTGTCGCGCTGGTCTTTCGTATCTCAGGCGGTGGTCGTTGTTCGCAGCTCACTCCTATTAATCTCCACTCCCTCCTCCACGTAGAGTGCTTGGCCGCCAACTTGTTTGCTCTCTCTCTCTCTCTCTCTCTCTCTCTCTCTCTCTCTCTCTCTCTCTCTCTCTC
>NW_026267152.1:1398462-1400843 GCF_000697945.3 Frankliniella occidentalis
CGTCAACGGGAGGCGACGTCGTGACCCTAAATGTTTCCTCAAGTTTTGATGGATATGCCCCGCGGCAGAATAAATATCGACTCCCTCTCTCTCTCTCTCCCTCTCTTCCTCTCTCTCTCTCTCCCTCTCTCTCCCCCCTCCCTCTCTCCCCTCCCTCTCTTTCTCCAGCCTGCGCCCCTGCTCCCCGTCCCCCATACCCGGGCCGTTACATACAATCTCCCTCACGATGCTTGTCGTGGTATTCGCCCCCGTAGCGCAGCGGGGCCGGCAGAGGGGTGGCCGGGGTTAGGGCTGGGCGGTTTTTTTATTTCAATATCAATACCCAATATTTTAAAATATTGATATTGAGGTCAATATATTGAAAAACCGCCCAGCCCTAGCCGGGGTGGTGGAAGCTGGGCGGCCCGCGCCACCCGCTGCGGGGGTGCTCCGCGTCATGTCACACCGCTGTGTCTGTCTGCTTTCTGATTGTCCCGCTCTTGTTCTTCTGTTGCCTCTCTCTATCCGCCCGTCTCCACTCCCATACCGCCCCTCTAACTCTCGCACAGACCGATCGCACCGGACTGTGAGGCAGCGTCCTCCTCCTCCTCCTCTGGACTGGACAGTCCTTGGCAAGCTCTCGCGCTTCCGCTCCTGCGAGAGTTCTCCTCACAACTAACTACTATTCCAGGGGCGGCGGGGGGCGGCCGCCGAGCGGGGGCCTGCGACCCACCCCGACCCTCCGGCCAAGTTCTAAAGTGAGAAGAAAGGGTTAAGCAATGGCCTCACAAGCAACGGACGGCGGCCTCGCTCCTCGGCGGCGCGGCGGTTGTGTAACCCCTTCCGGTCCCTCCAATGTAAAGCGGGAACAGCGTGGCAATTTACACCTCCGGCGCCAAGAGAAGGGGGCTGTTGCTCTCTGGCCGACCAATGCTTTTATTAAAAATTTCGGAAGCCGTCTGAAAGTGTGAAATGTAAATGTATAAATTCGTGGCGCAGCCTTTGAAACAGTCTTAGTTTTACTTGTTTATTTTATAACAACGATAGCTTTGTTACTGTAATTAATGGTCGATTACAAGACTTTTTCACAGTTGATGCTTACTTTGAAACTTACAAAGCTGGAAATCGAAACGCCTAATTATAAAATTTATAAAAACAACCTTATTAAGAGATGATTCTAAGATCTCTCATGTAGAAAATTCTTGTATTCATGAAAACATTCTTTGCTTCGACCTCATAATTCCTCTCCCAGTTTCCTCCCTTGTTCGGCAATCTTGAAATGGAGAAAGGCAAATCTGGAAAAGAAATCATGGCGTGAGAATAGAAAGGGGGTCGGGCACGTTGTTATTGCGGTTCGTTGGTTACTCGCAAATCTTCAACGCTTTCTCATATTTGTTTTGTCTGACCCGAGCTGTTTTTGCTCTGTTGCAGGTGCGTGGCGCGTGAAGCAGAAGGGTGGCGTGGAGGCGAGGCCCGCGGCCTGTAAGAAACATTTTATTGTTATTATATTTCTCGGAGGGATTTCAGCCCTCCACACGCATTAAAGGGAGGGAGCGCTGCTGCCGGGCGGGCGTATGTAGGAGGTGGGGAGGGGTGGGGGGAAAAACGGGAAGAGATGGGAGGGGAGGGTGAGCCCCAGCAAAGTTAGGCAGAGTGATTACAAAAACTTTTTGTTGTACTTAGAATCTGTTGTTATTTTCCTTTTGTGCGCCATCACAATTTCTTGACGTATGCTCATCTCATCAATGTGACAAAATAAAAATACTGTCTCTGCCTGAACTTATAAACTTTAGCTACGTCAAGGGCAAGTATTTTCATTTTGTATGATTTTTTTTGTTTTTCCCTGATGCCGCGCGCGTGGGTGCGCCGGATCGCGGGTTGCTGGGGTGGCCGGCTTACATCGCCGCCTCCGCACCAGACGCACCTCTTTACTTCGACAGTTTCGAGCTTTTAGAGAAACAAGTTTTTCGACGTTTTGTCTGCCTTTGCTTTGCAATCATCGTCGTCGACATTATGTCGGGTCGCGGGAGGAAACGCGCTATTTTCAGCAGACGCCCCCGCCGTCGCTCCTTTTGTAAGTTGAGCGCTTGGCGCTGCGAGGCATAAGGCAGTGGTGGTGGCGTACGTGTCTCCGGAGCGCTTGCGGCATGGCGCCATGTCCTCTCGTCGTGGACCGCTGATGCTGCGGATCGCCCGGACCCACTGCAGGAAAAAGCTACCAATACGGGGGACGCGCGCTTTTTATGGAGTCGTTCCACCTGCCATTCATCCCGTTTATCGAGCGAGTAGAAGGACACTAAATTATACGACATGATGTTTCGTCATCGTTACTCCCCATTTTATTGATGGGGAGGAATGCTCTGGCTGATCGCGGAATGAATGCAAGTTTGGCCGCCCAAGGA
>NW_026267152.1:1400928-1402776 GCF_000697945.3 Frankliniella occidentalis
ACCCTCGCGTCAACGGGAGGCGACGTCGTGACCCTAAATGTTTCCTCAAGTTTTGATGGATATGCCCCGCGGCAGAATAAATATCGATTATGTCGGGGGCGGTACGGTCTTCCTCATGATTGGATGAGAATGGAGGCGAGTGAGGGGAAGTTGCTGTATTGTGTGCGCTTGCGGCCGCGGAGCCTCGGCCGCTCTGGGAAAACATAAAAGTGCCCCGGAAGAGTTCCTCAAGAATTAATGCGCGCAACAAAGCATGACTGGCCGGGCCGCCCCCTGTTCTGTTCGCTCCGCTCGCCCCGCCGGCCCCGCCCGCCCCGCCAAATGAGGTGGGCTTCTTGCTCACGTCGCGCGCGCCCCCCTTTTTTGTGGTGAAGCTGTACCGGGGCTGTGCACGCTAAAAAATAATAACAACAATAAGTTCTATTCTGCTTGAGGTAAAAACCGCAGCTAGAAAAACGGAAACCTGGTGCAACGTAAGGCTAGCTTTTAGGGGCCACAAGAGGGTTAATAATGCATTTTTCACGTGTGGTTTTATGTCTTTTTACCGCTTAATGGTGGGTGGCTGTTATTTCAACCGTATTGTATGGGTGGTCCATGGGCTAATCACACGATGGTTGGCTCACCGTGTTTCCGGGTGCCGCGTCGTGCAGTGTGTATGGTTGTGCCTGGATCCTCTTCGGCCCGACCCGGCATCCCCTTCCTTTTCTGGATCGCTCCACCGACCTCCTTTCCCTCAGCAGCAGCAGCAGCGGCAGCAGCCCCGATGCCCCAATGTCCGTCCGAGTGTCGGAGCGAGTCGCACGCCGCCGGCTGGGGAGGAAGGGAAGCGGGCAACGACAGGGGTTGGGGGTTGGGTGGGGGGCGGGGGGGTAGTGCATGCATGGTGGTGATATGCTGACGCAGTGGCGCTCCCTTTATTGAGGAGAGAGGGGGCGAGTGGGAGGGAGGAGGGTTGAGAAGGGGGTGAGTGAGAGATTCTGCCTCTGGCCGCCTCTCGACTCGTACGTACACACACAGACACACCACACACCCACGCACACATGTGCGCGCGCTCGCTCCAGACGGGCGGGTGACCGAAGTGCACGTGTCACCCCTCGCTACCCCTTCACCATACCACCCCACCGCCTCTCTCTCTCTCGCTCGCTCGCTCTCTTGTTCCTCGCGCGCCGTTTGTTGACCAATGGTCCCGGCCCGAAATTGCCTTCTCGCCCCGTTGGCCCCGTTCACCCCTCGGCCAGCCCGGCAGGCTGAGGCTGCTGGCTGGCTGGCTGGTTGAACGTGCTGTGGCGTGGCGGGGCGCAGCTCATATTTTGCGGCTGGCCGCTCATCTGGTTTCGGGGCCAAGAGCGGCGGCGGCGGCGGCGGCGGCGGCATAGCAGCCAGCAGCCGTTCTCTTGTCCAAAGCGCCGTCATGCGCGTCAGATGTCGGTCGTATAGTCCGCGCCGCCCTGTCGGTCCGCACAGCTCAGCTCCGCAAGGGCGGCGTTCGTTCACCCTCACTGAGATAGACTTTCATGCATTCTTTTTTCG
The DNA here is from genome assembly GCF_000697945.3 of Frankliniella occidentalis. Classification (NCBI taxonomy): domain Eukaryota; kingdom Metazoa; phylum Arthropoda; class Insecta; order Thysanoptera; family Thripidae; genus Frankliniella; species Frankliniella occidentalis. The sequence goes on from NW_026267152.1 coordinate 1,402,459, forward strand.
TCCCTTCGTCTCATTTTCACAGCTCACCATTTTTTTCCTTCTTTTGACAGCTGCTTATTTACTTTGAGATAGCACTGAGAATTTCCCCCCCCCCCCCTCCCCCCTCGGCGGCGCGGCGGTTGTGTAACCCCTTCCGGTCCCTCCAATGTAAAGCGGGAACAGCGTGGCAATTTACACCTCCGGCGCCAAGAGAAGGGGGGTGTTGCTCTCTGGCCGACCAGTTTTTTATTAAAAATTTCGGAAGCCGTCTGAAAGTGTGAAATGTAAATGTATAAATTCGTGGCGCAGCCTTTGAAACAGTCTTAGTTTTACTTGTTT
>NW_026267152.1:1404002-1406255 GCF_000697945.3 Frankliniella occidentalis
AGTCTGCCCGGTCTTGGCCTCACGGGAAGAACCCCAAAGTAGAGTGAGCCCGGGGGGGTTGAGAAGGGTGGGGGGAAAGGGGGGCAAAAGGGGTACACGGAGGGCGGCGGCGTGGCGTTGGGGAGCCCAGCAAGGGCACTGAGCCTTAAGGGGGACGGAGAGGGGAAGGGGGGGGGCACCCCTCAACAACACTGGGGAACTTTCATCTGAGCGAAAAAGAATGAAGGAAGATTAATAAAGAAAACAAGGGGGTTGGGCGGCCGTTGGGTGTCGGGGGGCGGCCGCGTCATTGCGATGAGAGAAAGTTTTGTTTTTCTCCGTCTGTGCACGTGCTCGCCGTGCACTGCCGCCGCACGCTGCAAACCGAAGCGCAATCACGAACATTTACTGCTTTTGTTTGTTGGATCGTGCTGGGGCCAGAGCCGGAACGTTTTTTAAGAAAGAAGGGGTATAAGAATATGGCCAATTTAATCGAATGAGCGTAAACTTACGCCACTTGCTCAACTAGCCGCACCGTCCTTTTTTTTTGTTAAACAATGGTACACCCAAAGTTTTCATCTCACCCTATCAATAATGGGGTTGTGGTCGTGGGTAGTTTGTTCTCGTTGGGTGCGGCGGCGGGCCGGAGGCCGGCCGGGCGGTGCGGAGCGGGTTCGGGAGGCCTGCTGAATGCCTCCTCCTGGCGGGGGCACGCGCGGCGGCCAGAGGCGGCCAGAGGCGGCCAGAGGCGGCCAGACGACCGGAGGTGGAAGTTTAATATCCCACGCCGAGCCGCAGACAGACCATGGCGGCCGCCGCCGCGCTCCGCCAGTGCAGCCCACAATACACCCCCCGCCTCACTGCCTGCTCCCACCACCCCCCGCGGGCACCACCCGGCTCGGCTCCCCTTTCCCCGTCCGCCGTTCGCTCCGAAATAAAATTAAAAGAAGACGTCCGGGTCGCCTGAGGTCACCCGGCGCGCGCACCACCAGCACGCGCGTGTGTCCGTGCGTGCGTGCGCGCGGGTACGGCATTAGACTGTTTGTGGGGCTAAAGCCATTGCGGCGCTGTCTCCCCCACAAGGAGAGCGCCCCGCGGCGAGGTGCCACAAGCCCAACGAGTGAGACGAGACGGCAGTGGTTGTCGTGGTGGTGGCGCTTGAAATAATAAAAGCGGAGCCCTTCCGCCTTTGCTCCGGGCTGCTCATTTCACTTGAGCCGTCTGGTCCTGCGGCGCTCTCCTGCGGCGTCGGGTCCTCCGAGTTACCTTCGCTCTGTCGTGCTTCTCCTCCTCTTACCGCCCCCTCCCTCCTCGCCTCCACCACCGCCCCGCCACTACCGCCGCCCCGAAACAGGCGATCAGCCTCCACTGCTAATGAGCAAAACAAAAACGTGACGGTGGTGGTGGGGACCTGTCCCTGTCGTCCGCCGAGCCACTTCTTTACATCGCTCGACTCGGCTAGAACTCCTTATCCGCACCCTCCCCCCATCTTTCTCCTTTTCTCCCTCTGTCTTTCTCCCATTCTCTCTCTCTTTCTCCTTTTCTCTCTTTTCCCCTCTCGACCCTTGTCTCTCGGAATAAACCAAACAAGAAAAAACAAAAACAAAAACAAAAAAAACGACACACAAATCCGTTTTCTCGCAATGGACATTCAACAACACCTTTTGCGTTACGACCAACAACAACAACTCGTAATACTTTGATTAACTGTGCGGTGACTCTCCCTGCCTCGCCCCGCTCTCCCCTCGCTCCTCTCCGCGCTTGCGGCCGATGGCCCTTGCGTCTCTTCCACACCCCGCACCCCCACCCCCACCACTTTCCCACAGCCAGCACCCTCCACTACTGCTCTCCCCCACTGCCACCCCCACACCAGTGCTACCCCTTAACGGCCCCCTTACCCTTCTCTATGCCTCCTATCCCAAACCTTTGTCTCTATTCTCTCACCCCTCTGCTGAACTACCCCCTCCCCCCACCCCCTCTCTTGCGCTAATCGCATTCCAATTTCGACCAAACATTCCTCGCTCCAGGCTCTAGCGGTGTGACCCCATTGACTGCTTCGGACTCGAAAAAACTGCCGTGATGTTTGGGTGCGGTTTCCATTTGGTTGGCGATAGACACAGACCATCGGTATGCTCGGGAGTCGGGTCAGGTGACAAGGGTGGGAGCGGAAGTACCATCCAGCCGGATGAATGCTTCCCCGTTGTGCTCGCTCCACGCAACGGGAGAGAGAGAGAAAGAGAGAGAGAGAGAGAGAGAGAGAGAGAGAGAGAGAGA
>NW_026267152.1:1406340-1411837 GCF_000697945.3 Frankliniella occidentalis
CGGGGGTGGGCGGGGGAGAGTCTCAGCGAGATGATGGCAATTACTGGTCTGTATTATGCGCCCGCCGACCCACCGCAGGGAAGACTATGGCCACGCTGTACTGGTGCCATGTTTTTGTCGTTTTGGCACATTTTACCATTTGTTTCTTTTGTTGTTGTTTTTTTTGCATGTTATTTACATTTAATTTTTGCGGTGTTCCGTGGGAGTAAAAGGAGGTAAAGGGTGGTTTTATATACGCTCCCCCAGTCTTTCGATGGTAACGAGGCGCTTCGGCGTTGCAACCTCTGTCCGGCGAGGTGGAAAGGCATTTCTGCCCTCTCATTTTTATCGACATGAAGCTGGCGATTCCCCCCCACCCTCTCTTCTCTCTTTTTGTCTCTCTTTCTCTCTCTCTCTTTTCTCTATTGCGTTTTCTCCTCCCCCACTCCCCCTCTGCCCTCCCCTCGCCATGAGGCTATAACAACTCTATGCCCGTCTTACAACTCTCGTTACCATGACGGTACCCCGCCCGGTTCCGCCCCCTCTCTTACTCTTCTCCTCCCGTTCCCTCTTCCTCCTCTCGGCCGATCCCCTCCCCTTTCCCTCCTTTTGCCCCCTCTCTCAGCATCCCTTTCTTCTGTCTTCCCGCCCTGCACCCACCCTCCCCCTCCTCCCCAGTCTCTCGCCTACGCGTAACCCCGTTGTCGCTATGGGTAACCATTCCGCAGTCTGCCCGTCCGTCCGTCCGTCCGTCGGTCTGTCCGTCATACTGTTCCGCGCCCGCCCGTCCGCTTCACATCAACACCGCACAAACCACTTGGCGCCGGCGCGTCGTGCCCCCCTCCCCCCTCCCTTTCCCCCTCGCACCTCATTCTCTCTCCCTCTCTCGCTCCCCGTGGCCCTCTGCCCCACTACCCCTGTGCCACAGTGCCGCACCACCAACAGCAGCAGCAGCAGCAGCGCATGGCAAATCTCTCTGCTGCTGCGACAGGCGGTGGGTTCTCGGCGCAGAATTTTATTCAGGCACCCGTCGCCGCGCCCCTCGACGTAATTCGTCCAAAGTGATTCACCGCCATGCGGCCCGCTCTGAGCATACACAATTAAGTCGCGAGAATTTTAGTCATTACCGCCTTGCTCTGTGGCGCGCGCGGTGTCTGTCTTTTTGAGGCGCGCCGCCGCTGCTCTCTATGGCGGTGCTGACGCGACCGCGCGGCGGGGTGGGCGTAACGGCTGGTTAATGGCGTCACACGTTTATTGCGCTGTCGGTCTCGGTTGCGCGCGGGGGCGATACACCCGGGCGGGGGAGGGAGAGCCGTTGGAGAGGCGCCCGCGCGCTGCTCTGCGCACCACGACAAACCTTCGTCGGAGGCCATGGCTCGCCTCGGTGGAGAGGCGGGCTCGACGTGGGCGGCGTCTCTCTCGTATAGGCGAGCCTTGTGCTCTGAACGGTTAACCGGTCACACGTCGTTACTTAACACCACTGTGAAAAATTTCCTCGTAAAGTTACGACATTTCTTGTAATTTGGAATTACAAAATAATATTGTAAATTTACGGTGGACCATTTTTGCTCCTCGATTAAGTCCAAGTCGATAGGAAGTGATTGTAATTTTACAACTTCAAGTTGTAATTTTACGGACTCACATCATGGAAAATTTTCCTGTAAGCTTACGTGTATTTTTCACAGTGACGCAGAACTGACTTCTTTTATTTCTTTTACCAGTGAGTAATTTAGAAAGACGTTTAACAATGAGTTATTGGTAAATAATTCGGCTGAGGAAAAACCGCAGGTAATTACTCTGAAAGGAATCAGTTCAGGTCTGACAGTGTACGATCTGTTCTCTGCTCCTCTTTATTTTCTCTCTCCTACTTGGCACCACCGTGGAGCGCCTGCAAGGTAGGCAAAACCCGGCCGCCGAGACATCGCTGTTGGGAGGCGGCCTACCTCCCGGGCGCTCTTCCACTCCCAGTCAGCTCGCCCCGTCCATCCAGCCCATGTATGCCTTCCCCGTCCTTATTCCTCGTGCCATTGCCGTGCGAGAGGGAGGAGAGAAATTAGGGGAGGGGTAGAAAGTGAGAGAGACGGTCGGAAGGCAAGAGAATGGTGAGCATGCAGGAGAATAGGGAAAATAGAAGGGTAGGCTGAAGGAAGGAAAGAAAGCCCCCTTGGCACATTTACACTCGGTGCACACCTAATTAACTTCCTTGGTGCGCTTTGGAGGCTGTTACTCCCCTCTCCTTCCCCGCTTTTCCCATCTCTACTGTCTGCCCGCGCCCTCGGCCCTTTTTTGGGGGTCGGCGCCGTTATCACTGTCCGCTCATTGAGCAGCACGCCTAAAGTGGCGGACGTTGTTTTTTGTACATTTTATGCCGTCAGCTGTTTGGGCCAGTGAGGTGCGCGAGAAGTCGACTCCGTAGGCCGCAGAGATATGTCCAGTTTACTCCAGTTATATAAATTTAGGACCGAGCTTTTACAAAACTTGTTTTGAAGATACCACCTCTTTATGAAAAAATTACGTAACAAAAAATATAATTATAGCCATGTTATTTTTTCGACAAAGAGGAAATCCTATAAGTATTCGTGAGCAGAAAGTTTTACGTAAGTTATATTGAACAGCTGTGGACTCGAAGAAGCTTTCTTCGCTCGGCTAGCCGTTGGAGCAGATACGACTCTGCGATACGCCGACAGCCTGTCCAGCCCTATCTCCCGGGTAGATCTGTAGGCCCGCACCAACACACACTGCTAAGCAGTATTGTCTACACCTTCCTCAGAACTAACCTATAAAAGGTACCATTTACGTACAAAAAGATTTGAATAAAATAAAATTAATTAGTTCGTTTCTATGCCTTCAAAACTTTGCAATTTTGTAAAATCGCCATAAGTCCCACGGTTTTTAAAACATTAGCAACGTTACATAAAGGCTTTCAAATAACTTTACACTACATTTAGATTTGCAGAACGCGTTTGTCACGTATTGACTTCGTGGAAAATTTATACTCAAGACTGCGCCTGAATGGTAGCCTTCTTAGAATTGATTGGACCAGTTCTAAATGTCTGAAAAACGGGGTCCTTGCGGTAATTGAGGAAGCAGAGATGGGGGAGGAGGCAAAGTACGCGCGACGGGGCTCGAGAGATGATCGCGCATCCTGCCTCGCGCCGCTGTCCTGCAGGACACGGGTATGCGGCCGCAGCGCAGCGGGGCACGGCGGACGCGGACAGCTGAGTCGGGTCTGTTCCGAGAAATAAACGTCGTTTCCACGGCATTGCTGTGCGGTACACGCGCACATGTGCGCAGCGCCGTGAAATCGCGATATACATATATGTGCACATGTGATGGAACGGGGACGCGCAGGTTTCTTATTTACATGGACCCTTTTCGACGAATCTCTGCACAATCCCCCCCTCCCCCTTCCCCCCGCTTTACCTCCATCTTTTCCTCGTCGCCTTCGAGAGAACCGATAAGAATGTCCTCCTTCAGAAATATGTCGTGGATCGGTCGTTGGCCTTGGTCGCTGGTGTCTGGCGCGGGCGGCGGGGAAGGGGATGGAGGGACGGAGGGAGGGAGAAACAAAAGGGGGCCTCTGCTATGCAACCCCTTCTTGCGATGTTTCGGGTGCGGCATCTGTGGGACACTGCCTTGGCCTTGAACCCGACCGCTTACTGATCTGAAATGAATGGCGCTGTGCGCCGCGGCGCGCGCCGGAGCGCCTCGTCATTCTCCCCAACTGACGCCACCGCTGCCAATCGGGTTGTTCTTTTTTAGCCTTCTCTTTTTCTCCCCTGTCACGCCTCGAGGCTCGTCCCGCTGCCGCTGATCTGTGTGGCGGTTTGTCCGAAAATGTTCGATGTTTCAAAGTCACCCCGCTAGAAACGAACGTACCGGGTGTTGCATAAAAGACACAGGTGCGGGCGGGTTTGCCTACCCGCTCTGCCCGTAAGGCGCCATAGCCCCTTGGGTAGGCAAACCCGCCCGCACCTGTGTCTTTTATGCAACACCCGGTATAACACTGGCTAGCTCTTGCGACCGTCGTTCAACACCCGTTGTTACACACTGGCCTGCGTCGTCGGCTGTGCATTATGTGAACACTGCTTGGGACTGAATCGTTTTGGACGCATGTTTTGTGCTGAAAAGTTTGAAAAAAATAATGTCCCCCAACGGTGGCGAGTATTTTACTAGGTTCTATGGCAGTAAGTAGGTTAGGTTACTAAGATGTGCAGCACCATGAGTGGTCAGGTCAAACACCTATGCCTGTTGAACACTTTCGGATGTCAGGGTATAGTTACCATGATTGGTTTCCTGTCGGATCTTACATTCAATCTGTCACAGCCACATATGTCACACTCAACCCCCGTCCCTCCCTCCTCCCCCCTCTTCAGGCGGGCCACCCCAGGGGGGCGGGCGCTATGCAGTATACGCGTGCTGCGGCGGGAGCGGGGAGGAGCGGTCGAACACATTAGGAGATTGCCTGCCGAGCTGGCCGCATGCTGCCTGCCCCGCCTGGCTGCCTGCCCTGCCTGGCCGTCCTTGCCCGGCGGGGCGGGGGGCGGTGCCTTGCGATACATCACGAAGCGCCCCCTCCTCGGTCTCAGTCTCTCTCTGTTCCCCTCCCGGCGGTTTGGTTTGGCCCCCCGTCTGCCCCCGCGGCTACACCGGCCGAGCAGGAGGGGAAGAAACTGCGCGGAGGATATTGACAGTGCATTGTTTGAATGGCATGAGGTGTTGCGTGCCGAGGCCCATCGCTCCGCCGAGCGATCGAAGCGATTGGCGCCGTTTGTTTCCTCAGTCAGTGATGGAGTGTGTGGCGATAAAGAAAGCAGAGGTCAGAAAGGGGCGAAAAAAAGGGCAGGGAGGGGGGAAGAGGGGTCGTAGGGGGAAACGCGCGTTAAGGAAACGGTAGGGCGTGTCAGTCCGGACCAGTTCGATATTCCCAAAGCCATGGCTCTTTCTGCTTGTTTTTCAAAGATCCTTTTGAGGTCCCTCTTAAGCACACTTTGAAAGCCATCTGAGCTGAGACACTGGCAAGAACTTGATCATCCATGAAATGAATGACAGATTCGTGTCTTATGCTTAAACGCCTCGAGTTGCAGTTGATCTTCGTCCTCGTTTAAGACGCACTGCTTGCTTGGCAGCGCCGAGCGCCTGCTAGGTAGGCAAAACTCGGGCGGCGAGACACCGGTGCTGGAACACTGCCTACCCCCCAGGCGCTCGATGCTCAAGGTCCGCACCGCGCCTGGTCCATTGCTGATTCGGCTACCCATCTTTTACTCGTTTCGTTGTCTTTAGAAAGAAAGATAAATTTCCCCACATGCCTGTCTTTCTCTCGCTTTCCTTCGCTCTCTCGGTGGTTCTCTCGCTCGCTCTTTCGCTGTCCGTCCGTCTTTCTCGCTCGCTCTTTCGCTGTCCGTCCGTCTTTCTCGCTCGCTCTTTCGCTGTCCGTCCGTCCGTCTCTCTCTCTCTCTCTCTCTCTCTCTCTCTCTCTCTCTCTCTCTCTTCGTCCCTCCATCGCAGTGTGTGTGTG
>NW_026267152.1:1411908-1415347 GCF_000697945.3 Frankliniella occidentalis
TGCCTCCGACTCGGATAAAGACGTGCTGGCGGATAGACAGTCCAAACTCCTCTTTCACCCCCGTCCCTTCTCCCCTCTCTCTCTCTCTCTCTCCCTCTCTCTCTCTCCCTCTCCCTCTCTCTAACTCTCTAGGCTCTTGACGCCTCTTTGGCGTCACGTGTCTCACCAGCGAAACTTCACGCGCCGCCTGCCCCGCTATGGGCCCTCCCCTCCCCGCTGCTACCGCTGGAGGAGCGCATGTCCGCGCCTCCTGTTGCCTGGAGAAACATTGTCTGGAGAACACACATTGTCTCAGCAGAAACTCCCCGCACCGCGCGCGTGCCTCGCGCGTTTGCTGTGGACACTGTAGCGGGGAGGGGGAAGCAAGGGGCGTCTCTACTGATTGATAATAACATGATATCCATGGCAAGGCCAGGGCTGATGCTGATGCCAGGGCTGTTGCCGTGGCGGGGTGCTCGGGGCTCGGGCTGGTGCCCGGGGCCGCCAGACTGCTTCGCCTGCTGCTGCCGGGTGTCCAGCCCGCCCGTCCGGAAATTGGAGAAGCAGCAGCTCGTCTCTCTGGCGATGAAGGCGGAAGCCTGCCCGCCCCGGGTCCGGCCGCGGCTCCAGCAGCGCCTCTGTGCTGGAATTCCCTCTTTCTCGCTGGTAACATTTAATATGTGTGTATGGGAGATGTTGAATACGTCGCGTCGTCGTCACATCAACAAGTACAGTATATACGAGGCTATGTCGACGTCAAAGACCACTGTGCACAAAGCCCAGTGCGCGCGGGAGGTCTGCTCGAGCCGGGAAAATACACCGGCAGTTATAGTCTGGGTTGGGTACGGAATCGTGCTTACACTCTTGTATGTTTGATGTGTTTGGTTTTGTGCTTTCATGTAATGTATGTTCATTCAAACGTGGAGAATCGCGCTCCTCGCCTAAAACCACACATTTCGCTTTAATAGTGTACCTATCGTGCGTCCTAGCAGAGCACCCTCTGGCCCGGGCAGCTGCCCGCTGCAGTGAGGTAACGAGCGACTGCCTGGAAAGGGGAATGCCGATCCACCCCTCCTTTTTCCTCTCTCGCTCCCCAACCATCCCTTGATCCATACATCTGCTTTCGGCCCTGTCTATGTTGCAACCCTTCCGAAGCTGGCTTATTTGTCCGCGATATTATACGGATGTATTTTGCAGACTTGGTCTTCTGCAACAAAGTTTGCCAGAGCGAACTTAGGCAGCCATCAAGCCGCCAAGCCTTGTACCTTCTCTCTGTTGGTGCGGCGTTTGTGTTCGCTCGAGTGGAGCAATGTCACAAAATAATTTTAAAAATCTTTGCACGCATAAGGGAGTTTTAAGGTATCACAGAAAGGTTTGATCCAAATTAAAAAGCTGGATTGGTCTAAGGAATCGGTGTGTGTGTGTGTGTGTGTATGTATGTTAGTATAACGTCAAAAACACAATACAAGGTTCATTAAGGTTAAATGTGTAGGCCCCAGAATGCTTTCCTTATTCCATAGAAATACTCGTTACTGTGCGATGTGAGTATTCTGGAACTCAAACCACACTAACATTTTCCCGGAAACCGAGCTCTGTCTTTTAGCGCTTTACCTTTTTGTCCATGACGCTCACGCATGCGTCGTGTATATATCTTTGCGGGCGTGAGCACGCCACAAAAGGGCGGTATGGGGCCCACAAAACTTGCGTAACTTTCTCTCCGCAGGCCGAACTCTCTATTTTGCTCCGCCGTGTTATCTTCACTTTACTCAGCCCCCTCCCCTAATTTGATGCGTCCGGGGGCCGCGATATACGTGAGGCCGTGGGGGCCTAAGCTCCATCCCCGCTATTGTTGCCTCGAGGCGCGGCGCGGCGGCTGGGCCCCGGCGGGGCAGGAGTCAACTTTGTTTCGCAGTAATTGAAATGGCAAGTGACTTGTGCTCCTGTCGGAGATAATAACAAACTTGTATTTAATGCAGGCGGGCAACGCTTTTCTCTCCCCACCTTAACCGCCCCCCTTCCTTTGCTCCCTACTCTTCCTGTCGCCCCAGCCCTGCCTGCGGGTCCCCCTCGACTAAGGGGTTAAAGCTTTGGCCCGGCTTTCCAAAGAATGCCTTACACGCAAGCCGTAATGAATGCCCAAGCCGCTTGACCGACCAGCCCGGGGGTGAGCGCCGCGGGTGTGGACCGAGCGGGAACGGGGGATTGTCGAGCCTTTTGATGTAGTGGGGAACAGGTTTCCATTGTATTCGCCACGAGAGCGGGAGGGGACTTCGCTGCCGCACGCGCAAAGTAGTCCTCGACCGCTCGACCGCTTCGGCGGCTCTGGCTATATGGTGAGGTGGGCCAGGGCCATTGCCGTGCCTGTCCCGCTTCACGCTGCTCAACAACGGCCTCGCGTCTCGCGTCCCCGCCTCGCGTCCCCGCCTCGCCTCCCCCGCTGGCACGACCAGCCACTCTACAGAGGACGACATTGGGGAGAGGAGGAAGTGATCCGGGTGAAGAGTGAACCATATAGGGCTAGGACAGGTCGTGGCCCGATGTGGTACACCGGGCCCAAAGGCTCACGCTGCTATGGAGCATCACGGGGCGTTTGGAGGTCTCGTCGAAAAGGGCTGCTCAGAACCTGAACCCATCTGCACTGCTCTGAACGAGTATACGCACTAAATAAGCGGGGACGATTTCAGCACAAGAATTGTGCCATTTGTTTTGAAAGCATTTTGTTCGGATCTGTCAGATGCAGTATTTTTTAAGGAACTATGTAAAAAGTTTCTTCTAGCACACTAAATGAGTCAAATTAGCCCTTTTAGAGTAATCGTCCTGTGTATCGAGAGAGTTAAAGTTTTGCCCCATATGGATTCCCCTTGCTTGCAAACAGCTGTCAGGCTAGACCCTACTCTGTCGTCAGCCTAAACAGCCAACCAACCCCTTCCCAGTTTCTCGGCCCCCTGGACATGGGGCTGGTTAGGTTAGCCACATTTCAGTCTCGACATGGCACAGGATCGCTGACGGAAGGAGGGAGAGGGAGAGGGCTTGGGGGTAGGGGGTGAGGACTAGGGAGAGAGAGAGAGAGAGAGAGAGAGAGAGAAGCCGCGTGAAATTCTTCCTCCTTCCCCCTCTTGTTCCGCAAGGCGCCAGCTCAGTCGAAAGGAAATGAGGAAACTTGCCGGCTGCTGCTAGAAGTTTATTTCACTCGCGCTGATGAAACACTCTTCTTCTGAATGCAAGACCGTTGATACGTTGCGAGCCAATACCGAGACAGCATCTCGCCCACGTGTGGGGTAAACTTCCTCCTCAGCCCGGCCCCGGCGTGGCGCGTGTCTGACCTCCGGCATCAAAACTCAATCAGGGACGCACTGTGCCATCACTACCGACCCTTGTAATTTTATTTTTTTTCACACCCACTCTGCCCTTCCGCCTCCCCCTTCATCCCCCGAGGGTCACCACCGGCACTGACCCCCCC
>NW_026267152.1:1415397-1421010 GCF_000697945.3 Frankliniella occidentalis
TCTCTCTCTCTCTCTCTCTCTCTCTCTCTCCCTCTCTCCCCCCCTCTCTCTTCGTCCCTCCATCGCAGTGTGTGTGTGTGTGTGTGTGACCCCTATCACCCCGGTTGTTTTCCCTTGGAGGTAGGTCCACAGGGCATCGTAGCGTCACATTTTGCTCGTCAGGAAATGATTGCCCTTTTCAGACGACTCACCTTTCCGGGGTGGGGTGAGGTGGTGGCGGAAGGCCCAAGGGCGCGGTGCGAGTGGCTTGCTCGGGGTCCTTGGGGAGGAGACATAATTTGAGTGAAGGGCGACACCGTCGCATTGAGGGGGCGGGGTGGGGGGCGGGTCAGGTGGCGCCGGCTCGTAAAAGAGCTCCAAATGACACCCCCTTAAACGGAATCGCTCGGAGACTCGCCCCCCGCTCCCTCGGGCTCCTCCGGCTTCTCCACCTGAAGCTGGCGCGGGACACACGTGGCGGGACACGTGGGCCCCGAGTCTCGAGTCCCACGCTTTCCGCGGCGAGCACAGCGACCCGCTGCCATGACTCCCGTAAAATCGGAACGGCCGGGGGCTGATGGGGTGACCTTGAGAGTATGACCTCCGTGCCGTGTAGGTTCAATTTTTTTCCTGACGGAGGGATTTTCTCTTTTCTCTTTATTTTTTTTCCCATTTGGTTTTTAGACTTATACTTTTTTTATGGCGCCGTGTGGTCTCATGCTCCCTCTAGCAGCCAGCGTCCTGTCCTTGGGGTGGACGGACGAGAGCGGTCTTGAGGGATATTAAATATTCTCGGCGTGTATCGCCGTGTGGAGGGTGGACTCATTGCTTGCATTCCCCGTGGGGGACGCGCCCCACCCCGCCACGCCCCGCCGCGCTCCCTCCAGGGGGAAAAGAATGCGGCTTCGTCAGCGCACCTGCCGGCCCGACCCGGCCGCTGCCCGTGAGTACCCTCCTCCTCCTCCTCTCATGGCGTGATGTGGTGTTGTGTGTCGCAGGTACGTGTCCAGAATGCGCGTCGCGCGGCGAGACGAGGTGATCATACGACGCCGCGCCTCACCAGCCCCTTTCCTTCGGCGCGGTGAGTGACGTGCTGACCTGGCAATGAACTTTTGATGCGATCATACAAACAAGCAACGTAATATAATTTCACAGGCTACTATTTTTATAAAAATACATCATTACTTTGTGATTTAAAGTTTTGGTACGGTATAAACAAACATTCCACAAAGAAAGAAAATGCATACTACAGCATTGCCGAAAAGCACCCGACGTATACTCCATTCCACATATTTTTTTTTGATGTTGTTGCATTTCTGGCCGATAAAATGCGGTGTTTTTATTCGCACAGTAATACGCTCCAGAGGGAACCATCCCTGTTGCGCACCGACCGAAATCCGAAAGGGGTGGGTGTGGTGGCGGTCGGGGCAGTGCTGCTCGCACGCTGAGGGAGAAAGTGAGAGAGGTGCGGTGTCGCTCTCTCTGTCGCACCCGCCGCCTCTTCCGCGTCTGGTTCGGACGCCCCCCTCCCTGTCTCCGTTGTCACCCCCTCCCCTCCTCCGGCCGGTCAGCACACTCACATAGATCCTGCCTTATCTCCGGAGGGGCGACTCCCTCCTCCTCCTCCTCCTCCTCAGACGCACAGGGCCCCGCCTGCACAGCCTATACGCCCTCATACTTTCCGCTCTGTCGCCCTCGCCTTACCCCTCCCCCTCCCCTCTCGTCTCATCTCCTGTAGAAGGCGTGTAGGGCCCCCAGCCCCGGCGGCGAGACAGACCGGAGGAGACAAAACCCTTATTCAGAATTCCATCACATTCCCGCCATGTATTCAAACGTGTGCGCGCCCGGCCAGGGCCGCAGGTGGCAGCCGTTATTTTATTTACATTCCACGCGTCGATCGTCGTATGGAAACGCTTCCCGAATCTTCGTCCCCCTCTGTCCAAAAAGATTGTTTGCGTTCATGCGCGCAAGAGGGAGGGCAAGAGGACGTTTTGTGTGGGCTTCCCCCCCACACGTGATAATCAAATAGTGTGAAAGAACTTCAGTCATATGAACTTGTTCTACCCTCTCATATATATTCCTATGGCCGCGTAATTCTACCTGTGTGGTGAAGTGTATACTTCGCACCAAATTCCTTTTTATCGCATTACTGTCAATTTGATATTTTATTGTATATAATGAACAAAACTTTACAAAGCAGGTGAACAAATGGCAAAACAAGTAGTTCCGACTATTTAGCTAGTGGTTTCGATACAGCTACTGTAATCTTTTTCCCCCCGTTGGCCACTGCGGGGATTAGAGGAGAGGGATGAGTATGTCGGGGTGAAAAGGGGAAGGGGAGGTAGGGAGAGGGGTTGTTCCACGTGGCCACCGCGGCCGTGGGGAGTAGATGTAGGCGGGCGTCCTGCCGAGCCGGACTGCCGCTTCCACTGTGTGTGCGTGCGAACCTACGTGCGTCTCGTCTGTGTGTGTGTGCGCGCGCGCGTGTGTGTGCGTGTGTCCCATGATTAATTTAGAGGCACCCGCCGTGGCACGTGACAACACGGCGGTCGGTGGGGAGAAGGGTGCAGCGGAAGGGGAAGAGCAAACTCCATTTCCGGAATTGCGATTCTTTTGAACCGCAGCAGCAGCAGTAGCAGCAGGTGCGGTGAACGGTGTCGCAGTTCCCTTATTGCTCGTCCTGGGGTCGCCGCGCTATGCGCCGCCGCGGGAGCCAGCGTTATGTAAAGCTCGCCAACTCGTGCTGTTTATTGAGGGCGGGAGTGAGAGGTGCGCGTGGTGAAAGTGCTGCTCCCCGTGCGCGCGCGTCTCTCTGCGCTTTTACAAATAAATGTACGGCTGACATTTAATCAGTGAAAAAGTCTGCGTGAGCGAAAAATGTCGCAGCGCGCGGAAAACAGGAAAAGTCCTCTATTTGCAACACCCGAGTTCTCTGGAAACCCGAGTGTGTACATGTATGCGTTATTTGCTGAATACCTACATGTATGCAGAAAATACTGCGTACATGACAATGTATGCAGCGAATAGTGTGTACTTGTGTACATGACCTTGTATGCAGCAAATACTGCATACATGGCCATGGCCAAGTACGCACTTCGGCACATAGCTTTCAGCAAAGAACTCTACGTGTGTACATGGCCATGTATGGTATGCAGTATTTGCTGCATACATGTACATACTTGGGTTTCCAGAGTTGCAGTTATTTATTCCTGAAAACGCAAAATGCATGCGTGTAATTGTACTGTCTAATTCCAATATTTATGATTTTGAGCGAGTTGCAAATATGTCTAACAGATTCACGTCAAAGTCGGTAAATCGAGATTGTTAAATCTCCATGTCTCACGTTGCATAACACACATTTGTGTACCACTTTTGCTCCCGCACCGCACACACGTGCCAAACAGTCACAGTGTTTGACAGGCTCCCAAGCGTGACGCGCCCCCGTCACACGAATTGGCGTGACGGTGTATGTTAATAACGCCGCCGTCGTCGACGCTCTGCTCGCAAAAAAAGGGGTTGCGCGCTCGCACCCTGCGAGAACGACACGGGCCAACGAGTCGAGTCGCTCTCGCAACTTGTTTCATGGCGCGCCATGCAGAGAGGGGCGCGCTTTATGGCTCGTTGGATACTTTACCCGTGTGCGAGTGTGTTTTAGCGTGCGTCGTCCCACTGTCACCTCTACGCAGGGTACCGTAACGCATATGGAAACGCTTAAAAACGAAAATTAATTTTCAACCTTACAAAGCGTTATCAAAGCGTTTTCAGCTTTCCGTAGAGCGTTTTCCATACAAAAAAACGCGTTTCGGAAGCTGAAAACTATTTAAAAACGCTTATGAAGTTAAAAGTTTATTTTTGTTTTTAATCATTTTGTTACGTTACGACGCCCTTGCCTTTGCACCGAGCAGCCTCAACCGCACCGCGTCGCAGCGTCGCATGGCGGTGGGCTCACCCCGCCAGCCCCGCCCGGCCCGGGTCGGGCCGCCCGCGCGCTCTCCCCGTTCTGTCAACTCGACTTTTCCGCCCGACCGAGAAAGAGAGCAAAGCGGATCGCACGGTCCTGGGCAATACGTGCTGACGTGGTGGTGGTGCGGCGGCGGGCCTTGGGGCCGACAGCTTCCTATTTATTCCCGTGAAGTGCTTACCGTCGTTGCCGCCTCGCGCTCGCCGCACGCCCGCTCACCGACTTGATCCCATTCCCGATTGACAGTGATTTTGCGGTTGCGTATTTCTCGCAGACCTCGCCACAAGACCACGGCGTCCGTTCGGTCTGTTTGTTTGAACGTGTTTACTACGAGAGGCGCGTGCATTTTCTGTTTGCTGCCCCCTTCCCTCCCCACCAACTTCTTACCCTCTCTGTCCCCTCTCCCATCTCTTCCATCCTCGAAGCCTCCTCCTTCCTTTCCTTTTACGCCCTGGCTCACGGAACGCGCGCGTTTCGCCAAGATGATGAAATCACGTCGTTAGTGTCCGTTTTCAGCCACTGCCCCCAGGAGTCCCCGGAGTAGTGCCCCGCTCTCCCCCTTCCCATTCTCTTCTCCCCGTTCCTCTCTGCTTACCTTGACGGCCGCTTCCACGCGCCAAGGTCCCCTCTAGAAAAATGTCGCCAGTCGGCTCTGAATAAACATTAAACATCGCTTCAGGCTGAGATTACTGGAGGTGCCATTTCTGGCCAGGCAAGCTCGCCCGTCAGCAGCTATAAAGGGTTGTCTATGTTATTGTATTTGTTCGTGTCGTGGCTCTTAGGCTTTCAACAATTTCGGTGTGATTTGTTAACAAAATTGTTTATACCTTACCATCATTGGACAAACACGTTGATTAGTTTTCCGTCGCAAAAGTCACTAAGTGATTGAGAGTGAAGTGAGTTGAAAATGTCGAAACGACAATAAAATCTCGCTCCTGGTGAAAACTGTCCTTTTATAAGTACGGGGGCGGCGATTCAACCTCGCAATTTCAACCCCAACTCTTATCTTTGTTGATCCCCTAATGGATGGGAAGGGGGGGGGGCCTTGGTACAAGCTCACTTCCTCCCATTTCGCCAAAGACGCAGACACGCTAAGGCATCTTCAAAATCTTAAATCTCTACCTGAAACAACTCTCCAGCAGAGAGTGAAAGCGACAGCAGCAGCAGGCAGAGCGACAGAACAGTCTGGGGCGAGGGCGATTCCATAAGCCCGCTAGCTGTTGTATAGTAGAGATTTTCTCAAAAGCAACAGTAGAGCCCGCAAACGCCAACGCTGGAATGTAATTCGCCTGTCGTCTGGTTGGTTCATCTGTGAGTCTGGCGGTGGCGCGCGAGGGTTCGGTCTGGAGCGAAGGTTCTCGGTCCCAGGCGAGGTGCGGGCCGGGGAATTATTTAGGGGGTCCATCTCAGTGAGGCCCCGCATCTGTACGCGGACAGTGCCCTCCCGCTACCCTGATCTATCTCGCTCCCTCTGCCACACTCTACGACCCCCTCCCTCTCCAGCCGACCACTCGCGTCTCTGTCGCACCCGGCCGGGCGGCACAGAAGAGTCGGACAGAGACGAAATTACCTTGGATGCAACCCAAGTTCGCTGTGCCGAGCAGAAAGAGCGAGAGAGAGAAGAATCGCGCATGTGTGTGGGCGAGAGAGGGATTGGCGGGGGGTAGGGGGGG
>NW_026267152.1:1425345-1428156 GCF_000697945.3 Frankliniella occidentalis
TATGGAACACTGCAAACATTATTCAAATGGTGCCTGGCAATTTGCACACGTAACAGACTTATTCAGGCGTTGGTAAATAATTTGTGAGCAAGAACGCAGCGTAGCCACCTGACTTATTATAAGCAGTGGGTAAGAGAGCTGTACTATAATGCAATGTGTGAGATATGTTCTGGAGATCAAACAGAGAAAATAGTCACCCGCTCAACTTTAACTGTCACAAAATGATCATTTACATCCTAATCTCATTCAATGTGTGCGAAATCTTATTCGCTCACTTCTAAAGTGAATGTTATTTGGATTTCCAGTGCATACAAAAGCCCAATTCATACGGTCCATTCACCGTACCAGGTACGGTTTCCAAGAACGGTTTTCAATTGGTCAATAATTGACGGTCCAAGACCGTTGTTAAACCGTAGGTTTTTCTTACAGTGTACCACATGGCTGCTTGCAGTGGCGCGGCTGCGGCACTGAATCAGCGTTTACAACCGGGCGGAAAAATAACCTGGACCGCGCGCAATTACCCACTTGGCCGGCCCAGCGGGGGGCCCGCCGCCGGTCCGGCGGAGAAAAGTGAACGAGGTGTCTCAAGTGACCAAGTCTGTTGACGGAAAGAAATTAAAGTTGTCACTGACTAAAGTTTTGTCAGATTGCACAAATCTTACTATCACCGAGAAGCTGACAACAGCCAAGGTGCGTTTAAGTTTTTGCATTAGCTTTAGGACTTAGTGTAGGTTAGCGAATAAGTCGATTTGAGTGTGTTAACTATTTTTATTAAAAATGAGTGTAAAATGTAACAAATGCTAAATAGTTGTACTAGAAGTATCTCTATGCGCAGCGCGCCTAAAAATTTTCCCTGTTCTCTGACAGAAATTTTACAAGATTTTTACAAGATACATGCCATGCCTGATGGTGTTGTTGGGCCTGCGCCGCCTCCGCTGCCGAACAATCGTTTTGTAATTATTTTTCCGGCACTCTGGAGTTTGCTGCGAGTTCGCTTCTGTTCGGTCGTGTCGCGCTGCTTATTGGCTCCGAGACTCGTTTCTATTTTCCTCGCGAATGGACTTCTCTCCATGTCGCCTGCTGCTTCCCACGCCGGAGGAGGAGGAGGAGAAAGGAGGAGGGAAGGGTGGAGGAGAGGACACACCCCGTCTCCATGAAATGTGCTCGAACGCCGCCCGCGTAGGAGGGGAATCCCGGGGAAATCCGCGATCGCCACCATCTTTCGCCTTCATATCTGGCGCTTGCCGAGAGGAAGAGAAGGAGGAGAAAAAACACTTTTGCTATTTTGCCCCCGGTGAATGATGTCACTCTTTCCACTCGAGCAGTCATCGCCTTGGGGGCGAGTGTCGGGACCGTCGTAGCGTCTGTTTGATGCGACAACGGGAATCTACTCCTCATTATTTTTCGGATCGCTGCGCTTTCCGATCGCTCCTTCTTCTCTGATACCCTGCAGGGCAAAAGTAAACCGACCCCTAAAAATTACGTGCAAATGTGTGCTCGGGCCGCTATGGCAGGGGTGCTCGCGGAAGGACCGGCTGCTTACAGAGAGAACGCTCTCGATAACTTTGGGAGCGCGAAATCCGGCTCGGCGCTGCTTGTCTATGGTAGTGCTCTCTGCTCGCCGCTTTCACGAGAGGTTGGATGGGGGTAGAAAACCGTTTCCATGGCGAAGTGTTTGCTAACCTGTCGGGGGATGCGGCTATGCAGAGCTATTCCACTGCTGCTGCTAGGTGCCGCTGCCACTGCTGCGGCTGCTGAGGTGCCTTTGCTGCTGCCACTGCCGCAGCTGCTGAGGTGCCTCTGCTGCTGCTGCCACTGCTTGGGCTGCTGTGCCTCTGCTGCTGCCGCCACTGCTTGGGCTGCTGTGCCTCTGCTGCTGCCGCCACTGCTTGGGCTGCTGAGGTGCCTCTGCTGCTGCTGCCACTGCCGCAGCTGCTGAGGTGCCTCTACTGCTGCTGCTTCTGATGCTCAGTGCTCCTCTACTGAGTCCTCTACCCAATGACTCGACCGCCACGGTATAGTCACTATACTATAAGAGAGAGAGAGAGAGAGAGAGAGAGAGAGAGAGAGAGAGAGAGAGAGAGAGGGAGAACAGGGAGGCGAGAGGCACCAAAGTGTCGGGGAGAGAGGGGTGAGGGGTTGCAACGGCGAACGGCCTCGGCGGCGGGAAACAACCGGGGCGCGAGAGCAAAGGTCAGCGCCGCAGCCATCCGCTTGGGCCCGACTTGGCCCTACACAGCCCCCCGTGGCGGTAGAGCTGCCGCTCCTCCTGCCGCTGCCAGGGGCCCATGGGGAGGCGGGGAGGGATGCCGGGGGTGGCGCAGCGGTCGCACAGCGGCCACGATTCCGAAGTCGCCGGTTTGGAATGGCCGCGCCGCTACCGCGCGCCCGCCCCGCCCGCCCGCCTGGCCGACCGCGCCGAGCGCCAGTTCAACCGATTTCTTCCTCCCGCCGCTCGCGCGATCTTCCACTCCGCCAAGGACAGCGGCGCCGTAAAGTCCCCCGCCCAACCCGTGTGCGCTCCGCAGTCCCGCCGCTCTAGCGAGCTCCAGCGAGCTCCAGCGGGCGACGGATAGAGTGCGACCACGCCGGGAGTGGTGCAGAGAGAGAGAGAGAGGGAGAGGGGGGGGGGATACTCGATGGAGCGTGTGGGCGACTCCTCTGTGCACGAGTGTGTTGTGTGTGAAAGTGGAGGAGGAGGTGTGAATCGATATATGGGTGCCAGGCTCAATCTGATGCCGATGTGTCGTCATTCGGCGTTGGACAGGCGCGAATATTCGGCACGAGGGCACCCCACCCCAACCCACCCCG
>NW_026267152.1:1432966-1437268 GCF_000697945.3 Frankliniella occidentalis
CTTTGCTTTCCCCAAAGACCATCCCTCATCGCCCCCGGGGCCCCCTCCCTCCCTCTCTCCCAACCCAAACCCTTTTCGCTCCGCTTCTTACGGAAGCCAACTTCTGCTACTCATCCCTCTCTCGCCGAGGCGACGGCGACTGTCGCAGGCGGTCGTCTTGACCGGCGTCAACGACCCGCTGGAGTTGACAAGGAATCGTCGTCGCTGACGGGCAAAGGCACGAGGCGCCCCGCGACCGCGCACTGACAGTTAGATCTTTGCAAGTAATGAGAACGATCTCACTTGTTGCAGTTGTAAGTGTTTTATACGAAATGAGTGTGCACTTTAAAGGGTTCGCAGAGGTAGTTTTTTACGAGGTTTTTTACTTACGACCCTACCTCGAGGGAATAGTGTCACCACTGAAACTGTCTAGTGTCCAACGATCCAGCAGTGCACAAATGAACACTAGAGCACTCCGAATAGCATCCGTTCAGTACACATCCGCTTCCTTGGAAGTGTGAACTGATTTGGGCAAATTGACTTTTTCAGTGAAGGTTATATATGTGCTTCAGCATCGCTACTGTCGATGAGAGGATAGCTCTGCCTCTAATCCCGGGGGAAGCGTGCCCTATGTCCGGTGGCTGCCCGGTCCTCTCTTGGCTCAGAGCCACATGTGACGGCGCCAGTCTGTCAAGGCGCTCGGGCACCAATAACTCCGTTGTCTCCGTCGCGTGGTGGCCGCCCCGCGCACCTCCCCAAGGCCGCAGGACCGCTTGCAGAGCGGAGGATCGAAAACGGAAGGGTTACGCTAGGGAGAAACTGCGCGCTTGCTTGGACGTAGAGGTTTAGAAGATTTTGGTTCGAAGTTCGAGGGCTTTCACCCCCTCTCGTCATCGTAAATCACCTTTAAAAACGAGCATTATGAACTGTGACAGATTAGGGTTTATACATTATTTTGAGTTTTGTTTGCTTTGGCAGTACTTGTCCGCGATGGGCGTGTTTGTGCGTGTGTGTATACAATCTGCCAGGCTTAACAACAACACCCGTAAAAAATGTTGAGGCAGGCCTGGGCCACGATCCCGCGGCCGCTGCCACTGTCATCGAGAGGCCACTACTTTGTTTCGCGCCAAATAAAATCCAAGTTTATTGGTCGGCAAGCGCCGCTTTTTTTCTCCCCCTGGCGCTACACACGCCAGCAGCCGTTTGCAAAAGTCTGCCGATTTCAATAAAGCGTGCCTCTCTGTCCGCGCGCGGATAAACATAACGGATGCGAAACGAACACACAGGCTACTGCTGCCGCGCTCGCTTTGACGTCAGCCGTCGAGATCTTTTTCGTCGAAGCAAAATTCAAACAGCGCACTGCTGCTTCTCTCCCTTATTACAAGCGCGGGGTAGTGTTTCCTTATTGTCATCAACATGGAAACTTTATTTCATCGGAGTTTATCGAGTCTCTCTTCTTTTTTTCTTATTTTTTTGTTTGTTTTCCGCTCTGCGAAAACCCCGCAGCAGCGCAAGCGCGGCGTTCCATGTCGCAGAATTAACGCGTTGCGTTGCGGTGAGTTTGGTCTGCTGGCGCTGCTGGTGCAATAATCAGTGCACCATGAATACATTGCCGAGGGAAGTGGAATCTATTCAGTTAACCCCAATCCAAGAGAGAAGGGAGAGAGCCAGAAACGCGCGCGTGCTGTGGGGCAAGGGAACACGGGAAAGGGGCGGGTGGGGGGAGGTGGAAGGGGTACGACCACCGCACTAAACGGGAAATGTTTACGCCCAGAATTCATTAAATCGGTTATCACACTGTGTCGCGCGTCACGGCATCGTTGGAACCTAACCCGATTAAGCTTGTGTTCCGACCGATATATGCCGGAGCGCGAGTGCTGGGGGAGGGAGGGGGAGAAGGGTTTATATCGCCCGAGCCCGAAGTAAAACGTTGTAACTGCCCACGCAAGCAAACGCCAACACTGGCAAATGAAAGGATTGGCACCGACGCGATACGGTTACCCACCTTGACAGTGCTCACATTTCATAAACGTTCAGTGAAACTCGAGTCATACAAGCCAGTTTATTTCTTTCCCTCAGTCTGCACGGCCTCTAGGTTTCCAAGAACTGCTAGGGAAACGGCTGGATCTCAGGCAGCAATTTGAAACTCATGCGTCCAGAGGGGCACATTTATAAGAGATCGCCTAGAAAGTACGTCCGTTTTTCACAGGTTCATTCGGCAAATTATGAGAGCTCGGCGCCTGCGAGACTCCGGGTAGGCCACATCGCAGTACGCCCATGCACTGCAGGCGAGATGTTGCCTACCTACCAGGCGTTAGGAGCACTTGTAGAGGCTGGACTTGGAAGGTTCGTAACGAAAAATGGCGGACGCACTTTGTGGATGATCCCCCACGTCAACGAGGTAACGGATTCTATAGACACAGAATACAATTAATTTGTTTGCATATTTTTGCACGGTGAAATAAGTGGCGCCGTGTTGTCCGACAAGAACGGCGCCACAACCGTCGTGGCCATGCCTTCTTCCCACGTGCTCCGTGCTGGTTATTGACTCGCGGGGGCGGCGGAGGGCAAGGGGTAGTGGAGGAGGAGGGGGGTTTCGCCCCCCAAGGTCCAAGGCCCCGCCGCCGCGCGCCGCCGTGTGAATGCCGGCGGAATCTTGTCGTTTGTCAATTTTATGTGTTGTGAGTACTTTGGCGGGCGCGCGCTCGGCGTGGCCCTCTCTTGGCGGTGGCGTCTGCCGCATCTCTCTCTCCCTCTCTCCAGCGGGCGGCGGCGGCGGCGGCGGCGGCGGCGGCGCCTCGCGCTGTTGTGCCGCGCGCCCTGAGGAGCGCGTTATGCCCTTCATGATCACCATACGGCCGAGGCTCGAGGGCCCCCCGGCGGCCACTTGCGCCCCGCAGCCTCTCCGCGCACCTGTTGCACGGGCTCCGTAATGAGGCACTAGAAGGAGGGCGACGCCGCCGCCGCCAGGATGGCCGCCTCAAACGTTCTGTTGAACTCTTGCCTCCCCAGATTCCTCGCGGGATCCGCCGCGCTGCTCGCTCCACTCGATCCCCCCGCGTTGTGCCCCCCTATCCCCTTCCCCCGCAGGAGCCTTTGCATATCGCAAATGTTATCACGCTGCAATGCCTCAGCAGCGCATCCTCTGGCATTCTATCCAACGGCATTCATGGTTGTGTTATTATCATCATCATCCCCTGAGTTGTTTCGGCGTTGCTGTGTTGCAAGTGCAAGGAAGGAATGCGAAAGCTGCTGGCCCAAATTCATCGAAACTGTTGTGCTTCTCGTTCACCGTTTCGCAGAAGTGTTACCGGTCCCTCTGCTTTGTCTGTTTCAGGTGGGTTTAGCGCCGTTCGTCGCTGCTGTCGTGCTTATTGGACGTCCCTGTTTTGGCAAAGCTAACGTAAGCAGAAAATGTTTGTGTGTATTCCATTTTGCGCTTGTAGCCATAAATAATGTGTTCAGTGAAAATCACTCTAGAAAAGAATCCTATTGCTGCTTCTTTGTATACTAATGTGAATCTGAATTTGAAATGCTTGAACGCCGTTTCAAAGGCGCGCCACAAAGATTTGTTTCCAGTGGAGGTCCCTGTCCTCGAGCCTCCTCATCATATTTCTACTCCCTGTGTCGAGAGAGGTAGGGGACGACCGGTGGTGGTGGACACGCCATAATAGGATTGAAACTATCCGAGTGTTTGTTTGGGCCGAGCCTCCGCTCCGACTGATACAGTGGCCAGAGAGCCAGGGGTTTGCATGGCCTCGGGGCCCCCGCCGCCCTCACCCCGTACCGACCGTGCACCTGGACACACCCAAGGTCGGGGGCTGGGTCGGCTCGGGAATTAAATCAGCTGTTTTTCTCCGAAGCTGAACCGCGAGGGCTCATCCAACTTTTCCGCCCCGCCACATTTCACATAGCAGCATCCGCGCGATAGGACTCAAATCCTCTGGCATTTCGGGGAAAGGATAGGGGATGGAAAGAGGGGGCGGGGGATTGAAAAACTAATTATACTTTCCGCGTAGATCCTAATTCGCATCCTAAATTAATGTTCCTAAACTTTTTTATTTGTTTGACAGTGAAATGGATATGCTCGCTGCTGCTCCAGCCCCTCCAGACATGCAGCTCGAGCGTGGGTGTAGGGAGGGTAAGGCGGGTGGGCTCTCCCCTCTCTTTTGTCCGATCTGATTTAAAATGGAGATGGATGTCCAGCATGTCATCACTCTAGTTTCCTTCCCGTCCGCGTCCGTCCCACGCGGACGGGCGCGGACCCTGCTCTCGCTCTCTCTCTCTCTCTCTCTCTCTCTCTCTCTCTCTCTCTCTCTCTCT
>NW_026267152.1:1441122-1446900 GCF_000697945.3 Frankliniella occidentalis
CTCTCTCCTTCTCTCACTCTCTCACTCTCACTCTGTCTCTCTGGCGTCACTATTCCAAGGTGAAATCTTTCACCCGCAGATAGACGCTTTTGAAAGCAAACGTCGAACTTTGCACCCATCGCCCCGTCTATGCTATGCTAATACATAACCTTAATGAGTTTGTGGGTGTATGAAAAACCGCAGAGCATCGCTTGAGCCTTCAAAGAAAGTGGTAGTAGTATCGAAGGCCTACGAGTCTATTCTTTGTAATTACGAAGAGATTTCGCCTTTTGGTACAATTTACAATGCTTCCATTTTCTTTGCAATTCAAAAGCAATGCTTCGCAGACTTTTCCTTGTGAGTTCTGCACGAGCTCACCTGTTTTCATGTGCTCCAAGTTCCGAGGACTGTTCAATAATTTCGCTTATGCACGCCAGCGCCCAAACTCACTGTCCTCGGCATGAGTCACCGTATTGCCATCTCCACCAATTGGCATTAACTTCAGGGTTAAGGTTAATGGCCATTTGCGAAGACAAGCGCATGTTGCTTTGAGTGGCGCCCCTTTATGCTCGTCCCGTTGAAACAAATACCCATTTTCATTTTCACGCGACAATAAGAACTGGAGCGGGTCGAGGAGGCGAGCTCATTCCTTTGCGTCCTCACGGATCCCACTAACTGTTCGTCGTCGGGTTACCCGCGTGGCTGCCCTGGTTTCTCGGATGGCTTGCGAGCTGCGCGCGTGTTTACCAGAACAAAGTTGGCGGGGCGTGGCGCGTGGCGGGAAAAGGAGGAGGGGCGAGGGGATGTACGGGAGCAAGCATCACGATGTGACGACATATGTGCAGGCCGCCGCCCGAGGGCCGACAGGACGATGACTCTGCCACTCCACGGCCCGAATCCACGTTTCTTGTCTCTCGCACGGATTTAAACGTATACCGAAAGACCGACGCTATTGAAGTGTTATGCGGTCACTTATGTGCCGCGTCGATGTTCGCTGTCGGTCTGTTTGTACGTAACTGAAAGACACTTGGTGACCTGCCACTTTACGACCCAGCGTTCAGCTTAAAATCGTCTACAAGTATTAGCGTACTGCAGAAAGTTATTTGCGCAGTAAGACTAGTCCATAGCAGAGGGGTTGGATGTCTCAGATATTCTGCGACTATAGTCAGGGGGTTTTGGAGGTTTCGTACAGCACGCGAGAGCTGTATATTTAAAATTTTCTGTAAAACAACACGACTGTAATTTCGACTGTGATTGCGTTTTAGGTTGTTTTTTTTTAATTAAACTGGCGAGCGATGGAGAGGGGGATAGGGGCAGGGGTGGCCGGTATGGGACGTGTGGGCAGTAGACTTGATTGACGCCGAACCTCGCCGCGCACAAACTTTGCCCACCTGCGTGGGGGGCTGCACATCCTCTTTCCTCTCACACAGGCCCCCTCCCCCCTTTACCACAACACACATATACGCCCACACAAACGACAGCCACACGCACACACACACACATACACACACGCGCGGGTGCGCATGATGTAATTCAAGGGCAGGGCAAATACTTGCCTCCGTATCTTTACGTAAGCCCCGGGCCGCCTCGGGACACGGGGACCATTGTGTTGTTGTATCCTGACCCACCCCGCCCCGCACTGCTTCCTCCGTGACCGCTACTAGACTGCAAACAAGGAGCGCTGGCCGAGCAGGAGATGGTCCGGCGCCACGCCACGCCACGCCGGCCCGCCCCTTCCTGCGGACAAGGTCCCAGTCGCAACCACCTTCCTGTCCCTGCGAGCCAAGGGACATGGGGTCGGGAGGCTAAGGGGGCCTGGTACACCGTCCGGCGGCTCCCCTATGGAAGGGTGAGGCGAGGCGCGCTAAGCTGGCGAAGGGAGTTTGTATCTGAGAGCAGCACGGCCAGGGATCGAGGCCAGAGCAGCGGACCCGAGCCTTTGTTAGGTTGGGAAGAGGTCTCCAAAAGAAAAGCAAGTGGTCACCCTGTGCGGGGAAAAGTGGAGCAGGAAATTTGACTAATTCAAATTTTGTCGGGAAATTTAAATTTAAAACAGGGACTGGAAATGACCATCAAACTTGTCTCTAAGATCTCGCTTCTGAAAGAAAAACCTAACGAGTTTAGCTGTTTTTTTACTGGACTCCATCCGGAAAATGCAAATAAAGTTTCGTCCTGGGACCAATCGCGTACAGCGAACCGCGACCCCTGTAGTCTTGAACCTCTGCGCGTTTGGTTTGGCCCCTAAACACGTTCGTGAACACTTCGGCCGGAAGTATAGGGTGCGGCCGGCTCTAAGGGTGAGTCTGCGACCCAATCAAACGAACCGCTGAGGGCTCCGGGGTCTGGCCCCCACCGGAGGGCGAGGTGGGCGAGGCTTTGATGTCGACCCGATTTAATTCGGCGCCTTGGTGGAGGCTCACACATGGCAAATACCACTCCACGCGACACACGTGATCGTCTCTGTCAATATGGCGCTCTACTCTGTCTCTCTCGCTTTGAAGCAGCCTATCTAAAGGTACAGTGGGTGTGGCAAAGATTTTAAGTTTGGTAGAGCGTAGTGCTGCTGCGCATCCGTGAGTGAGAGGGCCTGCCTTACACATGCTCAGTGCTGTGCCCAGTCCCTCTCAAAATAATTTACCGCCCGGAAAATCTGTGTCAGAGTGTAGCGCATTTGCTCGGCACTACGCTATAATGCCTCTCGGTCGCAAACTTTGGCGCTACAGCGCCCAAAAACTCGACGACGCGAGCGTTGTTCCGGCTAAAGCTTGCTCTATCCTCGGCCATGGTATGGTAATTGCCCACCGGGCTTTCCTCCCGCCATCTTCCCCCTTCATCTTCGACGGCGGCGGCGTGGCCGCTGGGGCAAGCGTAGGCTGGCAGGGCGGGCAAGGCTGATCCCTGATCCCCTTTCCCCCGGGACAACTTTTACCCTCGATTAGTTTTCGACCGGATCCAAACTCGATCCCGGCGGCGGCCGAGCGAGCGCGTCGGACCCGCCGCCGCCGGATGAGCCCCCCCTTCTGTGCGACTTCGCGTGTGCTCAACGGCGTGGCGGGCGCACACGGCCAAACCTCTCACCTGACTTTCAAGTACACCGTTTTGTTCCAGATTAGGGTAACTTACCAGAATATAACAATTTAGTCAAGATCTTTGCATAAAGCGGACACGACATTTAGACTGCCAACCCAACAGGGTACTTAGTACACACAGGGAAGAGTCGACTTGGAGGCACCCAAGTGTGTACTTGCTACAGTACACAACAAGAAAGGTGAATGTACTTGGCACACTTCTTGTAGGTGTTTGCTTGTGCTTACGATTCGACTCTTCTTTGGGTGTAAACTGCTGGGTTTGAAGTAGAGTGTATGGTTAGTTTGATCGCGCCTTTCCCATCTGATACCCCTATATACCTCGTCCTCGGCTGCGGGTGGGTTCAAAAGGGAAAAGTACTGCTGCCATGTCTTTTTCTTCGTGCGCGGCGATGCGCCTCCGAGAATCACCGCGCACACTCTCTATACGCGGACGGAAGCGCAGAGACGGGGAAAGAAGGGGGAAGGGGTCAGGATCCCCGTCACATTCCGCGTCTCACAGCGGTACGTGCGGAGGGATGGAGAGGGGCCCATATCAAGGCGGGTGGAATGCACCGAGGGGGCCACCACTCGTGTAATCCTGTGTACAGACGAGGGTGTAGTCCCTACGTAATCCTTATCTATTCCGTGTAATCCTTGACCAATTTATAAAACATTATCACTAAATTTTACCTTTTTGTCCAAATTTAATGGTTTTACAGCCTGAAATTCGACCAAATTCACGTGTAATCACTCAAAATTCACGTGTAATCCCTGTAATCACGTAATCCTGTGTACATCCTCAATCGATGTGGTGGCCCCCTCGGAATGCACTCGGTGTGAGAGCGGGGGCGTGCCGCCGCCCCTCTCCCCGCAGCAGGTGCCCCAGTTTGGGTTTTACAAGTGTCGTGGCGCGCGACAGTGTATTGCGGCGACAGGGGCTGACTGAGGAGGAGGGGATGGGAAAAGGGATTTTAATCTGTTTCACTCTCTTCGCCCGGCTCGCCGCCCGCGCCGCCGCTGGCTTTTGGAGCTTGTGCGGCGCTCGCCGCCGGGCGGGGCCAGCACGGCCAGCACTCACCGCGCTGTCTGCGGAGCAGGGCTCTGCGCGAGGCGGCCCCCAGGCGCTCGTGCCAAAAGACGTGATTTGAGAAGCGAAACGCTGCACTTTGCACCCGACTTATAATGTGGGGGTTTTCATGTTGTAGCGGGCGCCTGATCACCGCCTGCTCTTCACCCCCGCGACCGCCCCTCCCCTTTCCTGGTGCAGCCAGCAGAGCTCTCGACTCGCCGCCGAGCCCGCCCTCCTCTCCGTCCCGCCCCCGCCCCCCGCCAAACCGACATTGTGTCTCAGTCTGGCTGAAGCTGGGGAGCCTGTGGGGAGGCGAGGGGGCAGTGCGATTGTTAACCCAGTTTGAGACAGTCGCCCACTGCGGGTGGTGCGGGTGCGGTGCGCACGCCGTGGGAAACTTTTTATTTCTTTACTGTCAGTCTGTGATTTTTGCGATACGCCCGACCTTCGTCAATATGATGTCAATTTTGTTCTTCTCTCAATTTAAACCGGATGCAGTACTGAAATACGCCGCTACCACCCCATCTATTTCGTTACACTGGAACGCGAGATGAGATGCCTTTGCCTTTATCTGAAAACGTTCATATCGCTGCGTTTCTGGGCAGAAAAATTCGATATTCCGCCCACTTTAGACGCCAGCAATTTAAAGACACAGAGAAAGGAGGGGGGTGGAGTCTTTCATGCATGATAGTGTCCCTTCCCCCCCATTCCCCCACTGGTCCCTAATTTCGTCCCCCACTTGCTCTCCTTCCCCTCACACATTGTTATCATGGACGGTTTTCCCCCCGTCCGCTAATGGTGACCTCGCGTGCAACTGAAGAGCTGATCACTGAGAACGACTGCAGGCTGCCCCTGCCAGCACCTGACGTGGTGTGGATGGATGTGGGACTGCTTTGCGGAGGACCGTAAAAACGACTGACGAGAAATTTGAACAAAACGACCCCCTTCTCCCCTTGCTGTAAAAACAGTTTTGTTTTCGCTCCACATTTTATTATACTTTCTCGAACTCAAAAACAAAAAAATGTCGTGAGTGATTGAAAATATTCGGATTTTTCTTTAACTTGTTGTTCATATAATGCTGCTGCCTACTTTGACAGTTTATACAGCTACGTTCGATATCGTAATGTGAAAGGCATGCGGCGAACATACGTAAAACCGACTAATTGGTGTAGCTGCAATGCCAGAGTCCGCGGCTCGACCTTCACCCTCCGTCACCCTTTCTGGTCGCGACTGTCGTACGGCCGACAAACAAAGACATTAACTGTTCATTTCCAAATGTGGGCGGCGTGACCTCTACCCGCGCTGTGATGCCAGAGTATGTGTGGTTGGAGCGTCAGCACTTCGTCACGTGTGGCCAAACTTTGTGCGTATGTGTGTGCGTAAAAAGGGGGGAAGGTTTTGGGGGAGGGGGAGGATTAAGGACAATGTTATAGCCCTGCATCAGGCGCCCCAAAGTATCCGTCTCGATTGGGAAACCAGCTCGTAACTGTCAGCGCGTTTCAACTCCCACGACCGAGCTACACGACCGAAATGGACGTTTGACTCATCCTCTCTTTCTACTCTGCTCGATGCTGAAATGTGCTTACGACACCAGCTTCGCTGTAAGGGAATCTCATTTAACAAAGTTAAACCGAGAAGAGGAGAGACAGTGTGGGGGGGGGG
>NW_026267152.1:1446950-1448055 GCF_000697945.3 Frankliniella occidentalis
TTCCCGTCCGCGTCCGTCCCACGCGGACGGGCGCGGACCCTGCTCTCGCTCTCTCTCTCTCTCTCTCTCTCTCTCTCTCTCTCTCTCTCTCTCTCGTGTCGACTGCTCCCCTCTTCCTCCCAACGACGGGCCTAACTACATGCAGTGTGGTCGCAAACCTCTCGCTGGGATCACGTTCCGCCGGCGGCCTTTGTGTGCGCGGGGTCGTCCCCAGGAACGGCTAATATTGAGCTGCGAGTCATGTGCAAAGCAACCGGACAGGCGGCAAAGGGTTACGGCTCAGGGGTCAGCTGATGGAGGCCCCCCCGGGGGCAGGTTGTGTCTGGAGGGGAGGGGTCGGCCAACGAGGCCCCCCTCATCACCCACCTGCCGAGGCGGCGGGGGCGGCGGGGGCGGCCGGGACGAGCGAGGAGTCCGCCTACGGGTGTGTGTCACGGCCAGACCGAGGGAGGGCCCCGAGCAGAGCTATGCGGCGGAAACTCGCAAACAAATCCCTCTATATAACCGCCACGCGCGGGCGAGTGAACTATCATGCGCTATTTTCGACGCCCCCCGTCGCGTACCACCGACAGCCCCCACCCCCCGCCGCTCGCGCGCGACAAGATAAAGCAATCAGCAATCGCATACATGACAATCGCTATCAGATTCGAAGGGATGGAAACGATAGCAATTAGGATCAGACTGGTTGTGAGCGTTTTGTGGTCATACATTCGCTATTTTGTATGCAATAAAAGGTTGATAGGGATTTCAAGTACCAGTTTAAGAACATTCGTCTCTTTCTCTTTTCCTCTCTCTCTTCCTCCCTCTCCTCCCCTATCCCTTCATCCTCTCTTCCTTTCATCCCCTATTTCTTCACTGTTAAATGCCTGCGAAGTATTTTGCTCCTTTGTAACTACAAAGCATTTACTTCGCAATTACAAAGTGATGCTTTGCAATTACGAAGTGACACTTTGCAGTTGCAAAGCGATGCTTTGCAGCGTTTTCATTGCTTCGCAATTGCAAAGCATCACTTTGTAATTGCAAAGTAAATGCTTCGTAGTTACAAAGGAGCAAAATACTTTGCAGCTCTGCAAAGCAAATGCTTTGTAGGAATTTAACAGTGTTC
>NW_026267152.1:1448105-1450451 GCF_000697945.3 Frankliniella occidentalis
CCCCGCCCATACGGCCCCCACACGCCAGGCCGCAGCGTGGGCAGGCTGGTGGCGCTGCGCTCACCCGCTTAAGGATGTTGGCAGAGTGCCGTTTGGGCCGAGAGAATCGATTCTCGATTTTCTGCGTGGCGGAGCGTGGCTTGACGCGGCACGCGGTGGCCCCGGGCCAGTGGTGGGCGCCGCGGGCCGCGGGGGATCCCGGCCGGCCGCTCAGGTGTGGAGAGGAGAGGATGGGACGAAACGGTGGGCGCCCAGCGTGATTGCATCGCGTCCCGTCCCCGGCGGACCGGACCATCAAACTAGTATATAGTTCTACAAAAATAATTCGAAAAGGAACGGCGCTTTCATGAATGATGTATGCATATGTCTACTTTCTCCGTAGTTTTGCCTCACATTTTTGAGTATTTTCTGAAAATCGAAGTGATGGTCTGTCGGCTTGTCGCAAAGTAAAACGAAAGATGCACACTCAGCTGTAATTATTTTCGGCCGTAGCTCCCCTCGCCACCATTTCCACCTTAAGGTGGGCCCTCCTCTATACCGTCTTGTAAAAATGCGTGCCGGACGCGCGCACTCTCCGACATTAAGCTCATAGACATTATGTCTGGTTGTCGTAGGTCGTAGAAAAAGTTAAAATAAAAGGAATATATTAAAGTAAAAATAATCAGGGAAGTGTGCGCTTGTGAAGTACCCCTCGAGGATACCCCCTACGGTCGCGTGGTGGCACGGGCCCCGGCGACGGGTGTCTTGATGGTGGTGTGGCGACGGCGAGGAGAGGGGATGTCTGGGCCCGACACGGCCCCGGGTGGAGTTTGCACACGCTGCCGTCACCTTGTCAAAGCCTGGGACGGCGGCGGCTGCTCGGGCCAAAGTTGGGCGGACCCCTGCGGTTGATTGCGGAGACAGGTGCTGATACCTGATGACGTTCGGGTAGAGGCGGCGGGATGGGCACACGAGCGGACTGGAGGATCCCGTGCTTGATTTGCGGTTCATGAGGTTGTGCTCCGATGTTGTAACCAGCGACCTTTGGGTCAAGTAGGTGGCACCCCTAAAATTCAGGCGGGTGCCAGCCAGAGAAACGAAACGCCTTGTTTAGGCCGACGCCGTACTTCCAGAAAAATCTATAAGTGCCAACCTATGGACTTAATAATAAAAATAAAGAGCACCCCGCCGAGGCTTCTCGGCTGAAAATCTCACGCAAATGAGTTGTAATTTTATAATACTCGTACAAGTTGTTGTTGCGGTCGTTGCTAAAAGTTCAGTATGTATACTCATTCTCATAGCAGTATGGGTAATTACTGCAAGTGCCCAACTACTCTTCTGCTGCTCCAAGACTTGGAGAATGCGGACCCAAAGGCGAGCAGTGAAGGTCGTGGACGAGGAAAAACTTGGGTCTAACTCGATGTGTGCGCGCTGCTGGCCCCGCCTCTCTGCGGCGCGCGCCCCGCCCGCTGCGCGCCCCGCCCGCCGCGCGCCTTTCTGCTGCTAGCTTCCGGAGTTGGCAGCGTCTCATTCCTGTCTTGTCTCACTAAGAATTAATTTATGCATTACTCCTCAAAAGTTTGGCCGTGCAAAAAGCGGTGGTGTGGCTCTTCTGTGGCACGGCACACCACCACTGCACTGTGTTACGAGCGAGTACCCGTCGCGTGGAGGTTGATTTACAAAAGGGTACCCGAGGAGCAGCGGGGAGAGAGGGGGGGGGGGACTGGAAGAAAAGAGGGCTGGAAGACGCAGCGGCGGCGGCGGCGTCTCGGAGAAAAAGTCTTGCTCGGCTTCGCTTCCCCACGACGACGCTAGGGGCTGAAATATTTGCTAATAAATCCCAAAGGTTCTGCCCTCATGCAAAGTTAAGTACACTGTAAAAAAAAACGTTCTACCTACGGTGAAATAACAGCTTGGATTTTACAACATGGTACGGTACGGTATGATCACAACATCTCACCGTTATTTTAACCGTAGAATATGACTTCAATAAAAAGGGAATAGCCGTAATTTTTTATGCTTTAACAGAAATTCTCCTTTTAAATGACCCAAGGGAAGTCTTTCCATTGGACGTCTCAAGTCCATATGGAAAGGAACTAATTGTAATCCCACACTGGAAATGCAAGTGTACAAGTGTCGCTCACTTGCAGGTGGGCAAATAAGGATTCGCACACATTGAATGAGATTAGGATGTAAATGATCATTTTGTGACAATTAAAGTTGAGCGCGGGTGACTATTTTCTCTGTTTGATCTCCAGAACATATCTCACACATTGCATTATAGTACAGCTCTCTTACCCACTGCTTATAATAAGTCAGGTGGCTACGCTGCGTTCTTGCTCACAAATTATTTACCAACGCCTGAAT
>NW_026267152.1:1450501-1453732 GCF_000697945.3 Frankliniella occidentalis
CTCCCTCTCTTAGCCCACACGGCCACTCGATGGCATTCAATCTGATGGCGCCTCTTCCGGAGCCAAAGTCGCCGCCACCCACGTCGTCCGCACCGATTCAAAAGGCAGCTCGCGCCCACTGAGCTGCGCAACCGAAAACCATTTACCTTTCTTCGTCGGCCTCGTCTCGCTCTTCTCTGGCCGCTCCGGTGCAGTGACCTCCCCAGGGTCAAGGCATTGTGCTGCGGATACCCTACCCCACCCGGCAGAGGCTCCACAACCCGATAGGTCGCTGTCGTTGACATCGTGGTTTTTTTTCTCCCCGCCTTTCTTTCTCTCGATGTGGAAGTGAGCCATCGCGCGGGAGGCCACGACGTCGTCGTGGAGTGCTGCGACGCGACCGGCCCGGAATTGATAAATATTTGTGGCTCTTTATTGCCCCACTGTTCTCTCCGCCCCTGACCTTAAATCCCGGCTCCGGGGGCTCTCTGGCCGGGGCCGGCACGACCCCCCTGGAGGGTCTCTGGTCGGGCCTGGAGGCTGAGCTTACCCACTCACTCTTGGGAGAGGATCGCGGGTTCACTCCACGCACCCCCCAGCCCCCCTCCATCTTTCCCGCTGTCGCCTAACCACGTGTCCCAAACGTGTCTTGGTGTGTGAATGTGTGATATGCAGTAGGAAAAGGTTCAGCAATTGGATGAGCCCATTATATTCGCGCTCGTTCGCGCTCCTCTGCGTCTGGCGCCGGTATATGACCGCATTCGTTTCGAATCAAATTTCCCCAATTTTACCCGCGCGGCGATTTCATGTGAAACCTGGCACCTTTCCTACCCCAGGCGCTGGGTCCTTTAGGTCCGACCTTCCCGGTCCACATATACCACCGCTGCCGCCTCCGCCCCCGGTAGCGGACGGACCGAGGCGGACTAGTTCTGGACAGCCTCCGGACGTTTCCTGATAAATTGCCAGGCATCTCGCGGATATTGTGGGGACGAGGCTCTTCCGCGAGTCTTTCCCTCTTCTCCACCTCCCGCGGCGTCCCCTGTCGCCCCTACCCCAGCTCCGCGCCCTTCTCGGCAGACCCTCTGCTTTTGCTCCCCTCCCCGATGCGCCACTCACCGGTCGGCGACACACACACCCCTCACTGAGCGCGGGGACTCCCTCTCTCTCTGGTGATGGGAGATCCGTCATCATACACAACGCTGCCGGACCTTGGACACGACAGACGACCACGTCTCCGTCGATGTCCCCCTTTTTTTGACGTGGTATTCGTCGATTGGTGGCCGGCGGCGCTCGTGCGCTCGGAGAAGCGGCCCACTCGGTTTTCCAGGAAACTTACCTGAAAATGGTAATAAAGAAAAAAGTGAGGGACCACGGGTGCAGCCAGCCGTCTGGCCGCGTTAGGGAATCACGCATGCATATGACATACATGCATGCCAGCGGTTTCGCCGTTTGTGTCAACGGCTGCTCACTGTAGAATCCTTTGTATAATGCGAAAGCGAAGGAGAGTTTTCGCAACTGCGAAGAAATTTCTTCGTACTCTTAATAAGCATCCTGCAGCCAACAGTTTCGTCGCAGGGTATTTTCGGTATCAGCGTTAATATGTTTTAGGGAGGGGCACTTAAGCGGAAATTATAGTTGAACTATAAGCTAGAAATCTGATCCGTTCCAAGCAAAAGACTTAACCGGTGGGCCGAGGAAAGTGTGTAGTTCGCGTGAGTCGAACTGAAGAGCCTGCGTACGCGGTGGCGAGCCTGCAGTTTATCTCCATCCTCCGCAATAGGCCGCCGGCTCCCCCCCCCCCCTCTCTGTCTCTCTTTCTCTTTTTCTCTCACCCCCGTCACTGCTTCTTTTTCCTCTTTCTCACGCGCCCAGACGCCATTCTCGGCGGCACTTCGCCTGCGCCGCCGTCGTCGGTCGGCCGAGTGAGTGTTCCCCGGCGTGGTTCTGCGTGCGCGCCCCTGTATGTGACAGAGAGAGAAAGAGAGAGAGAGTGGGGGACAAGATTGCGGCGGGCGCACTTGGTAGATTATTGCTCGGGCAATTACTGCAGCTGCGGGGGGGGGGGAGGGGCGAATGGGGAGGGGATTGACTGGCCGGCGCTAGGTGTCCCCTGCGTCCAGTACTTCCCAAAGACTTTGAGCGCGGATAGGCCGCACGCTGCTACGCTCACATACGCTCGCGCTTTCACGCACACACACGCGGAAACGCGCGCGCGCCAAAACAAACAAACACACACACACACACACACACGCCTACGCTCGCCTCGGATCGCGGAGCGCTCACATGGTGCGACGCCGCCGTCGGTGTGCCCGAGGGGTCATCTTGAGAGGTTACTGATGTGTGATCGATGCCTAGACGTTGCCCGCTCCTCGCGGCCCTCTTTCTCACCCCCAACCCGAGGGCGCTTTCTCCTTCCGCCCCAGCCCACTCCGCTCCTCTCCGCTGCCTCTCCCCGACATCAAGTACACCGTGCTGTTTGTTTCCATTTAGATGGCCCGCGCATACCGTTACAGCAAACGGCGGAGGCAATTTATGGCTCGCCTGTGCTTATCTGCACCGCCTCCCACAGTGCCCTCCATCGCCCTCTCCCCCGCTCTCCCCCTGCTCTTCCACTAGCCCACACGTCCATCCCTTTTCTTTATAACCGGCTCGCTCTGCCGCGCTTCGTTTTCTTTCAAACGCTTCAATCAATCTTTTTTCGCGGAACAAAAACCTCGGCTGTAATTAGGCCTCTAATGTGTGTGCCTGATCGAACCCTCCCCCCCCCCCCCCCCCCCCCCCTCTTCTCCCCCCCCCCCCCCCCCTCTCTGTCTCTCTTTCTCTTTTTCTCTCACCCCCGTCACTGCTTCTTTTTCCTCTTTCTCACGCGCCCAGACGCCATTCTCGGCGGCACTTCGCCTGCGCCGCCGTCGTCGGTCGGCCGAGTGAGTGTTCCCCGGCGTGGTTCTGCGTGCGCGCCCCTGTATGTGACAGAGAGAGAAAGAGAGAGAGAGTGGGGGACAAGATTGCGGCGGGCGCACTTGGTAGATTATTGCTCGGGCAATTACTGCAGCTGCGGGGGGGGGGGAGGGGCGAATGGGGAGGGGATTGACTGGCCGGCGCTAGGTGTCCCCTGCGTCCAGTACTTCCCAAAGACTTTGAGCGCGGATAGGCCGCACGCTGCTACGCTCACATACGCTCGCGCTTTCACGCACACACACGCGGAAACGCGCGCGCGCCAAAACAAACAAACACACACACACACACACACAC
>NW_026267152.1:1460787-1466842 GCF_000697945.3 Frankliniella occidentalis
CGCCCTACCACACCCTGCCTCATTGCACCCCGCCCCGGACCCGGTTCCTCCTTGAAATGGACGTCCGGCTGAACCTTCATCCTCCACCCCCTCGCTCTGACGGCTTGTCACGACCCCATCCTGCCGGGTTACAATCACGCGTTTGGATGGCATTGTTTGGATCACTGCCGTTCCGTTCGGTTCCGTTGGTTTGTTTGATGGCTTATTAACGAGAGAGCGACCGATCATGGTCATGGCAGGGAGAGAGAGAGAGAAAGATAAAGCTCGCCTTTTGTTTTTGCTGGATTTACCTGAAGCGAGACTTGGACAATAAATAGGGCCCGCACTGTTCTTTTCTCTTAGCCTAATAATGTTGTGCATTGAGATTTTTCTAAATCTACAAAAAATACACGAAGGCGACCGCCCTCGCCCTGTGCTATACAGGGAGCGATGAGCGGGTGGGTGGTAGCTTTTCTTTCTAATATAATACAGACAGTCTTTTGAAGCTGTCTGAAAATTAGCGCACCGTATTGGCCGTTGCCGGCACCGCCGCCGCCGCCTGCGGGTGCAGCCACCCCGGGCACCCCCATCACCCTCCCGGCGCGGCCGTGCGGTGCGGCCCGTAATGATAAGACTGGCCTACAGGCTGAGCTCAGCTCAGCCGCGCCACTGTATTTTTCTTTCGAGACGGACTTTAATTTACGAGGCCCGGCGCGTCGTGACGACCTTTAGAGAAAGAGGGAGGAGCAGAGAGAGAGAGAGAGAGAGAGAGAGAGAGAGAGAGAGAGAGAGAGAGAGAGAGAGAGAGAGAGAGAGAGAGAGGAGATGAGTCAGCATTATTGACCCCTCGCCTCGCTAGCTTTTGCCTCAGACGTGATGATGCCGGTCTGGAGTGGGCTGGCCTGCACACTTTGCCAGCAGCCGCCCATGATGCAAGGATAATGCGTGCTTTGCTTGTATTCAAGATAAGGCAAAAAAAAAATGAAATTTGAAAAAAGAACAAAAGTGCCTGGATGAGTAAGGTGAATTTCGAGGCTATATAACAACAAGGAAGTTGTCGGAGAGTTTGTCTATTTCGCGCCTGTGAGTTACTTGCAGCTGCTTACCTCAGACACTTGGCAAAGGGGTGGAGAAACAGGAAGTGGCATGTTGAGGGGAGGGGCCCTGAGCGGGGTGGCTGCGTATGCTCGCCGGCCGGCCAGCCCTGTCTCTTATTGCCTCGCGTGCAGCAGCTGGCGCTCTGATTGGTCTGCACCTCGTACAAACTTCATAAGCCCCCACACAGTGGAGCTCTCCTTGGGCCCTATCGGACCCTTTTCTACCGAACGCACGTGTGTGCCAGTGTGTGTGTGTGTTTGTGTGCGTGTGTGTGTGCGAAGCTGGGCTAAAATGTAGGTTCAGTCGATATTCCAACAAGAGCGGATGGATCTGCCATACGTATGGGGATCTATAACCATTAAGTTAGTTTTGCCGTTTAAAAAAACTGACACTAAAGTCGTGGCGTCATGTTCTTCTGTAAAGGCTATATGTTTTGTCTAACAAGCCATAAGTCCGACACGGCAGCGCGCAGTGTTGTTGTTTTTACTTTTGTTTTGCCCCTTTTTGTCGTGGCAGCAGGAGGAAGAGAGCAGCGAGCGTCCTTGCTATAGTTATCGCCTTGAGTGTGCGTCGCAGCAGTGCAGCCTTGCACGACACTTATCTCCCTCTGGATTTACTATGCAGGAGCCCAAAAGTAGAACAAGAATGCCAAGTAAATTCTGGCGGCGACACAGACGAAGCGGAGTGGCACTACTGGACTCGGTGCGGTGGCTGCGCGGAGAGATGGGGAAAACTTTTACTGCGTAGTGCGCTGGTCGGGGTGAAGGCGGCCCGGCCTCGGCGTCTGGCCGGAACAAAAGTCCGCACCTATTGTTCGCCCAAACGCCCTGGCTTTGCTTTGCTTTGCTGTGGGGCTTCGGCCTCATTTGGATATCGCGTTGAGCGAGTCAAGCGAAACGGCGGCCTTTCGCGAAACCGTACACGACACGAAACGCCTGCTGCGGAACACACCAAGTTTTCTCTTCTCTCCTTTTCTTTGAATTTCAAAAATAAAAATAAAAAATAAAAATCAGGCTAGTTTTGTTGTTGTTGTTTATTGTGTGTGTGTGCGTTGTGTGGATATTGTGAAGTATCCGTGGCGCGTGGGGTGGCTGTTTCCTGTTTCAGCGGGTCTGTTGTTGTGTAGCAGGCTCCGAGTGCGGCCGGCCTCATACCTACCCCTGGCCCCTGGCAGGCCTCGTTTCGATTATCCCACCGCTAATTTCGCCCTTGCTCCCTGTGTGTGACCGCAACAGTGGCAACGCTCCTCCACAGGCCGGCAAATTGCGGTCGTTGGTGGAAAATCATGAGGAATTGGCGATGGGGGTCCACACAGATGCTGGTGTGCTCCTGTGTCCCGGTCTGACAAAGTAGTACTCCGACTTCGTGTGTCCTTTGGGTTTTCTCCGAGGACTCCGACTGTAACCCTGAGTGTGTAACCCGTGTGGCTTTTTGTGCAGAACGGTTTATTGCCTTACCGGAAACACTGAGCACTGTACTGGGCCGCCCGTTATGCGAGGTAGTGTTCCCACTATCAAGCGTAATAGTGCGGCAGGGCGTGGCCGCCTAGCTCTCCCCTCCATCCCGTACAATTCCCGTCTCCTCCGTATCCTGCTCTACATTTCCCACACCCGCACTGTAAAATTCTTCAAACTATATCCTTCGTTCTTTGCAACGTTGCAAAACATTTTCGAGCTTTTTATTGCAACAACTTGATGAAATTTTCACAATGCCGTGCTTATTCATACGCGTGATTTCGTTGTTGTTTATGACTTTCCATCGACACTCGTGTCCATTTCAATAACTATGTGTTGTATACTTGCGAAGCTATTCGAAGGAAGTGAGTAGTCCGTATGGACCGTAAGTAAAGCGTCAAAAGGGTGTCGCTTTTGCGGCTTTGACAGAATCGGTCAATTGAACAACGCGGTGAAAAAAAAAATTCTTGTATTTCAAGACCCGGTCTTGGATCTTTTGGAGAACGCAAGTGGCATTTAAGACCAGGTCTTGATATACAGGTAGGACACTATTTTTGCCGTGCGCTCTGCTCCTGTTTGGGTGTAACTTCTGTTTTTCAACAGCACAGGAGGAATCGCCAACAAAGTTGTATTATTTCGATGGCAACGGAGCGGGCTCCGTGGAAAGGAAACGTCATTGCACGTTCCCGGAACAATGAAAGGCGTCCGTCCCACCCAAATCATCGTCTCTCGCCCAACCAGGTGTAATCCGCCGCGCGTGCGATCCGAGCGATAAACAAGAGGATATTAATTTACGTTGGAGCAACACGACCGGCTGCCCTGAGAAAAATGAGAAGCCGGCACCACCTTTATTGCCTTTCTCCACCCCCCCTCTCGCGTCCACCCAGACCGCTCGCAATAACCCCCCGCCTGCTACCCCTTTTCCCCCACTCTCCGCTGCTGCCACAGACTGTACTGTACACATACACCTGTTTTGCTCTCCGGTCCGGCGGCAGTGGCGGCGGCCAGCAAAGTGAAAGATTGGGCGCAATCGACCTCCTCCTCCGCCTTTCTCTCCGCCAGCCCTCCCCCTCTCCCGCACGACGGCGGCGCGTGTTGTTGTGGTGGAAGGTGGCCGGTGGAAGCCGCCGCGTGACCCGCGCGCCGAGCTAATCGCAGCGTGTGTTTGTCGCGACACGGTGGTCCCGCGGCAATGTTCCGGCGTCGCCCCTAATGCGAGCTGAGCGTGTGAACAAAGGGTGGGGGTTGCGGCGGCCGCTCATACAGTCCGTGATGACGGTGATTGCCGTGCGGACTGTACACGTTCAGGTTCTCTCACCGGCGCCCCGCCCCGGTCCTCGTTGCCGCCCCCACTGTGTGTCCCCGCCTGCCGCGCTCTCGCTCCCCCCCTCCTTCTACTCTGCTCTGCGTGGGCGGCGGCGTGTAAAAGTCCGGCCGAAAAGTTTTCGTCTTGGACGAAGTGGAGAAGCGAGAGCGGAAATAGGAAGTCCATCGGATGGAGAGGGGGAGGGAAGGAGAAAGGAGAAAAGAGTGAGAGAGAGAAGAGGCGGAACAGAACGACATGTCCCCCCGGAGAACTCACTAAAACTTGACGCATTGACTGCGACAGAGAGAAATGGCTCCGGCGGGAGGGACACTTGAACGGGTAAACAGATGGGAATCATGCGCAATCAAAACGCCCCACTGCCATTCCCCCGCCCTTTACACCGCCGCGCCACGCTCCGCCATATCAGCGTCACCACGCTGATACTCGCGGTCCCGCCCCGCCTCGGCCGGGCACGCGCCTCGGCCAGGCACGCGCGCCGACGCCCGGCGCAGCACAGGGGCAACGCCTGAGATAGTTAGTTACGCGTGCCGATTGAGCGCACCACTCATAAGATATTGAGATATGATGCTGGAGCGGGTCTCACCCGCTGCCGAAGAGAGCCAGTCTAGTTTTACACCTCAAACCGTTCGGTTCGGGACCACGCTGGTCGTGGGTCCCTGTCCACCGTTAGGTCGGACTATAGAGTCACGCCCGTTAGGGTCAGTCAGTGAAAGTGCAAGTGTAGATACCTGATCCCGGTGTGTCGAGTCAGTGCTGCAACAGTAGTAACCCGGAGTCTCATTATTTACGAACCCCTTTCAATAACTATCCGGAGTGAGCAAGGAGTGGACAAGTGTGTGCGAGAGAGTGAATCGCCGAGTGGAGACCATCAGCGGGCCCGCGTCGCCGAGTGCCGACGTAGGCGACCATATCCACACCTGAGGCAGAACGGCTGCCTACCCAGCGGGCGCCGAGTGCATCGGCGCGCCACCACCTGTCCAGAGCCAACGCCTGCGCGTCACCACCGAGCCGCGCAGACAGCGTCAGCAAACCAAACACCACAAAGACTGATAGCCACGCTCCGCCACGCCAGTGAAAATCGACGACTTGTTTGTCGTTGACAACTCGCCCCCCGCGCCGCCGTCGCCGTCGACGCCCGACAAGTGAGAATGCGTCGTCTCTTCTTACTTTTATTTTTTTGTTCGTTCGCCTCGTTCGCTGTCGTTTTTGTTTATTCCGCCTCGCCATCCTTGTGTTTCAGCTGGAGAAGAAATTATCTCGGTCGTCTATAACTACGTCGTGCCCTGTAGTAAACAGGACGTGGCAACGGCATGACAAACCTTTCTACTGCACTGAAGAAATAATTTGAAGTAACAACAAGTTTGTTAAATTTTTAATTTTCTATTTTTGTTGAACAACGACACTTAAGTGCAACTGCAATGGTCGTTCGGAAAAAGGAAAAGCGCTTATTTATAAAAGTAAACATCGTCAGGAAACATCTAATTATTTTGAAAAATATTACTTTAACAAACCTTGTTGTGCTACGACAAATGCCGCTGAAATATATAACAAAGTCTCTGAAAATTAAGAACGTATTTTTTACAGTGTAATCTGACGATGTAATTTGCGCGTAATGACACGCTTCACCTCGCGACCTTTTTTGTGTCAGAGTAATTGTCCTCATTGTCCATGTCACCCCTAGGGCATTCGGCATTCAAACAAGAATTGAATCTCTCTGCGGAGCGAGCACGTGGTTAAAAAACGTGGGTTTGAACGTTAAATAAAAGTTGCACATGAAAAACGATATATTCTACCATAGGACCTCCACCTCTCGAAATCGCATGGATACGCTATTCTGACTGAGGAAGGAAGCCTTCCCATTCGTTCCCGCCGGCAACAGGGAACGACTCGTTGCAGACCGCAGGTCAAGAGGACACTCCTTTGGGTACCCAAAGTTGCTGATGTGGCAAAAACTACGTAACTATGAGACCAGCGGGAGCAAAACAGACAACTCTAGCTTGTTTGTGTTGTAGCTTATTTGTTTTTTTCCCTCCCGTGCTGTGGTGCGTCAGGAGGAGGAGGGGTGGCGAGGCATCATTGGCAGGTAAGCTCCTCCCGACCGCACTCCTCTGGAGACCTCTCTGATCCTCCAGCGGGGGCTCCAGCATCCCCCGCAGCAGCGCATGGAGTGCTGGTTGAAAGGGTCCCCCCTCCCCCC
>NW_026267152.1:1467430-1472929 GCF_000697945.3 Frankliniella occidentalis
CACACACACACAGCCGTGTACTTGTCGTTGGTAGGGGGTAAAACATACAGGCGAGCCGGGGCTCTCGGCCCCTCCTCTGGGGATTACAGCTGGTGTGCGAAATAAAAAAAAAGTCCCTGCAAAAAAATTACAGCGCTGCAGCCGAGAGTTGTTGTTAACTGGACAAACTTCCCGCGGCCGCTGCTTGACTCGACTGCACTGCTGTTGTTTTTTTGTTGTTTTCTTTTTTTGTCGTCGTCGTTGCAGTGTCCAATTTCAATCTTGCCATGTGTTCAACCGTCTGGAAAGGTTTCCCTTTTCATCGTCTGGCTCTGCGTCTAACCTTGGCTCTTTCCCCTCTCTCTGTCGGCAGGTAGGACGCTGCTGGTACGGTACGGGACGCTCCCCAACAGGTGGATCTTGAACACCCTTCTGCCCAGCCCGCGGCCCGCCGCCGGGTCGGGTCGGGT
Organism: Frankliniella occidentalis; assembly: GCF_000697945.3. NCBI lineage: Eukaryota > Metazoa > Arthropoda > Insecta > Thysanoptera > Thripidae > Frankliniella > Frankliniella occidentalis. The sequence continues at coordinate 1,467,880 of NW_026267152.1, forward strand.
ACGGTGACCGGTGAGTGGGAAAGAGGAACGGGAAGAGGTGGAAGTTGAGAAAGAATCTCCTATCGCCTCGGCGGCGTCTAGCCACTCTTGGAGAAAAGATCAGGTGTACAAACGCTGTTGTTGTTAGAGAAACGTGTGCAATCAATTGCTATACTAAAACCTTATTACGCTGTGTCTGTCCCACGCTGGACTTTCTGTTTACTTTGAGCGCTCGGTGAGTGGCTCGCTCCGCAGCCCGTAGAGGCGGCCACAGCAACGCAGGGGCGCGTGTGGGGTTGCCTACCCTCGGACTGACGGGCGCGCTCCTGCGGATGAGTCTGTCAGACGCGCGAGCCGAAGAGACGGCGGAGGGCGAATCCCAGGGACGTCTGCCTTACACTAAAAGAAGTCGTAAAAATAAAAGCACGCGGTGCCACACGACTCTGGTATTTAAATCGCTACATTTCACCAAGGGACCAAAGATTCTTACAATGTCTTTAGGTTTACGATCTTCACACAATTCTTTTGGAGGATTCAGTTATATCTCCTACCGAGGAAAGTCAGATCTTTTATGTCAGTTTCGAAATAAACGAAGCTACCCCCCCCCCCTTCTTTCCACATTTCTACTCCACTGCGCCCTTTTTACTATTTTGAAAGCGGTAGCTGCAGGCGTGTAGTCTCCTGCTCCTACCCCCGTTCCTCGATGGAATCTGGAATCTTCGTGGTCGCTTTGGTCTCTCGGCCGAGTGAAAATTTAAACTGAACCCCGCCCAGTCCACGGTATTTCATTTCTGACAAATTCATATTTCACATTGCCGTCACTTCTTGTAATCACAGTAAAGAACGACCGCTACTCTTCTGTAGGAAACACTCTGCTACTTTCATTCCTCTTTTTTTTTAGTCTCTTTCCCCGGTCGTTTTTGCGCGGCACCGCGCGCCGCGCCAGGGTCGCGCGAGACGTCCCGGAGGCACGCCCGGGGCGGGGGTGGCTACCCCGCTCTTCCCTTTCCCCTCAGCCCCCTCCCCAGCCAAGGTCAAGGCCGCCGAGGACGTAGACCTTGCCAGCGGCCTCCTACCCGGAAACCGTTATCACATTTCAATCGGAAGTTGTTTTCCCTAATCTAGTCTCATGGTAGGGAGCGGCCCAATGGCCCGGTGACACGTGACGGCATCCCGATACACTGTAGAGAACCATCTGCTTACCATACGCGCTGAAACAATCCGGCTGCCCTTTTTCCAGTTTGGTAAGCAAACAAATTGGAGTTTCAAGATGATTTTTTGATTGTTTTGCTAAACTCTATTGCTTCTGATGAATTTCATTCAGCCATAAAGCCAACCCTACTTTTTACATCCGGCCATCCCCTCCCCCCTCTCGTTTTCTCTCGCTCCCCTACACTTTCGCTCTCTCCTCAACTCTCTCCCACCCTCGACCTCTCTCTCTCTCCCTACTCCTGTCCTCCTTCCTGCTCCTCCATCATTTTTCTCCGTCCAAGAGCCCCTCCCTTTCCCTTCGCGTTTCATCCCTATTCATCAGTGTAATGACCACATCCACCCTTTTCGTCACCCTACCGGGCTCGGCCCCTCCAATGGCCCGAGTCGTCACCACGCCCTGCCGCGCCACGCCCTGCCGCGCCCTGCCACGCTCCACCACCACCACGCCCTTCTCAGGCTAAGCCACGGCTGCTTCTAAGCACCCCACGTTCGTGGACCTTTGTTGACGTGACTAGATATCGGAATGGCACCACGCCGCGAAACGTCGAAGATCGCCCGTCAAAGCGCTTCCGCCAATTTTGTGAGGGGGGGCGAGACTAAATTATTTATCGACTGTGGTGAAGTTCCGACTATGAGGAAAAAGAAATTTGCATCAAGGGTACACTCTGAAACTCGATCAGCGTTTCGGTTCAATTGCGCTGCTACCTGCTATCACCTTCATAGCACTTGCTTTATAAAAAATATAAGTCCTATGAAAGGAGCTTAAGTGTTCTGCTTCCTCTGAGCCAAACAGATTACAATGATTTTTCTCTGCTCTGTACCTAGGCCGCTCGAAGCATTTCGCGATCCGACCTACTCATTAATATTTGAATGATCTCGCAATGGCTTATGTTCTCCCCACCGAGGGCATCCATAATTTATTTTCTCTCTTATTTCCACAACACTGCCTGAAGTCGTTCACCCTCTCCAAACTAAGCACAATAAATTTCTCAGCAAATTCAGAACAAAAAGGAATACGATTGAATAGTAATGCAAGTCGTACTGGGCGGCCGAAAGCGTTCGATGCGTGTCGCGACAAACAACATCCGCTCTGGTTGGGCACAAGCCCAACCAACAGGGGGGTGACCGGGCCGGGTTCAGGGCTGGAAACGACGGTTCTTACGATGTGCGGATAAAGGGGGCAAACTATTATAAAGTTTTTGTTATATAAGTACGTAAGTAGCATTAGTACGAGAGATTTCTCGGTGGCTAGTGACTGTGAATGTGTCCTCAGACAGGAGCGAATCGTCGAACCAACCTCCCACCAAAGTCTTTGTGTACGTGTACACGCCATCCAGCCACAGCGTTGTTAGGGGGCCGTCGACTTGCGCGTTTTTCCCCACCGCAAAATACCGTACCCGCTTTGCCCCCCCTTATCTGTGCTTATTTTCACCACGAGCGAGTTCCTTGACGCGTCGCGGCGGCTGGTTGGGAGGGTTGGGGCGAGGCGAGGAGGCACTCCGTCGAGTGTTTCCCGCAGATTGCTTTCGGTTACCTCGCCTTTCGTTCGCCGACCCGACCCGCGTCCTTCCAACTCCGTTTTGGGTGACGCGCGCTCCTCGTGAAATCTTACACCGTTTCCCGAATAAGTGCTGTGAGGGGCAAACTTTCGCAATTCACCGATCGAATCCAAGGCGCCTTCCAACTCGATGCTAATATATTTTAACCAGGCAGGGAGGCAGGCTGCGTGGACGACGCCTTCAGCCCGCCTTACCCCGTCTTCACCACCCCGTCTCTCTCTCTCTCTCTCTCTCTCTCTCTCTCTCTCTCTCTCTCTCTCTCTCCCTCTGCACACCCAGCCGCCTCCCTCGCCCTCGCAATGGGGGACGGGAGAGGACACCGAGGGCGGACAAAAAAAAGAAGGGACTACTTTTTGACATGTTTATTCGTAACGACGAGACGGCGACAAAGATAAGGTGGGGTCAGCAAGGACCGAAAACCACGACCGTGAAAAGAAGAAAAACAAACAAAAACCACCCACATGATGCCTTATTTTGCCTTGCGGTAGTGCACTCTTTGTGGACAGTGCAATTTTGGTCTAAGGTAAAACCGGCAAAGCCAGAAAGGGTTCTTTGAGGTGTGCTGCCCTAATCTAGCCGCTTGACTCCGCGGCCGCGGAGGGCGGAGGGCAGATCGAGCGCCTTGACGAGATCGACGATCCGCGCCGTTTCTTTGGCGTCTTTGTTGGCCGAGCGACGCCGGCAGGAGCCACGCTCCCCCTTTCTCTTACTAACTCGGAAAATTGACAGCGCCGCTCAGGCAGTCAGCTTTTTAGTTTAATGTCTCCTAATTATTTAATCTGACGAGCAGTTGAGAGGACAACGCGGTATCGGCCGCTCAAACTTTGCTCATTATCGAGACAAACTAGAGCGAAGGGTGGGGTGGGCGGGGTGGTGAGTTAGAGAGAGAGAGAGAGAGAGAGAGAGAGAGACCCAAGAGGGGGGGGGGAGTTGCAGTGATAGCTGTGGGGAGAGAGTATGGTGCGGCGTTTATTCTCGTCGTCGTTGTTTTATGATAGTCGAGCGTTTTCCAAAATGTGACCAGCGCAGCGAGGCGTGATTACCGAGCAGCGAAAGAGGAATCGTCAGCTCTTTCTGCTGCTGCTGTTTTGGGCCGCCCGTAGCTCTCCGTGTCTGCTGCCTACCCTACCCCATCGCCACCATTCTGCTTTTGGTCCAATCTCCCAATTATCATTCTCTTCCCCCCCTCTTCTTTTCTCTCAATATATTACCGTGCCATCGCTGCCAACACCCGGCAGCAACCCCCCCCCCCCAGTTCAATGAACTGTTCGTTTTGGGGCGCCCGGCGCGCTGTGCCTCACTGCCGTGCTTCATGAGGTGCCCGCAGTAGCCGAAACAGATTGTCAGTGGCAGAGCGACTCGCCGCTTTACATTCCATTTCACCGACGTAATTAGAGTCTCGCTACACCCTCCCCTCTCTCTCTCTCTCTCTCTCTCTCTCTCTCTCTCTCTCTCTCTCTTCCTTCCATTGCCTGTCTCTCTCGGTCCCTGTTTCCCAGCCGGATCTCTGCCGCTTCCCCTCTCCTCCACCCTAACCCTCGACGTCGTACATTTCCTCCCCGGCCGTCCGCGGTGGCCGCGACCTTGTAAAAGCCAAAATAAGGTCCGTCGACTGAGTGTAACTAACTACGTTATTGAAATCGGAGCACGCACAGGTCAAAGTGACGCTGGAAAAATAAAAATCCGGCTCGGGCTGCTCTTCTGCTGCTCTGTGATTCAGCTACCGTATGTAAAAGGGCATGCTTTCAGCTGGAGTGTGAAATGCCTCTCATTTGCATCTGTGTGGTTTATCCTTTGTCATGCCCATGTCGCGCGTGCGTTGTGTGTGCAGTGCACCCATCCGTCACACGCGCACTTCCGGAACAGAGTCTGGTCCTGGAGTGGCCGGCCGGGCGCGCGTGATGGCGCCAGTCGTGCCGTGGCGTGTCTGCGGCTGGACACACTCCCAAACAGACCTGCACTGATTTTGTTTTTCTTTAGTAAATTGAATGCATGCGATTTTTCTTTATGCATAGCAGAGCATATTACTCTGACTTCAAAATGTGTCACATTTCCAAGTGATTTGCTCATATGAAAGCATAAATTGTTCTAATAATGTGAATGTATAAAAGCATACTTATGGCGCAGTACGGGCAAGTTGTCGGTAGTGTGGTATACATACCACTGCTTAAATACTGACAAAAAAAGGAAGATCAAGTTACTAACAGGATGAGAGTGCGGGGTCCAGGGTCACCAGCCACTGTCCTCCCCTGCCCTCTCCCTCTGCCCGCCGTCTCCCCGTCCTCCCTTTCCCCTCTCTC
>NW_026267152.1:1473368-1477033 GCF_000697945.3 Frankliniella occidentalis
CTCCCTCCCTCTCTCCCTCTCTCTCTCCCTCTCTCTATCCGGCGGCCGGTCTGATTGCATTACTGTTGGCCGGAGCGTTGCTCCCGTGCGCTCTCAGACCTCCCCCCTCCCCTTGGGCCACGCTCTGCCACGCCAGAGTGAGTTAAGTGAGGCGAGCTTCAGAAGTTTGTCCACTGCGACTCGACTCAGTTTCCTGTTCCGGTCCAGGCCAGGCGGCGCGGTCGGTCCCTCCCTTGTTGTTGACGCCAGGCGTTGACACGTGGTGAGGTGTCCCCGGTGCCCCGCAACCCCACTCTGCACTCTCACGTCATTCCTCTACTGATTTCTTTTGAAGATAAATACTCATTTCTTTAAGCAGTAGGGTTACTGACCCTTGTGTTTCGTATTCTGTTTTATTTTTTTGCGTCGCTCACTGAGACAAGAAGACATTTTCAGTAGGAAACATGCCCAATAAAAAAAATTGTCGGTACATCTTATAAGAGGTTTTTAAACAGAGGGAACACTGTCAAAGTGGTAACAAAAACCAGCAACAGCATGAAAGTTCACCCTGTCCCAAGCAAGATTTTCCGCAAGATCTTTTAACTTTGAATATATGCCTTTCGTTGATTGCTGCCAAAACTTTGCAGTATGTACACGGTTAATTAGTAAATGTTACAAGTCCTTTTAAAAACACTCTGCTGAGGCATTTCTCAGCGTGCTCATTTCGGGCGAACCGGGTATATTCCCCCTAAAAGTACAACTGTTCTTTTATACTGGATTCCTCTCCGTCGTCAGTATTTCTGTCATTGTGTATTGGGTTATTCCATTTTACGAAAATAAAACTGACACTGACATGTAGTATTTGTTGCGTTGTGGTGGTGAGTGGCGCCTGTAGTGGTACGAAGCTTCGATGTCGACATAGCCCACGGTATTGGCACTGAACAAGACGAGCTTGTCACGCGGCCCTCAACGCCATTGTGCCTTGCACTTCGAACCTCTTTTGTTCCACGCGTGAGGCTACTTGTGTCGATATGTTTGTGATCGTGAGAGTAAAGGGGGAGGGGCAGGCGCATACACAGATATAAGGGGGGAGGGGCGCTGTCGGGAGAGATAATGGGGCATCTGATGAAGAAGCAGGGTGTCATTATTGTAGCAGATGCTGTGTCTTCATTCTTCATCGTTTGAAACAACAAGAGTAGATGTCACTGTCGATTCCAGATTATTTCTCTTATAGTCATTAACCTTTGAACAAGCAAGTATAGGAACTAACTCATCCTGTCGAAAGCGCAAGCTGCAAAGATATTCACAATTGAAACAAAAAATGATGAGGAACAATACTGTCAATGAAATAATTAGTTTAGCTTCTTTTACCTCTGTGGCATTGAATCGGTCAACTTAACCTTTTTTACTCGCTATCATTTCACTAGTTGGTAGGTAATCATTTCCTGCCGATCGGTTGGATCGTCGAGATGGGGCCATAACCAACAGTATTATATGTGAGCGGGGACGCTGTACATCGCTAGTGCCGCACCAGCCTGCCGTTCCTTGACCTCTGGGAACACGTAACCCGATCCCGCGCTCGCCTGACACATCGGATGACTTACGCTGATGCTGCAGGAGATAGAGCGCGTGGCGCCCTTGAAACACGCCCCGCCCGCACCCCGGGACACTGCGGGACACTTCCGCACCGTCGCCCAGCAAACATACGTCACGTTTTGTCCCAGCTGCCAAGTGTCTTGGTCCTTTGCTATACTGTCACGTTATCGCCTCTTTTTCTTTGCACCGAAAATGGTTCTACTTAACGAAGCATATGCCGGAGGAAATATAAGAATAATTATATGTTATGTATGGGCATCTTAAATTTATAATTTCAACTGTCCATTTATTAAAATTTGGTACCTTGTGTACATGTGTTAACACTGTGGGTGTGGGTCCAGGGTGCCCTTTATTTATAATTCCGATTTCCACCCCAGAGTACCCCTTTCCCCGCTCTGACTGTCCGTGAGTCGCAGGTGCACCTGCCATTACCCATGGGTAATGCTGCTGTTATTTTTCGCGACTGCGCGTAATCCGAAATGGGCGCTATCTCTAAATGTCAGACTAATGCGCCCCGCTGGCCCAGCGTGATAATAGGATCGCAACGCTCCGGGAGAAAAGGGTGTGGAGAAGAGAAAGGAAAAAACAAACTACAACCCAAATACACCAAAGGGAGAAATTAAATGATAACGAGAGAAAGAATCGGGCAGGAGATATGCAACATTTAGGTACCCCCCGCAAATAAGAAAGTGGGCGCACACTGGTAGAAAATGGTTTATTGTTTCGCACATTACCAATTGCACACCCAATTAAGCCCACCACAGTGCATGAATATGTTTGTTCGATGGAAATAACTGTTCAAAGTAAAATATAATATATGAATTCGTTCGTTCAATAAAATAAACTGTTCATAACAAAATGTACTATATCTCTCACACCTGTATCGAATTATAATTACGTTCAAATGAGTAAATTATTTTTTGTGCTCAATTCGATGTTATGTTACGTAATGAATAAAAAACACTTGCAGCTGTTGTTTGGTCGGGTGCCAGCTGTGTATGCGCGCGCGCATGTGTGTGTGAGAAGGGTTAAGCTGTAAGGGTGGTATTTTGGAGGGGACCCGGGACCCGGCGGTATGGGGTAGTTTTGGCTCGGGCAGTCTGCCGTGGCCCGCTCGCTCTGGCCGCCGTCGCTATGGCCGCGCGCTATCGTCCCCGACCTCCTGCTAAATGCTCCCAGTACCACTTCCAAGTGGTTGAATTGCACATTCTCATTTTATTCGTCTCGGGCTGGTGGAGGGCAAAGGAGGGGATGCCACTCGGCTGCCTGGTTGGGCGCTCATTCTCGTGGCGGTCGCGTAGCAGTGTGTTGATGGTATATCGGCCGAGTGGGCTCTGGTGGGTGGTGATAAAACACGACGGACCTAAACTTTTCTTTATGTGCGTCGCCATAGTTAGCGTTGAAAGAAAGAGAAAGGGGAGGGGGGGTTGATTTGGAATTCTCGCGCAGTAAAGCACGGCGTAACGACCACGCAGAGTGAGGGGTTGGGTGTGGAGTGGGGGCGGTAGAAAAAAAAATTGGAAATGGACAATTAAACAGGTAGGCCAGTAGCGTTGTCGGGGCGAGATATAAATCGTGTGATCAGTCCTTTGCAAATTACCCGATGAATAGTCAGCAGTTTGCAGATTAACAGGGCGCGTCGTGCCAAACGGGCGTGTCGACACGTTGATGGAGGAGTGTCTATCTTGGAGTTGGGAGCTTGCCGATGGTGGCGGGATGAAACGGGGAAAGGGAAGGGAGAAGGGTAATAGGCGGACAGACCATTGCGACCAATGTTTTTGTTCTGCACGCACATGTAGACTTTACACCCGTAAAATGGCTCTTGTGAGTAATTGACGTGGTATCTAACGTATGTGTTAATGAAAATGGCAGTAAAGGGCTGTGAGTGGATGCGGAGGACGGATTGGACAATTGATGGGGAGAGACGGGGGGAGGGGTCATTTCCAGGCGAGAGGCCGTTTGGCCGTTTGGCCGTTTGGCACCACAGCGGACTGTAGTAATTTCATTTACAGAGCCAATCAGGGCGAGAGCGAGTGGAGAGCTAAGGCGCCTCGACTGGTCTTGCTCGCTTATTAGCTCTTTGGTACCCC
>NW_026267152.1:1481698-1486246 GCF_000697945.3 Frankliniella occidentalis
TATCCTACCTTTAAAAGGCGTTAAAGCTCCAAAGGCATTACAATTTATGTTTTTTCGAAATATTTCTTTCCCATGGAACAAAATTGGATTCTGAAACCTATTTTCGAAATCTACGCGAAATTCCGCGTCAAACGAGCCTACACATGATGGGGTTCTCTTCAAAAATGGCATAGATTGATTTCATTTTTTGTACTTTTTGGCTTGCTTTTCATTCGCTGACCGCTTTTCTGAACCCTATCACATGTAGGCTCGTATGACGCGGAATTTTGCGAGGAATGTGACAATGAATCTCAAAATGTAATTGGTTTGCTCACATAGAAAATATTTTGAATAAGAAACTGAAAATATTCTCTTTAGCACCCCTAAAACGAGTTTAACACCCCTGGAAAGGTAGGATATCACACCTTTGTTTTTCCAGTGTTCAGAAAGCACGGATTGTCTAAGATCCGATGACGCCACTCCACCTGATTACTTTTTCCATCGGCAGCAATAACAACAGCGCCGTCACGGAATGGGGACAAAATAATTAATAGTAGAACCACCAGGATCACAGAAAGTTCTCCGCATAAGAAGTGGTCGGTACCCTGAGACCAGACAACGAACAAGTATACAACAGACACGCTGCCATTATACTCTGAAAACTCTAGTACACAATTACGACTTCCCCACGGTAAAAAAATGTCTTATTTTTTGAGGAAAGGAAAACTTTGTGGAACTCCCATAATTTGGAGGTCTTCCTTAAAATTTTCCACAATTTTAAAACTTCTCAGCTCTACAAGAGAAAAGAAAGAAAAAGTCTCATCAAAAACTGAGGAAAATTCCAACAATTTATGGAAGACTTACTCAATTTCTGAGGAGTTTTTCTCAAATTATCGGAGTTTGCAATATTGCTGCCACGGGAAAAATAATCAGGTGGAGTGGCGTCGTCGGATCTTCGACAACCCGTGCTTTCTGAACTACTTCGTGGGATCCGTCTTGAAACTTGTACCTTTCTACCACTACCGCCATCATCGTGCACATGCTCAGTTTGTGTGTGAATCAAACTTTGTGCTGCCGCCGCCGCGGAAGACGGTAGGAGGCGAGCCCAAGGCAAACATGACGGCAGAGACAACATCGCGTGTTTGCCTAGGCCCCCTGCTTCCCCCTTTGCCGCCGCCGTCGCCTCCGCACTGAAACCTTTCAGGTGCGAACCGAAATGAGCTGCGATGTTGACGCGCCGTTGCGCTTGGTCCATTATTCAGCCTCCATTAATAAGACGCCGCCGGGGCGATGCCAACGACGAGCCGAGACGAGCGTCGTTGTGATGCACGTGGATGTGCGCTCGTTATTTGTCCGTGGCACAATGTGATGCGCGTTTACTTGTCGTGGATGAGGAACATCGTTACCCATGAATATCGCACGTCGTTACACCGTCTGGCGGTATATAATGATGGGCGCAGCTTTTGTCCAATGTTTCCAGTCGTGGGTAAGGGATCGTCCAGAAAGTATGTCCGTTTTTCGCAGATTGGGCAAATTACGAAAGTACGGCGCCTGCGACAGCTGGGGTAGGCCAACCCGCAGTACATGCATGTCCTGCAGGCAAGATGTTGCCTACCTACCAGGCGCTATGATAGCTTGCAAGGGTTCAATTTTGACAAGTTCATGAGGCCAAAGGATGGACGTAATTTATTGATGGTCCCTAACGCCGCGTTGTTCAGGAGATTCAAACGACGTGGCATTTATCCCATAGTTTTTCTGCATTCATTCTTCCGATTGCATACATGATTTTGTTCTATTACACCGCATACAACAACATTTCTCTGTGGCGGTCCGCGAACCTCTCGTAGATCGGCATGGAAGACGGCTGTGCTTCCGGTGCGCTGGCATCGGAATGCTCTTGGGTCTGAGGAGATGCGAATGGTCGGCCGGAGGAAGGAGGAGCACTAGCCGGCCCATCCATAAGGCATTACTCTGTGGATCTAGATCTCGATATCTCGATCGCGCTCTGTGTGACTGGCAGCTGATTCTGGAATCGGCATCGGCAAGTGGGCTGATGTTGACGTCGAAGTGATGAAGGATTATGAGGCTCGGCAGGACTGGTCATAAGTGGTCCGAGTGGAAGGTCGAAGAAGAAGCTTGGCGGTGGCACGGGGAGAGTGCAGGAACGAAACCTCCCGCGCGCACCATCTCCTTTCTTCTCTCCACGGAAAAAATAATTCTCTAATTACAAAGATATTTTTTGTAAATGTAGCCAGGCTTCTTTTCGGTCATTCGGGTTTACAAAAATGGTGCCAAAATCGAAAAACGTACAGAAAAACTCTGCTAAAATAATTGGTGTAAAACATAAAATGTTACTGCTGGTGCTACAAAAATTGCCCCAGAAAAGTCTACCGCAGGCTCCATTTATAAAAAATGTTCTGGGAATCATACCGGCGTGCACCCCGATCGATTCTCCCGTGGTGTACGCCCATGGATTTCGACTTTGTTTTCCCCCCTTTTTTATGGGGTCAAAAGAGAGAGGGGTGGATGTACGGTGCGGGAGGGTGGGGATTGCGGAGGGGTGGCAGTGGTTCTGCGCCAAAGAGGGGGGAAGGGGCAGAATATGGAAAAGAAAATGGGAGCGTTGTGGTTTTTAATTACTTTCGGCCCCGGACCCACACCTAATTACCGGCGAACTCGTGTGGAGATGGGATGGGCCGGAGCTCACAATCAGCTCCCCGCCAACGCCGAGTGCCGGGCGGGTAGGCCGCGCGCTGGGCGCTGCGTCCGCCGGGTTGCCTATGCTTGCTTTTGCAGGCGGCCATGGTGCCCGGTCGGTTGCACGGAGCCGTTTTGCTATCACAGGCGGCAGGCCCGGCAGGCCAACGCGGCTGCACCCACCGGGCGTCGACCTATTGTAGGACCGGGTCGGGAAATGATGACTTTGCCTTTGTTTTGCGTTGGGTTCAATGTGGACTTGTCGATTCTCCCCCCCCCCCTCTCTCTCTCTCTCTCGACCCGGTCCACGCTCGCTACGCCGTATTTCTACTGCCCCTCCCCTCACATGACCCCCCCCCCTCCCTCCTCTACCGCTTGGCCGCGGTGGCGTTCCTTTCAATTGTTTGTTCCCGCCTGGCGCGCCGGCGCTGAGACCCCCGCCGCCACCAGGCCGATCCATTCCTTTCGATTTTCAAAGCTTTCTCCCTCTCTCATTCTCTTACTCTCCCCGGCTAGTGATAAACGTTTTTATCAATAACAGTCCCTATTTGTGGTCGGCAGGGTGCCTCAGCGGGGTACGGCAGCGGCGTCGGCGCAAGAGCTGGAAATTTCTGCTCTACCTCTAGTGATAGCTCTCTTTACTTCGCGTATGGTTAGGGATGTATGTGATGTAATGACCGACATTGGAATTCTTGTACAAATGGTCAAATTAATTTGAAGTGATGCGATTCCAAATGGTCTGAAATGGTTTTGAAATAATTTATACATAATTTTTTATGTGATAACATTTCTAAATTGGATTTTTTTATATTGTTTCCTACGTCGGTTGTTGATGTTTTCCTGTTTTGGGATACAAGAGAGGTCAACTTGCATTGCGTTGCGTTCACAACTTTTCTCTACTTTCGTTCTTATTCCTAACCATTGCTTCTCTCTTCTGCATATCATTGCAGCTACTACGTATTTCGCACAGTGCGTCGACTTTTCAAATCCTGCGCGCACAACTTTCCGACCCCTCCATGTGATCGGCGAGGACTTACATGTCTTAAACGATTGGGACATGGGGCCGATGGCCTGCCCGTTTTCCTTAGAGCGGCTGCATCCGCAAAGCGACTACTCGTATCGAAAAAGTGGCGACAAAGTGGCCAGCCACCCTCTGCGCGAACGCAACTCCAACCGCGCTGTTCGGGACGGGCGGGTAGGGCATCGATGTCTGCAATTGCCGTTCTGCGTAATGGTTGCATTCCGGCGGTACTCTAACCCTTTCACCCCTCCCACTTCCCCTTCCACACACACACATACACACACACACACACACACACACACACACAGAGCCGCAGGGAGCACTCTTCAAGCCCATAGTTTCTGCAAATGTTATTTGTTATAGGGCAGTACCACGGAGGTTGAAACTCTGTTGCAGGACAGCTCGCCGAAACGTATTACCTGGACCTGGTTGGTTACTGGACTTGCGTGTGCAGTTTTTGTCACAAATTTGGTCTTAATTTGAATTTAATAAACAATCAACTTTGTTTCTCCTATCGGTCATTTAATGTTTATCTTATGTTTCTCTCTGTTCCAGGTATGAGGACCATCCATCGGCACTTTGTCGTACTCTGGTAGAGTAGAACGTCATCGTAAGTGACAAGTTTTCCTCTTCAGTTTCTTTTTTTTAATGGACTACCCCGCTCAGCGTTAATTGCTTTTGCTAATGCACGGCTCTAGCTCTCCTCTCCATCGCTCTTTTCTTTTCACATATATGAATTGTAATTCCTTCATTTCTCTTCATCATCCGCTGCCTCGCGTCGGGCTAAAGGTTTACTAAAAAAGACCCCCCAGCCTAGCACCTCAGCTGGACGTGTGTCAACGGACTCTATC
>NW_026267152.1:1486296-1488174 GCF_000697945.3 Frankliniella occidentalis
TTCTCCTCCCCCCTTACTGCCTCATCTTTCGAGCGCTCACTCGAGCTTCTCTCCCCGCACTCTCCCCCTACTACGCTCTGCTGTCCTCTACGCTCGGCCCCCGACCAACCAAGGAACAAATTGCGCTCCGGAATGAATGAATTCCGCGCGAGCCTTGATATTGTATGGGCCGGCCGGCGTGAGGAGTCGTCGTCGCGCTATGAAACACAAGGCTCGGGCGGCGACGCGCAGCTCCTGATCTCCGTGGAACGCTCCGCGAAGTAAAAGGAGCGCGCGGCGCGGGGGAGGTCGTCCGTAACGGAGAGCCGCTCACGCCCTGAAAAAAATCGTTTCTTTGAAAAGACCTGATGTAATGTTTCTCTTGTTCACGGGAATTCACTTTGATTAACGACAAAAATCTCTTGGGTTTAAAATATTTCTTTTCGGACATGAACACATTCTTAAATTTATATTCATACAAGGGGAATTGCCTGGATTCAAGGCCAACTTCAAGCAAAGTTCTTGTTTCAAGGGAACGATTTTCCGGGTCGACGCGCTACAACTTTCTGTGCGGCGTGATGACAAGTAGCCGGCTCCTCACGATTCGTACCTTTGTTTGCGCCGTCGCTTTGAGAGCCAACGTCCCTGGGACCAGCTGTGTCCATCGCTGGGCAACGCAAAAGCCTCTGACCGATGTGTTTGTCCCACCTGGGGTCCTGCCGCCGCCGCCGCCGCCGCCGCTGCTGCCGCTGCTGCCACCGCCGACGCTTGCTGCCATCCATCTTCTCTTATCGTCTGTCCGTCTGTCTTCCTCCATATCGAACAGGCTCGACTGGTACACAACAGCTGCCACACTGCTTTGCTGTGAAATATTTGGAATTACTCAACGATTTAGATTTAGAAAACTTCGCATAATAAAGAAAATGAAATCAAGTTAATCACATGGGTGCATTTTTCACGTTTTGCAATACCCCTTTTCTCGGCCTTGCCCGCCGGCCTGCCAAACGGGGTGCCGCAAATTCTTGTGTGGGGGTGCACGACGGTGCCTCCGATCAGCGCCTTCTGAGACGCGAAAAAAATTCCGGTCAAACACCTTCTTTTTTACGAGCTACTTAACCCATCCTGCGTCTGACATTGGAGGTTTACGGGCAATTTGCATCCCTCTACCATTCTCTCTCTCTCTCTCTCTCTCTCTCTCTCTCTCTCTCTCTCTCTCTCTCTCTCTCTCCCCTCCCTCTTTCCTAGCCCGCGTCTACTTTCCCAGCTGCGCAACGCTCCACCACAATTCAGGATGGAGGCAGCTGCACGCTCCCCGTTTCCCTCTGGCTATGGACGACAGAGAGTACCCATCGATCCAAATACTTTCCGTCATGTCACAAATTGGTTTGGCTGTTGACTGAGCGACGGCGTCGCCTGTTACTCCACTGACAGTAAAAAAAGGCTTGGGGCGAGGCTTTTAGGGCTGGCACTACTCAAAGCCACTTTAATTTAAATTGAAAAGCAGGGCAGGGAATTCAGTTGAGTTTCAACTGTTTAAACCAGCAGGGCACCAGCACACAGGTGGGATCATCTGTTTTATTTGTCTTTTAAAGAAGTACGTAAATATATTGTATGCGAAATGTGGTGGAGCCCGTTAGTCGAGAACTGGTCTGACGCACGTATCTTTTTAGTACTGAGCTACGCTACGTTAAACCGTCGTGCACACACTTGCGTGTGTGGCGAAATTGGGGTTGCCAGGGGAGCCCCCGCAAGTTGGCCCCCTCTGGGACCTGCCTGGCTGCCTGCATATTCCCCGGTGGTACACACACGGCGCCGCAGGCTGAGTGCGGAAGCATGTCTGTCCAAATCCGAAAGGGTGTTCAGGGGCGTCCAAGGGAAGGGGTGCGCAGCTAACCCTGG
>NW_026267152.1:1497194-1499340 GCF_000697945.3 Frankliniella occidentalis
TCTCTCTCTCTCTCTCTCTCTCTCTCTCTCTCTCGTTATCTCCCACTCTGTCCTGATCCCGCTCGTTCTGTGAATCCCCCCCCCCTGCTCTCCTCTCTCTGTTCTTCAACGCGCGCGTTGAAACTTATATCGTGCCCGGTCTTCCTCTGCCACTCGCCGCGCAACTCAAGAGGGGCCAGGCAGGCAGGCGGCCCGGGGGCTGGGGCCGGTCGGTTCGCTCTTATGCAACTGCGCCGCCCAGAGAGAGGGAGTTTAGAAGAGACGGCCCGGAAGGGAATTAGGCCCAGGCGTCTCGCGCTCACCCTCCCTGCCCTTTGTCATAAAAGGGGTGGGATACCGTTGGAACTTCGTTTTCCCCTAACACTGTTATGCGCGGCTAAAAGTGTCAGCATAAACGCCTCTTCATCTTTTCTTTAAAGCTAACTGACGACGGTCGCATTAAGCAGAGAGAGAGTGGGGGGGGGGCAGACTTAGCCCAACCGTATATCCCCTTTGGTGCTGCGAAGTTGGCCGAGTCTTTGGTTAGCGATAGTGCAGCCCATTTTACTTCAGTGACAAAATTAATTGCAGTTTGTCTGTCTTCCGGTGAGAAACAGTGAACAGCAAGAAAATGGTTAAGCCTGTAACTCAAAGACTATCTTGGTGAACGGACGAGGGCTATTGCGTAAGCCCCTTGATATAGCTTTATCCAATGCAGAAGAGTGGGCCAAAAGGGGGCTGATCGGGCTGGTGTGCGACCTAGTGTGACCAATTTATATATCCATACTGTTTTTTCTGCTTTTTTTGCTGAGTTATTTGCTACTGTACTTTTCTCTGAGCGGCCATCAATGTCCCCTCTCACCCGCCCCTTTGCCTTCCGCCCCCGCACACCGCTAGGCCGCGGCCTTGAGCGACCCAACCCGCGCTTCCCTGCCGCGATCCCAGCGAACCGCGCAGCCATGTCAACAGTCTTGTCCAGGGTTTATTATTTTCCTTTCATTTTGGCTCGACTGCGCGACGAGAAAGCCGAGTTTCTTTTGCCAGCCCCTCCGAAGTCAAGTCTCCGTGAACGCCTGCGAGCATGAACAAACTGTATTCGTTGTGCTTTTATAATTCTTTTCCGTTGTGGGATTTTTCTGTTTTTCTTACGGGCGCCAAGTGAGACAACTCATTGCACAATTACCGAAACGAGAGGGCGCGACATCTCGTACCCTCCTTTAGTACATACTTTAGTACTTAAAAAGCATTTTTGGGGTGGAAGCACAGGCAAATTTCTTATAATCGGAGACTGATCAGGTCAGGGAAAGGGTCAACCTACCAGATAACGATCTGACCGAAACTGACAGACTTCGAATGGGACTTAGTCAAATCTTAATTGGATTTCCAATTAGTCGTCCAAACTGTAGAAGCTGCTGAAGGAAACCGCCGCGTCGTATCATCTTGATTGTTTAATCCAGTTTCTGGACGCTTCCCACCACTCTCGGCACAAAACCACCGATAAATTACTCAAAGACGAATAAATTAGTTCTGATGGCATAGAGAGCGAGTGAGTCTTCGTAGGGAGCTAGAGTGCAAGCCATCCTTCGGGACTTGTGCCTGGAAAGTGAGATGATATGACGTATGAGACTCGTGTGGACGCGCGAGCGCATGCACTCATCTAGCGCACTGCACTTTCCCTTCCTTCAGCCTCTGACACTACACGAAGCCTCTCCGGGGCGACCTTTTGTGTGCGGTGCCGGCGGGGGCCCTTCATATGAGCCCGCGAATCGAACGTGCGCAGTGGTGCGCGCGTATGCCCCCCCCCTCTTCCCAACCCACTTTCTGTCTGTCGGGGCGGGAGTGGTCTGCTTGTTTCATTTCTAACAGATTTAGATGTACTTACTTGCCTCCTCTCTGGCCTTCTGCGGCGGAGTCTCAACACGAACACGTAACCCGTCCACGAGGGGGTTGAGAGACGAGCAATATCGAAGGACACTCGAATGTCACGCGGACTGCTTTTGTGTTTTGGCCAACTTGTCTTTGTTGTCCAGCCTTCTTTGTCGGGCGCAACTCTGAGTAGGTTGCCTGCTCGGCTGAGTCAATGGATGGCGGGAAATGGACCCTTTGGTTTGGAACGGACATGGACGGACGGATGGGGGTAGGGGTGGTATGAGGAAGTGAGGGGGGG
>NW_026267152.1:1509170-1515052 GCF_000697945.3 Frankliniella occidentalis
TGCAGCGGGCACCAGGCGACCATCAATATTCGTGGTGTGGCCGAAGCTCGGCGAGGAGCCGGGGCCGCAGCAGCAGCCGCCACCAGCAGAGCGCCGCCCGGGTCGTGTTTGTCTGTGGCGGTCGCGGTGCAGGTGGCGCCTGCAGGCGGGTGGTCCGTTATTAAAACGGCGTTATCTGCGCGTCACTGCACGGTAAACAGCATTAACACGCTCTCCGCCACACTCTGTTGCAGGACGCGCAGGCATGTCGCCACCCCCCTGACGCCGTCCTCGAAGGCCCTCCGCGGGCCGCTCGCGCCCTCTGCCGCCATGACGACCATGCTGATGACGACCATGACCAGCATCCTGGCGTCGTCCGAGATGTACGCGGTCGACTACGCCAACGGCAGCGACCAGAACATGACGCACGGCAACGACTCGTTCTCGTGCAACGTCGACATGCCGCCCACCGCCATAAGGCAGGCCATGGGATACTTCTCCATGGTGAGTACTCTATTTTACAGGCTCTGTGAATGACACGAAAGAAATCTTTATGCGGATGTGGGGCACGTACTGAATGTGTGGGAAATTATATTTCTGCAATTACCTGTTTCGTTTAGGCCCTGTACTTGGTGGTGTGCATCGTGGGACTGCTGGGCAACACGCTCGTCATCTACGTTGTGCTGCGCTACTCCAAGATGCAGACCGTCACCAACATGTACATTGTCAACCTGGCCGTGGCGGACGAGTGCTTCCTCATCGGCATCCCCTTTCTCTTCACCACCATGCTCCTGGAGCGGTGGCCCTTCGGCAACGGCATGTGCAAGGTGTACATGACCACCACCTCCATTAACCAGTTTACCTCGTCCATCTTCCTGACGATTATGAGCGCGGACCGGTACGTGGCCGTGTGCCACCCGATCTCGTCGCCCCGAGTGCGGACACCTTTCATCTCCAAGGTGGTGTCGCTGACGGCGTGGACGGCCTCGGCGCTGCTCATGGTGCCCGTGTTCATGTACGCGAGCGAGATGGAGCGGGGCGGGCCCAACAGCTGCAACATCTTGTGGCCCGAGTCGGAGAACGTAAGCGGCCAGACTGCGTTCACGCTCTACTCCTTCATCCTCGGTTTTGCCATCCCGCTGGTGCTCATCTTCGTCTTTTACATCCTGGTGATCCGAAAGCTCAAGACGGTCGGGCCCAAAAACAAGTCGAAGGAGAAGAAGAAGACGCACCGCAAGGTCACCAAGATGGTGCTGATCGTCATCACGGTGTACGTGTTGTGCTGGCTGCCGTACTGGATCACGCAGGTGGCGCTCATCTTCACGCCACCCAACCGCTGCCAGAACAACTTCACCGTCACCGTCTTCTTGTTCGCCGGCTGCCTCAGCTACTCCAACTCGGCGATGAACCCGATCCTCTACGCCTTCCTCAGTGACAACTTCAAGAAGAGCTTCATGAAGGCGTGCACGTGCGCGGCTGGCAAGGACGTGAACGCCACTCTGCACATGGAGAACTCCGTGTTCCCCCGCGGCCGGGCCAAGGACGCCAACAAGAACAACGCCCTGAAGGCCAAGAACAGCTCCGGCCTGCTGCACGCGCCCGACGACGACGACGGTGAGGTGGGTCCTCTCGTGAGCCGGGCGGACCAGTCCACCACGGCCATCACGATGACATCGCGCTCCAATGTAAGCAGTGAGGTCAACAATTCGATGACAACCATCAAAAACGGCACCAAATCTGGCGCCACGTTGATGCCGACGCAACTCTAGGACAGCGCCCAGGGACGACAGCTGCTGGTCACTCACCTGTAAGCTGCCGTCCCTGAAGAGTGTTCCGGCTCGAGGTCCAGCCCCCCCTCGGGCCGGGACCGGAAAAGACTTAGCTTCCGTGCCAATGTGTGGTAAAAGGCTGCCAGCATGCGGCCCTGTATAGTATGAAGTGTATACACACAATCTGGGACTATTTTTAAGTGTACAAGATTAGATCTGTTTGGTTATATCGTCTAAGATGAAGTATTCGTTTTGTGTGGTAAGGACGGAGAGGCGGAAATCATTCCGTCTTAGCTGCAAGCAAATTGTGGATCAAATTTACCCTGAAAATGGACGGATTATTTTTTAATCTCAACTTATTGAATCTGTGGTAGTTAGACGTAAAAGTTAAAACTTTGATTATCTCCAAAGATATTTTATTGTTCCATGAGATCTTTAAAATATTATATCTGTATGAAAAAGTATGCATTCGTGTGTCATAGTTTGTTTTCATTATGTTATTATCTGTGTAATTTATTGATTTATATTGCAATAGTGATGTAAGAATGTTCCATCAGAACTCCCCACAGAAGTAATTTATTAATTTATGAATCATAGGAAGGAGGAAGGTATACCGCACAGACCAGACCATATCAAATGCTGTAAGGTTTCACTTGTTGAAGATGTGTTACTGGATAGAGTGCGAGACCCATGCTCTGCGTGAATTCTAGCTCAAAAGTTTGAAGTTGATGTTTTGTTTCTGTTTAGGTCTTTTATCGATTGAAAGGTATATTAAATAAAACGTTTTATTGCCTTTTTTTATACTTAACGTATTTGCCTGGACAACATTTGTTTCGATCATTGGGTCACATACCAGACCAATTCATGTATTTATGTAAAAACTTGTTTTTACATAGTCATATCATTTATTCAGAATTTATAACCAGATATTGTTGAGTTCCTGATAACCAATCCAGCGCTGGAGCTGCCCTATTTATGTGAACAGTATTAGCTAGTATATAGTTGTGGGATAAATTGTTGACCTGTTTACCTCCATTCATAAGATCTATCTGGAATGTGAACTAGCATAGTAACAGCGATTAGTGCGTGGGTAGCTTAGTCTGCTGTACATTGTTTCACGCACGTTCAGTACCTAACATTCTAGTCTTGATCATAGTTATATTTTGCAAACTTGGGTGTAAATGCTATATGTGTTAACCACTGATGCAGCCTCAATCTTAACTTTGTCTTTGTGATATGGCTCCGGTAGCCAAACTATTTGCCAGTGTACATGTATCTTAAAACTAGCTATAAATATAGCTAGTTCATTAATTTTATAAATGACCTGTTGAACATTAATTACTAATCGATTAATCTGCCTCTGTTGTGAACAAATACTACTAGACGGCTGAAATTCCTTTTCGCAGTGATGTACTGTTATTTACTTCGATTAGTTCCCATCTCTTTTACAAAATGCATCGTCCAGTGTTTAATTTTACCTCAGTTATGGCCACCCTCTTTTTAGAATGCAAATGCCATATCTCTCTGTAAAGTTTTGGCGTCTAATAATTCTCTTGATGTGCCCAAAAATATGTCTTTTGAATTAAAACAAAGTCTTTTCGTAAGAGGTGTGTCATTAACCCAATCCTGAAACATAAACCCCGTCAATTTGTGTGTAAATAGTGACTCGTTCTCGCCGCAGGGCTGGCCTGGATCGGCATATGTGCACGATCTTCAATCACTTTAACTTTTGATCAACATCGAATTAAACAAAACACTTGATGCCAGAATAAATCACTGCTGAGCGTCAGTGTCAGCGATGCACGTCCATGTTTCTCTTGGTAACGTGCCTCCTTGCCAAGAGCGAGATTGGAAAACGAACGTTCGCCTCAAGAAGACGTCGGTGCCAAGAACACGGGACGCTTTCATTTGTCAAATCCAGTCAGCAACCCCTTTTCTTCTGTGCTCCCTTCGAGAAACTTTTCTTCCAAAACAGGGGCTTTATGATAAACTGGACATGCCGTGGTAAAACACTCTACTCTCAACATTTGTTTTTTGTTGTAGTGGATGGCGTGTGTCTCTTTTCATCCTTTTTTCTACGTTGGGTTCCGGGAACAATGTTGATCTCTGCATACTTCTTGTTTTAGTATGCAAATCAGTCCTAACTAATTTCAAGTTTGAATGACGCGTCGAGGACGTCCGTCGTTTTCTTTTTGGCCCGTCTCTCTAAACGCGGCGTCTCCCAAACGCTGAAAGGCAAA
The DNA here is from genome assembly GCF_000697945.3 of Frankliniella occidentalis. NCBI lineage: Eukaryota > Metazoa > Arthropoda > Insecta > Thysanoptera > Thripidae > Frankliniella > Frankliniella occidentalis. Next base: position 1,513,159 of record NW_026267152.1, read on the forward strand.
TGAAGACGTCAGAGTTCACTGGACATATCTCTGTCGGCCAGGAGGAGAATTAGGTATGCATGCCTGTTGAGATTGGCTGGGATCTCGCCGGTTGCACCTCGAAGCACCGCGAAGCGAGTGGAATAGCAATGAGGAGCAGGGCGCCCATTAACCCGGGCGCTGCTCCCCGGCTACCGAGGTGAGAAACATAGAAAACAAAACGAGCCCCACAGAGATCACTGTTTCTTATCTTTCAATTAAAAAATTTGAAAGCATCAACGACAGACGCCGTGACCCCGACAGCATCTCGCTGGACGGAGTGAAAAGATTTTTTTACCGCACCGTCTGCCGGGGAGCGCCGTTCGCGTTACGTGCACTCGCATGCCAGGCGCTGCTGGGCGCTGCAACAATGTCCGCTTCAGGGGCGACGTGGGTGACGTGCTCACATGGCGCCACTTGAGGCGGAAGGATATAAGTTGAAGCACGTTTTCCCGCCCTCTCGTCATATAGTTGTTGACCATAAGTTTCTATCCTTCCGTCCACTGCTCACGCTGGGGTTGTTCCAACAGACAGGCACGGTCGGAAGTAAAACATGTGGGAGCACAAAAGCGGGACGCGCATCATCGCGATGTGAAGAACGCACCCCCCAAAACAGTCAACTGAAACGCCACGTGTATTTCTCATACCAACGACGATTGTGTGCTACTCCCGTTCTCTATCATTTCTCCACTTCCAGTGCAGCGATTCCTTCAGGAGCCGCGAGACGACAGCGGCGGCGCCTCTGTCTACCTCCGAGCTCACATGTCGGAGACCTGAGACCTTCCCCGGTCCTGCCCTCTTGTTTGAGCGCGGCGTGGGTGTGTCTCTTCGCCTTCCGGCCCCCGCCGCCGCCGCACGGCGACTTCCCTCTATCAGAAACAAACACGCCAGGTCGTTTCCCTGCCGGCTGGCCTCGTTAATTTTAACGACAGACCGGGGTCAGGGTGAGTTTCCGCCGCCCCGGGGATCTACGCCCCGAACCCGGCCGAACCGCACGTTGGCGGCGCCGGAGCCCGGGCCGCCGCATGAGCCGCCGCCCGCCGCCCTCCCTCCTGGGCAATGAGCCGTGCGGGAAGGACAACAGGCGGGAGAATGATGACGGCAGCTTTCTAATCAGCCCGACGGGTCATCAGCCTCGCCCATATTGCATAGGCTGCCTGCGGAGCGCCTTCCTTGACCTTCCAAAACAGACTATTCATGAGCATCTATGTTTGAAAGAGAAGGGTGATGCGTCACTCCCGCGCAGATTTATCTTTTGAAATGATTAAAATTGTTTCTAGCAACGTCCATTTTCGACCCAGGAAAATTGTCTCGTCAACTTCCCGATAAGCTACCACAAAATCCCGGTAAACAGTGATTTCTGTATTTATTTATGTGTTTTTATAAGGCTCCCATTACTCCTGACGTGCCAGCCACGGACATGGCCCGGTTGGGGGTGGCGCAGTGTATCATCTCCACGGTACTCGCCCACAACAAACTCGCCTGTCCGCCGCCGCAGCCCGCAGTGCGACGCCAAGTCGCTCCCGGAAGTCACCAAAGCTGCCGTGACGGAACGGAACGGTTCCCCCCGGGCCCGGGGGCGCCCCGCTCCACCCCGCCCCTCCGTGTTGTCAGTCAGAGGTGGCGCCCCGCCCCGTCCGTCCGGTGTCCCGCGCCGCCCCGCCCCGCCCCGGCCTCGTTGCGTTGCTCAGATCGGAAAGACAAACTAATGGAGGAAACTTTTCGTCCTTCCTCAAACGGCTCGCTTATCCGGCGGCGTCTCCCACGCCACGGCCCCCTTATTCTCATCAACGTCCCCTTAGGGGTGCCACTTCCCTCGCGCCGCGCGCCGACTCCCCGAAGCTCATCACCGTGGTGGCCGCTTCCTTAGGGTGCC
>NW_026267152.1:1515102-1524120 GCF_000697945.3 Frankliniella occidentalis
GAGGGGGGGGGGGGATTTCTCCTGGCTGCCTAAGAATAGCAGTGTCCCCCTCTTCTCATCCCCAATTCTCCCAACCCCGCAGACAGCTCCACAGCTCCACCTATTTCACATTGGTCCATGAGCAAGCTTTGAGCATGATCAAGGTTCTTCAACTGACAGTCTCATCCTGCCAATTAATTCGAGCGTCCGCCCGACAGTAAGAGGATAACCCTCATCCTCTCCTTCATCTCTGCTGCCAGGGCTAATGCCGGAAACAGGTGCGCTGCGGGAGCTGCTTAGATCTAAGATCTTGCTCAACACACAAACACAAACAGAATGCTGATTCATCGCAGCATGGATTTCTGTGAGCACCGATTTTGCTAATGTTGAACTGTACGTCGGGTTTTCCGCATTCTCTTTTTCTATCATGCGCGAAACGAGCTCGACTGACCTTTCAAACTAGACCACTGTGCTGCTGGCTGCCGTGGTGTTTGTTCCTGTTCCGTTGCAGTTCTGTCGACTGGCGTTGAACTCGTGCGGCAAAGCTGTGTCCATCGGGAGCAAATAGTCCGTCAAGTAGGTCGTGCGGCTGACGTGGACAAACCACGGGCGTCCTGTCGCGCCCTCGTGGCGCCGTGCGGACTTTGCGCTTGGTGCAGCGCCGAGAGGTGGGGTCGGATCGTCTGGGTGGGGGACGGAGGAGGCAGTTAAACCTTTTGTAGATTTTAGACCTTTTTTTCTGCTACATTGATAACTATAGTCGTATTCAAAGTCGGATTCAAACGATCCGTTTAGCGATGAACGCCGTATAAGTAAAATGCGTTATGGGAAAATTCGCCCACAACTATTCTTGATAAAATTCATCATCACTTTATTCTTGAAATTGATATAGATGCTTGAAGAAGGAGGAGGTGGAGAAGGAGGAGGAGGAAAAAACAGGGAATGGAGGAAAGGGTGGGGAGGGGCCTTGTCCCGTATTTAATTACCGAAAGAGGCATGGTCGTGACAATGATCGTCCTTACGTAGTTCGGCGGGGTCACCCGCGAAGAATGGGCTTGGGTAGAGGAGCGGATGGTGTCTCGAAAGGACGGTGGAAGAAAGAGAAAAGGGGAGAACGAGGGAATCTGATTAACCTTATGGCTTGGCTCATCTTACACGCTGTTAGAGTGTCGCGTTGGCTGGGATCACGCACATCAGGGCCGGGGCTCCAAGAAAACAGCTCAAGTTTTCGGCAACGACTCTGATAATTTCTCTCCCCCTCTCACCCTTGCGACTTATGTGCGCCTCCACGCCCTGGGCGTTCGCGTCGCAAGGTCAAAATGGGTGTGAGAAGGGGGAAGGGGAAGAGAACCAGACAGGAGGAGCGGGTCGCGAGGGGTCCCAGCTTTAAATCCCTTAAAGAAAACGTATCTGGATTTAATTTTCCCGATAGAAATTTCAGTGTCACTCTGGATTTGTGACTTTCTTTAAGGAAAATAGTTTTTCCTCTCTGGAAAAAAATCTTGACTTTTCATTTTATGGATTACGTCTGGAAATATGTAGTAGATTTTATTTCCTTAAAGGATATTTTTCCCATACTGGATTTTCTAAAATTTCCATAATAGAAATTCAGATACATCTATAACTTTTTTACAAAGTGTGATAGAGGTAATCTGATTTAAGTTCTGATAAGAGTGTCTTGTCGCCACTATATTATCGTGGAAAAAGCAAAAACTGAGTTTTTCAACTCTGCTGTATCTTCTAAACGAATGCCCGGATTGCAAAAATAACACCATATTCTGTGTTTTTAGCGAAATTTCACATAGGCACGTTGTTATTTACGAAATGTGGCACTTGGTGCCAGTTGTGCTTCACACTCCATACGGATTCCAGAGCGTTCTGGGATTTTATTTTCTATGGAAATTAAAAGTATGGAAAACGGAAGTATGGAAAATGAAAATCCAGATAGAAAAGTGTTTCAATTCCTCACTGGGAAATGGTAAAATCCTGAATGGAAAATTTCCATCAGGAAAACCAAATCCATAGTTATTTTCCCTAAGGGATTTAAAGCTGGGGTCGGCGAACTGCGATATGGCCGATGCAGATTGTCGCCTTTATTTCGACGGCTCGCATGTCTGGCACGTTTGTTCGCCCGAAAGGGAGGGGTGATGAGTAGGTGTAACAAACTAACCTTTTGCGCACTTGAGTTGCGATTTGACAGTTGAATTCTTGCAATGCCTGTGGCCGAAACAAGGGAAAGCCCCTTTGCCTCGCTGTCCGGACCGGACCGATGTGGCCGTCGGACGGGCTGTGCGCGCACGTCGGCCGACACCGCCAACCTGTGATGCGGTCGGTTTGAAACTCATTGTTCCCCTCGTACAGCACAGCGCCGGCCCCTAATTGATAGCGCCGGGCTGAAGTGGCGCCAGTCACGCACTATACCAGCGACACGTTTGTGTTTGAGTGAAAGCGGCTCGTCGAAAAGTTTCGAGTAGAGTGGCTCGGTGATGTGTTTGTTGAGTTTGAGTTAATTGCGAACGATTCGCAAATGCAACGAATGTAGAAAGGCCGAGAAAAGCCGATGGGAACACGGGCATGCGTGGCATCAACTCCTGTTGACACTCTAAATGACCGTTGACATTTTTCTGTGTTACGCAAACGGTCGCTCTAAAAACTCGGCTAAAATTGATACAATATTTGGTCGGAATATTTTCAAAAGTCGTCGTCACTAAAACCCTGCTGTGCTGCTGTGGCAAAAGGAGGGATGCAATGCACCACATTTGAAGTGTTTTGCCTTTCTTTTCCCATACGCTCGTTAATGCATCGTCCTCATTTACCTATATTGTTTGTGTATTCCTGTATTCCCTGGGCCAGAAGTCGACACGTGACAGAGGGGTTGGTGGGCGGGTGGGGGAGGAGAGGGGGTGACCTCTGGCAAAGCTAATAATTCCCATGTAGCGACGCTTGCGTCTGCCGCGTGCCGGCCGTGGGCGTCGCGCTACACCACGCGACCTTTCCAGCGCCCAACACAGGTGGGCCATTAGTGTTGCGAAATGCTACAAAGAAAACCGCGGGCAAAGCCGCTTTTCGCCCTCTCCTTCTCACTTTTCTTATCATCAAGTTTCTCCTCTCTCTCTCTCTCTCTCTCTCTCTCTCTCTCTCTCTCTCTCTCTCTCTCTCTCTCTCTGTCTCTCTGTCTCTCTGTCTCTCTTTCTCTCTGCGGTTGCGCGCGCCTTACCTAAATCTGCCGTCCTGTGGCCTCACCCCTTTCATCAGCAAACCTCGGCGCTCCTGTGAAGTGCCACGCGGCAAGAGCGAAACGCGTCCAGGAGTGCTTTGAGACGGGGACCCCACTAATCCCCTTTTCCGGTCGCCGTCGTTGACGACGGTCGAAAGGAGTTGTACAGTTTACAGCGGCCGACTCCCCCTCCACCCTCCCCCTTCCTTCAAAAACAACCCCTTCGCGACCCTCCTCGTCCTCCTCTTACTCCTCCCCCCTTCCTCGGAAGCAGAAGGGGAAGTGCGTGGAGAAAAAGGGCGTGGCCGACGCACCACAAACCAAAGGGAATAACCCACGCCTGTCTAGGTGAGGCCGACGTCTGCCCCCTCCCCCCTTTTGCTCTCCTACTTCCTTCCCTCCGCTTCCGCCGCGCCGGGCCACGCCCCTCGGTGTCGCCGCGCTAGCCGCGTTAGGGGGAAGGGCAGGGGCGGTCTTCGCATCATTATTCATTTCGTTTTCATGATTAATGACGCTACAACGCCGTGGCAAGTGTAAAGGCTCGCTTCGTGTGGGGGCGTGGCACCCGCAGGCTCCCTTTCCTATCCGTTTTTTGTTTTTGGTTTTGGTTTTCCTTTTCTTTTTCTTTCTCACTATTATGTGTATCTCTGCCGTCCTTTATTTTATTTTTTCACTTTAGTTAGGAGTGGAGCGCAAATTGTGAGCCAGACAGGTAAACCACTTCGCGGTCGCGGTTATTCAAACTTTGCTGCGTCAACATGCAATCCAGGTGTGAAAACCACGTCGCAATTCGTTGAATGCCGTGTTACTTTCGTTTGAACCCGACGATGGGACGGCTCGATACGAGTCTGCTTGATTTACAAATCGGCACGTAAAGTGTGCCACAAATATGAGCTGCAAGCGATGCACTTTGGAGCAGGCTTAAGGTGCTCCTGCTTGGCAGTGTACACCTGGGCTAAATCCCCTCGCCTCCAGGCACTCCGCGCGTCGAAGGCTTATACCGGCTCTGGCTGGAGAGCACCCGACACGGTGCACTGGCTGACGCGGGCCGCCGTCGTCGCGGGGATATTGCGTCGTCCGGGCCAGCAGCGGAAAGGGGGAACCCGTGGACCGGGCGACGGGCAGGTGACCCGCCACCTCCACCCTGCCTGCACTATGGCACGGCAACGGCAGAGAAATTGATTTGTTTTCCGTTTCAATACGCCCGGATGGTGCCGTAAGGGCGCCGTAAACTGCGCTTCGGCTGCGCACGGGAAGGTGCGGGGCGAGGGGAGGACGGTGGCCTGCCCCCTCCTCTACATTTTATCCTGGACGACGCGGAGGTGTTCCGAGAGGCGCCCCCTCACCCAGACAGCCAGCGCAAGGATCGACGCTCACGGACCGAGAATAGGTCAGCTGGGACGCGACGCTATGCTCGGCGCTGGCGGGGCGGGGGCGCGCAGAGGACCCTCTGAGCTCGTCAGGCGGTGTCGGTGATGAGGGTCCGGCTGGTGGTAGTGGGGACCCTCGCTGCGGAAATGATGTGATCTCCCAGCAGCAGTAGTGAAGGGGGGGGGGCTGATTCGGCACACGGCTCTGCCACATCAGAGGGGCGAGCGGCGCAGAGGCTCGCCCGGAGGTGGGGGCGTGTGAAGTGGTCCAGGCCGAGGGCGAGAGTTACAGGCCTCCCCTGGCGCCTCGCCATTCCGTTGTACTTTGGCAGCAACATCGTCTGGGCCATTAGCTGGCTGGCCTCTGCCAGGCTGGCGGGGCCGGCCGGACCCGCGTCTTTTCTGCGCCCTCCTCGGTGTGTGTGTCCTCATCCTGCACACGAGACCAAGCCTCCTTTATTTACATGCGTGGGCTGCTCGGGTTTGGCGGTCCTGGCAACAGCGATATACTACATTTTATTTTAAATCCAAAAATGGCAAAGTATGGCCTTGACCTAGGGGTGTGCCAAACTCTTTAGAATTTTCTTCAAGGAAATGCCAATTGATTTAAGTGTCTTTTCTAGAAAATCAGGCTAACTTAGCGTCTAGGAAAAAGTGCGCAAAAGTTTGGCATGTCATGTGGCCGCAGCGGTGGGAGCGTACCAGTGGTGTCTGCCCCAACTGGACAAATCTCCTCCGATTTTCCGACGCCGCGGAAGTGATTCGGCACGACACGTCCGATGTCGGCACAGAGTGGCGACCTCTGCCGCCGCCCGTCCCCGGAGCACGTCAGGCGCGGGAGTGGCCTGGTCACTGTGTGTGTTTCTGTTCTGGAGGATGAATGGGCCTCGACCGGGCCCAGACAGCAGCGAGAGGAGGCCTTCCTCCTCCGTCCGACCTCGGCCGTCAGGGCGAGAAAGCAAAACACATCGGCCGAGCAAACGAAGTGCCCTCATCAATAATGTGGTCCACCACAGAACTCGGCCGGAGCCTCCTCCTCGCGGGTGCCCCCCTTCCCTGGAGACGAGCGAGCGGAGCGTTGCTGCTATTCCAGGATGTGTGTGCCCTGATAGCTATTCAGGATCTGACCATCGGCCTTTCCAGAGTTCAAAGAGAGAGAGAGAGTGAGAGAGAGAGAGATTGTAGGGTATGGGGATGGGAGGTGGCTCGCGTATGCTGTCCGGGTCCGGGTGTTCCTCGCGAAGCGCGCGGCGCTCCTATCGGGGAAGTGCTTCGATATTGCGCGCGCCGCCCCGCTGTTTGTATTCCATCTCGATTGTTTCGGGCCCCGCCCCGTCCCACCCCGCCCGTGCCTTGATAAGCAGTCGCAATAAGCCCCCCCCCCGCGCGTCCCGAGCAATCGGAGGGACATTTCCCTTTCTCGGCCCCGTACGCGGCCGTCTTGCGTTATTGTGAAAGGCTGCCGTGTTATCTTTTCATTCCATTTAACCCTCGCCTCGACGCGCGCGCGGCCCGCCTCGTTTGTTTTTCCCCCCTTTTTATTTTTGTATATTTTTGTTTTGTCCCTACTCGCACCCGCGCGCGCTATAATCCGTGCCGTGAGCCGCACTTTTACGCCGCCAGGACCCCGGCGGCTGTCACCACCACCACCACCACGGCTTTGGACGTGCACAAGTGCGCGCCGGCGGCGTCGCCAGGAGTGCCCACCTGCCGCCGCGTCCTCGTCCTCGTCGGCACGGTGGCGCTTCTTGGAACGGACGAGTATTTTTACTGGGAGAAACCTCCTTGGGCATCCCATCCCACCCAAAGCCCACTCCATGTCACCTTATTTCCACCACTCTTCACAAGATAACTGTCAGGACTTTCGGTGCTGCTTTTCATCATCTGCCTCAGTCGTGGTGGTGCTGGTGCATTGCCCGATAAAAGCAGTCTGTCTTTTGTTGTCAGTGTAGAGAAAGGGGCTGCCCCTCGTGCCTGATCGGCCACTGTGAAAAACTGTCGTACCGGGTAGAGGAAAATTTTCCATAGATGTCGTGCAATTGCAATTCCAAATTGTAAAATTTACAAGCCGTTCGTATCGACCTGGAATCGAATAACGAGCAAGAGTGGGAGGTTCTACATTGGCGACTCGTTTTGTACATGGCAAATTACGAAATATTTCGGACATGTTCAAATATATTTTTCACGGTGGCCAAGCACCGCGCCGTGGCGAAGCACTGTGCCTTGTAAAAGTTTGGCAACAAGCAGCGATATGTATTGCGTGTCCTACCGCTCCAAACGTCAGACTAACCCCGCCATCTCTAACTCAGAGCGAGGACTTGGCATTTGCTCTGAGCGGAAGCCCCAGGACTACCTCCATTTCCCGAAGATGACTTTCCCAAATTGCCGGCAGCAACCCGCAACAAATGCGCAAAGACAACTCCGGTGACAGGGAGCTTCATCTTGGCCGGCGCGCCGACTCGAGCCTGCACCACTTGTGCTACCCCCTTCCCCTCCCCCGAGCCCCGAGCCTCGCAGCACTCGGGCCACATCCTTCCTTCCCCTTTCTACCTTCCTATGCATACTGAAACGAAAACCAACAGAGGGGCACAGCCAAGCTGCCATCCTACCCAGCTGTTCCGGGAAATGAAACAAGGTCGATCAGAGCGTAGCGAACGCCGCACCAGCGAAAGTTAACTTGAGCGCACCAAGCCTCTATTGCTTTTTTCAGGCTGGGGAAGGAGATCGACCCCTTCCAGTCGTCCAGAAACTTTGGATCGGAGGACTAAAATGTCAATTTGAACCAGACTATTTTCAATATGAGTTCCAGAAGAGGACAGCAATTCTAGGTTACAAACTATTAATTAAAAAATGGCATGACAAAAACTAGAGACTGTAGATTTTCTTATTCAAAATAATATGATTCCCATTTACAGCCACCACACCACCCTCCTCTCCCACTCCCCGCCTCACTTGAGGAAATAATCTTGTACTAACTTTTGCTCTCCGTCACCACTGTTTGACTACTGATTAGGCAAGTAAATGTTTGCGGCAGGTCGGATGCACACCGCCTTCTCGCGGTGTCTGCGTTGCGGCATGTTTCTTTGAGAAGGTACGCGAGACAAAGTTTTTGGCCGATCGGCGGGGAAGACGACCCGCACCACCCGGCTTTTGCCGTCCGCCGGTCGTCGGTCCATCGATTCCCATAACTCCCGTTACGATCCAAAGTTGTGTGGTGGGGTCCCGTCCTGTCGGGGTCCTGGGCGAGGTCCTTGCAATGCAAACAAGCAGTGGCTGCGGAGCGGGCACCTTCTGCGGCCAGCAGGGGTGCGGCGAAAGGGCGGGTCAGGCCAAAGGTGACCTTGAGGAGCGGGGATTGGAGGGGGGGGAGAGAGGGGCAACTCTTCTCCTTCGTCTTCCTTCACCAGGCGCACAGCAGCAAAGCGATTGCGGATCTCTGCAGCCCAGTCCTTGGAAAGTTTAATCCTTGGAGCCCTGCCTCTACCCTGTCCCCCCACCCCGCGCGCGCCCCATTTGGGGACGTCGCGCACAGTGAGCCGCCCCTGACGACCGGGCCGGACCGAGCGAGCGCTGACACCCTGCGGTGGCGCCGGGGTCCTGGCGCTGGCGGGGAAGGGCGATGCCACGTGTCCTGCTGCGCTCCAGCGAGTGCGCGGAGCACCGCGGAAATAACAGCTAGAACATAGCAGTAATTTTCTTTTAGTGCAATTGCATAGTCGTAACAAGTCCCGCAAGGATTTTCTTTCCTAAAAATGTTTTACGAACTAATTTGGTGTGTGTTTTATTCAACAGCGTGCGTTTGAGCTGACTGCAGGGTTGGTGCAATGCATGTTCGCTGTTTCTAGTTCGCCTACATGCCGGAGTATGCCCCCACCCCCCTTCTTGTCACCGCCCCCCGAGGCTCTAAGGACAAACCCTTTTGTACTCGCGGCCAGCCAGATGGTTTCGCATACCATGTGGGCCGTCGCGCCGTCTCGTCCAACAGGTTTCAAGAGTGATTCGTCTTACGGCAAATATGAATAATTCACGACGCGTGCGTGTGTGCACACACACAGACACACACACACTCACACACACACGCCGGATGTGCTAGCCATGCCATGATGAACACGTTCACGCCTCGGGTACCGTAGCGTTGCCACAGAGCTGGTTGTGTGTCGCGGTTGTTTTGTTGCTTTTCGGGGGCGCGCAATCCGTTGTTGTCAAGCCTCCCCCCGGCGGGGTGCATCGCCGTGTGGCATCGGATATTCACACCTCAGCGCGACGCCCCGCTGGTGCCGCTGCGCCCGGCTCACTCGGTATCGATAAATAACGCTTTGTGCTGGTGGCGCCCCCGCCGCCGCCGCCACCACCCCAGCGGCTGCCACTCCATTCAACTCCTCGTATTTCGTATTTTTCGAGCCATTGCTTGTCGATACGGAAAGCTTCCCCCGTCCCCTCCCCTCCCCCCCC
>NW_026267152.1:1529950-1532588 GCF_000697945.3 Frankliniella occidentalis
CCCCCCCCCTTCTCCAACACCATTGCTGTCACTCGCAGCCGTGACGCTCCCATCCACTCGGCCCCTCCTGCTTCGCAGAGCTTCGCCGTGCGCCGCGGTGGCATCAAAAACAGAGACACTTCAACTTCAGAGCTGGGGGAAAGGTACTTCTCTACTTTCCAATTAATTGTGAGCACGTCGCCCGTACGCTCCTTTGACCGCCCCCTCTCCCTCCCTCCCTCCCTCCCTCTCTCTCTCTGCATCCAGACCAAGTCAACAGTTCGCTCTACATGTACGGGAACAAAGTGGCTCTCAATGTGCACCCGTCTGGCGGGCGCATCCACATCATCAAAGACCGGGCGGCGCGGTTCGGAACGGCCCCCGCGAGAGACCTTGTGCGTATTTGCTCGTGTTGGCGATGACCTCCTGCGCTGGCGCTGCTAGCAGAAGCAGTAGCCGCGCCGCTGCAGCTGTGCGCCGTGAGCGGCGATAATCAGCACTGACTCTCTGCTTTTGCAGGTATCACACCAATAAACAGACTGGTAAACTCAAAATGGATCGCCGATTTTTCATCATACTGCCCTTATTTTACCGTCAAAATTAATCCAGTAACACTCTAGAAAATTTTGCGGTGTCGGAACTGATTTTGCACTCGCCTGCCGGTAAGTTGCCCAGTGGGCGGGAGTAGTAGAGACGACCTGCACTACCGCGTTCGCACGCGCCATTGTGCCACTCGCGTCGGTTTGCATTCAAGGAGTGAACGAGGCGCCCCTCATCGACTTTCAAAGGAGCACCACCAGCTGTGGCACCGGCTCCATCGGGCGTTTTCGAGAGGTTTGTAGGGGCGTGGGTGTTGTGAGGAGGTAGGTAGCGCCACAGTAGCACGCCAGACCCGGCGCGCCAGCACCGGTGAAGCAAGCATATTCGCGCAGCTGAAGGGGCGCATCGGCGAGACTGCGCAAGAAAATGTTGACATGACATTAATTCCTCAGCTACGCAGAAATTGTGAATTTTTGAGCACCGGAAGGTTTAATTTCATTTATATAACAATAATTTATATGAATTACCGGAATTGGGCGTAAATATAATGACTCCCGAAATATTCCAAATAATTTCTTTTGAGTCAGTTTATTATTGGACTGTGGCTGTCTCCTAGGTGCAGTGCAGCCTGAAGACAGCCTGGTTGTTACGTCGGGCGGCGAGCCCCGACACGGGCGGGGCGGGCTGGGCGGGCTCGGCTGCCCGTGTCACGCGGGGAAGCCGTCCAAGAGTCCATTGTTATTGTCGGCAATGTCAGCCTTTCTGGCATAGCTGCCTCTCACCGCCATACCGCCATACCGCCATACCGCCTGCTTCACCCGCTGTCCCATCTTCTCTTTTTCTCTCTTTTTAGATTTTCTTGTAATATCTTCGTTGTATGCTAACAATACTGTTTACCCGCAGGTCTTAACATTATGTTAGCCTTTAATATGGAACAATAAACTTATTCAATTCAAATTCTTTTCTCTCTCTCTCTCTCTCTCTCTCTCTCTCTCTCTCTCTCTCTCTCGCTCTCTCTCTCTCTCCGCTCGCTTCTCCCGCACACCGCTTCAAACTTACGGCGAATCCACAGAAATGTCTCAACCGGATGCCTCTGTCTCTGCAGCCCCCCCCCCCACCTGCTTCCCCTTGCTTCCTTTTGCGGTTCTAAATCTGTCTGCCACGTGCACGTCTTTAGGTGGCACGTGCGACGCGGGTTCTGCATCCAGAAGCTTTTCCACATTATCGGCCACTACTTAGTTATCCGTATAACTGTTGTGTCACAGTGCGCTCCATAATATGCGACCTTTGGACTTTCTGTTTTTGTGTGTGAATGTGCGTGTGTTAGTATTTGTGACTCTTTGTAAAGCGTGGAGTAAAAATCGACGGTTGAAGAATTTGCGCTCAGAATGTCTCATCGTTTTTGAACGAGTCATTTCTTGGAAGAGAAGAAAGGGAGGAAAGTCGACTGCTACTGGGCTATATCACAAAGCCTCGACTAATCAGAGAGGGCCCCTCTCCTGGCCAGCTTGAGAGAGGCATCCTGCCGCCTCCGATGGGTAGCCGGAACCTTTTGTGATGGTCCGCGCTGACGATATTCCTCTTCTTTCTTAATTACTTTCGTAAAATAAATGGCTCGTTGTAGATTACAGGATGATGAGAGATTTATTTTATTTGGAGGTGCTCCTTTGTTCACTTGAACCGCCGGTGTGTGCTTGCTCAAGCATCGTGCATCATGCTCAGGAACTAACAATAAATCACTTATTTGACTATTAGACACGTTCGCGACCCTCCATGTACCCCTTTCCCAACCCGTTTCCCTACTTCCCATTTACCCGCCTTCCGGATTTTTTGTTGCCCGAGTCGTCTCAATATTTTTCAATCAATGGACAATAGTCGTAAATATGGCTCTATCAAACAATAGGCCGCCTGAGGTTGTGGCGTTGCGGCGGGGCCTTGGCCGCAGACGACGGGCGGGTGGCGGGGCGTGGCGCGCCTTTTCGCGATGCAAGGAATAGGAGGGAAAGCTTTACGGCAGCTCAACAATAAATCTGCCGTTTCCTGTCTTTCTGTCTCTTTCTCTCTCTATGTCTCTGTCTCTCTCCTTTCTCACACACTCTCTCGCGCTTTCACCTCTGTG
>NW_026267152.1:1533868-1535540 GCF_000697945.3 Frankliniella occidentalis
CTCATAAATAATGAGAAGGCTGAAACAAGCAGGCGGCGAGAGGAAGACTGCATGGCGAGTGTTGACGAGAAACGCGAGGCCTCCAGGATCAGGATGAGCAGCACAGCGCGACATCGAGTTCGAGACAGACTGAATTGGGAGGGGTGGCAAGGCGCTCGGCACGCACCGTATTCCTTCACGAAATGGCTATTTTGGGGAAATTGGGCATCCGACGCGCCCGGCGGCGGCGTCGTCGTCGTCGTCACCTCGTCGCGCCGCCTCGCGAGGTTGGAACGACAAGGGATCGATCACTGCGAATTAATTTTGACAGTGGCCCTCCTCTTTCCTACACCTGAAGACTATCTGTCTGCGTGCTTCTGGCAGAGAGAGAGAGAGAGAGAGAGAGAGAGAGAGAAGGAGAGAGAGAGAGAGAAATGATTACTAGCAGGTGCTAGCTGCAAACGACAGTGTCGAGAGTTTCTGAGAGGCTTCTTGCGACTCGCCCGACCGTCACCCCGCCCGCCTCTCTCCACGCTTCCCCTGGTGCGGCATTGCGCGCTGCTGCCAGGCCTCGTCGGAAATCTACTCGCAAGTCAGCTGCGTCAACACGTTATCCGAACTATTGGGCGCGAGACGCGCGGAGCGGCACCCCAAGTGCCTCTCGCCCTCCCCTCCCAGAGGTCCCGTCGTCGTGAAGGCTAAGAGATGATGATGATGATGATCGCTGTGGCTTCTAGTTGAATCCGCTCGCACCCCCCCCCCCTCTCCCTCTCTCTCCCAGATACACCCACACACACCCACACACACCCACACACACCCACACACCCACACACACCTACACTCGACACGACGACGGCGTCATCAGCGGGAGGACGCGGCCAGGGGCCGCAATCGCACGGAGCGACTCCACTCCACTCCGGGTATTGAGCAGTCCCCGCAGACCGGGCCGGCCGGTGGGACCGGGGCTATACGAAGCCTAAACCAGCAAACAGCAACCTCCTTTTTGCAGCAGCGGATTTACAAATAAGTGCCCGCGTTCCCTCTCGAGAGGACGACGATGTGGACGCCCGCTGATCTGAGGGTGGGCCGCCCCCCGTACTGCAGCATAAGATCTTGCCTAACGATCACTCACAGGCGTCCGTCGCCGTGTTAATATAAAATTACTTCATCCTAAACCTCATCTTTCAGACCAAAACCCCACATTTTTCAGGCTCACCAAAACAAATCGTTATGCTCTCACCTCCCCGTCCCTCCCTCAAGAGTAAAATAAAAAATAATGTAATTTCCACTGGTGTAAAAAGTGAATTGACGGCTACTTCCTCGTGAATTCTGAGATTTCTTCCCCACAAGTTCGTTTTAGGATTTTTTTTTCCTTTTTGAGTTGGTAGTTTTTTTAGCGAGCCTTAAAAATAAATCCTGTTTAAAATCTAAGAAGTAAGAGTTATATTTCGTAGACACACGCACCAAAGAGCGAGCGCACGCGCTCTTCTATTTGTACGCTTATCTGCATCCAAGCTTCACTCTATTCCCACTCTCTCGTTCTTCCTCCCTCCGGTACCACTGGGTCGGGAAAAGGCGATGCATGATTTAGGAAAGTGCACGCGCGTCTGCTGATGACTGCCCCAGGCCTATAGGGGATCGTGCAGACCCCGGACGGGTGTGTGGTGGTGTGAGTAACGGGAATAGGAGAGAG
>NW_026267152.1:1544305-1549003 GCF_000697945.3 Frankliniella occidentalis
CCCACAGGGCCATCTCTCTATCTATCTATCTATCTATCTATCTATCTATCTATCTATCTATCTATCTATCTATCTATCTATCTATCTATCTATCTATCTATCCTAAAGAAAGAAGTGTCCTCCCCCGTGTTCCTGTTCCGCGAGAAGCAATTCCAAACCCGATTCAAAGTTTAGTTGTCCGCCTGGAGCTCCCCGTTGTCTAGGGCCAGACAAACAGTACCGGAGCCGTCCTTTCCGCTTGGCGCGCGCGTCGCACGAGCTCTTTAGCCGAACCTGACTGTTTCAGGACGGTATTGTGCGATTCTCGGGTGCTGGACACGCGATTGCGAGTAGTCGACCAGGCTCCGGGAAGGGCAGTCGACCAGGGACTCGGGGAAAGTGCAAGTTGTACGATGTGGTGCATTTCGTGGTATGACCATGTTTGAACACTGACCGCCGAGTTTAGTCGGCAGCATCTTGGGGGTCATCCAGAAAGTACGACCGTTTTTTCTCCGAAATATTCGGCAGATTACGGGAGCGAGGCGCCTGCGAGAGACAAGGTAGGCCATCCCGCGATACACACGTGCACGGCAGGCAAGAGATTGTCTACCCACCAGGCGCTTTGAGAGCTTGCAGGCGCTGAACTCGCGGCAGTTTCGCGTGAAGGTCTAATGACGGCCGTACTTTCTGGGTGACCCCTCGCAGTGCAGGCAGGGGCGTGCGTGTGCACGCGTACCTCCACGGCTGCCACGCCCGCCCCGCCCCGTAAAAACACGCCGGCCGCTCTCTACGCCCTGCCATTTCCCGGAGAGGCAGCGGCAACGGCGTCTCTCGTTTATAGTGGCCTCCGCAGAGTTTTAAGGGGGATGCTGGAAAAATTGGGCCCCTCTTTTTTTTCTGCTCTCCTTCCGTAGGAGCGAAGCGACAGACTTGCGCAAGGCGTTCCGCGGGTCGCACCGCCTGCCCACAGGCAAGGCGACGTAGTGTACTTTGAAGGAAAGCCGACGGAGGCGGAAGAAACATCGCGACGGGAGTTTTACAACCGAAAGCGTCCCATCGCCGGCAAATATTTTTATGTGCTTCCCTCGCTCGCCGTGTGCCGCGCCGCCGGTGTTCTCCTGCTCCTGCCTCGCCAATAAAGCCGAGTGGCTTTCTCTTCTTTGCCGTGAAACAGATACGGCCCGGGCCACTCGAGCCGAGCGCCCTTTCACGCCTTCTACATGTCGGCCGCTTATTCCTCGACCTTACTAAACGAGAGAATAAAGAGAGAATAATGAATGGTGTGGCACGGGGCGGTTTCAGTGTGTGTGTGTGTGTGTGCGCGCGCGCGCGCGTGTGTCTGTCTCGGCGTGTGAGCGTGTGAGGGCAGCGGAGCCCGGGAGGAAGGCGAGGCACTTCACGCGAAAACAAGCAAACTTTGTAACGAGTTTCCTCGCGCGACTGAGTGTTCCTCGCCTGCCTCGTCCATGGCTTGTCCATGGTTTGTCCGTGTAAGACGGTGCAGACGACACACGAAGGCGGGCAAGTGTAGTGCAGCACTCGGGGTATACTGCAGCGGCGGGGGGAAGAGTCCCAGTCGGACGGGGGAAAACTACAACAACGGCAGGGCGGGACACTTCTTCACTTCGTCCACTTCGCCCACTTCGTCCATCTTCGTCCACTCTGTGCTACAGTCGAGGCCAATCCGTGATGTGTGCCTCTACCGCCTAGCCCTCCCTTTGTTATTACCCCAAGAGTGAGGGCCCAGTCGGTCACTACCGTCACCACTCAAGTCTCAACTGCAGCCACCCCGGAAAAACAGGCACACGACTCTCTCGAGCTGGTCGGCGTTGCGCTGCCGCCGTCGCATACCGCCCCCTCACCTCACTTACCGGCCGTCGGCACGGCGACGGTGGTCCTGACCCTGCTCCGGGAGTGCGCGGGCGTCGGCTCGTCGTCCAGGTCGTCGGCTGGGCCGGGCGCCAGGCCCTCGTGTCCGGCCGCGTGGCCGCCGAGCAGCAGGCCGAGCAGCAGGCCCATGCTGCACACCGCCGCCACCCTCATGGCTCAGGCTGCAAGGCTCGGCCACGCCGCGCCGTCCCGCCACGCCCCGCCGCCCCCCGCCCCGCCAGGCCCCGCGTCCTGAACCGGCGGCGCGACGCGGCGCGAGGCGAGCAGGAGCAGGGTGCCGTCCCGCGGCTGCGATCCACCTTGCCGGCGCGCATGGCGACGCCCGAGCGGTCCGTGCCGACGCCCAAGCCCCTGACGACGCGGCCCGGATACAGCCAGAATCATGTTTCGCCGTTGCCAGAGAGAGGGTAGCCGCCAGCCGCCGGGCGAGCGCGGCTGCTGCAACCACTCCACAGGTGCCGACGCGGCCCCCACGGTACCCGTTATCACCTGTACACCTCTGGTGCTCGCAGCATACTGTAAATACATTTTTGTTTCGTTTTCATGAGGAATTTAGTTTATTTGACCAATTTGAGCGAGGCGAGAGGGGAGGCCGCGAGAGGATCGTCGCGGTATCGTCTCCCTTTGATGCACTGACCTACCGCAGGTCATGGAGCTCCTTTACAGCCAGATTCTAGGTCTTATTAGTGCACCCGCCACCACAGCAAGGTGCCAGGCACCAGGGAACTCCCACCGCCCGCTTTCGCCGTGAGTCGAACCCCGGCCCAGAGCCGAGTCTTATGCCACCTTCGATGCAGTGCCACCAGGACGGTAACCACTACGCCGTCGGAACTCCACGAGGGGGTCGTGGTGAAATGGCGGGTTGTTGGGGTCGATTTGAAATTTGGTAGCCTGAGAAAAATTTCAGATCGACGGAGACTTGGTCCGCCGACCTTCTACGTCGTGCGTGTGTGCGCTACCCTCTAAACCACGGTGCTCCAGGGGACGATCCATTCCATCGCTGACTGTTAAAACAAATTGTAAGTGTGAAGAAATGTTTTTGTTCCCACAAAATATGCCTATTTGTGCGTTTTGAAGTACTGGGAACAACATGTCAAAAGACTGCAGTACAGTATAAGCAAAAAAAAAAAAAAAAAAAACGGAAGGAAGGAAGGGGCCTGTGGACCACCCTAGGGTGGTACAGGTAGTATTATGAAGGCACCTGGCACCTCAAATAGGGACGTGGGGTAGTGGGCGTTTTTCAGCTATACCCCCCGCGACAGAACATGAGAAGTGTAGTGGTGGACTATGAGAAATCTCTTCTGCTGTCAACTGACAGGACACGACGTGGAGGTTATGATTTGTTTGTATCAATGCGGACTGCGATAGATTCTGATATTTGTTTTGCCCTGCCCATGCCGACATGTACACTCTGTTCTATGGACTTTACAAGTACTTGGTACAGAAGGATGAATACTGCGTGTTGATATTAGGACTAGACAATGCTGGTAAAACAGTGAGTAATGTTTAACCTTCTGATTGAAGTGTATTATTTCAGATATCTGTTTTTAACATTACTTTTGGACAATTTGTTATTTTATTTGAATTACCTTTCTTCAGACGTATTTGGAGTCAGCGAAAACACAACTACTTTGTCAGTACCAAGGCATGAATCCTAGTAAAATAACGAGTACTGTTGGTCTCAATATTGGACGAGTTGTTGTTGGAGGTATTGCTCTCAATTTCTGGGATCTTGGTGGCCAGCAAGAACTCCAATCCTTATGGGACAAGGTATATACTGCTAGACTTTCCTGTTTGCTTTCACTGTATGTGATGCAAAGTTAGGCTTGTTGTGCAGGATCACATTACATTGTGGTTTGAACAACTACAGCTGGTCAACAGTCCTGTGGATACGATTTTCGATGAAATTTTTTGAAGTTCTTTATTGTAGTTACTTTTTTATCCTGTATATCATTTCTGTAGTGCCCCGCTCCTGTTTTAAAAATTAAAACATTTTTTTAAATTTTGCAGTACTATGCAGAGTCACATGCTGTTATATATATAGTGGATTCGTCAGATCGAGATAGAATATCTGAATCTAAAGAGACCTTTGGTAAGTTTTCTGTAGGCTGAAATAGAGAGCTCCTCAATGTCAATATCTTACTGTGTAGCTGAGTTGTCAACTTTTTTTTCAAATTTATTTGTAGACAAAATGATTAGTAGCCAGAGTCTACAGGGTGTACCACTTTTAGTACTGGCTAATAAACAAGATGTCACAGACTGCATGGGAGTGCGAGAAGTAAAACCAATTTTTAATCAAAACGCACATTTGATTGGAAGAAGAGACTGCATGGTTATGCCTATTTCAGCTCTTACAGGGTTTGTACCTCAATCAACAAATATTTTTTTCATCATTAAAGGTTGTGCTCAGGATTATAGAATGATTGTTTTTTCTTTAATTTAGGGAAGGAGTTGATGAAGGGATTCGATGGTTAGTAGGCTGCATCAAGAGAAACAGTGATGTTCGACCTCCAAGGAATCAGGATTCATAACCAGAGATGAACTTTTGTAGCCAGATTGTTGAATAACCAAGATTTGCAATTGTATCAAAACAATGTTATCTCATATGTCATCAATAATACTTCAAATCTGAAACAAAAGACATATTTTGCCTTTTCAACTCCATTTGGAAAATGTAAATTTAGTGAGAGACTTCAATCTATCATATTTTTGTAGTCACATCAAATATCTAACTATTTTTTTAAAGTCATTAAATAATTCTTAAGCTACATTCCTTCTGAGTTGTGCTGCAAGCACCTTGTGTCTCTGATATCAGTTAATGCCTACACT
>NW_026267152.1:1552513-1553676 GCF_000697945.3 Frankliniella occidentalis
AAGCAGCGTCCTGGCTTATGTGTGACGAACCCTCCCTCCCCCTGCCCCCGCGCTCCTCGCGGCTGCGGTTGCTGTGGAGGTAGTAGCGGGCTGCCCCGCTACCGTCGTGACGTGACGGGTGTCTTGGGTGCTGCTGCGGTGGTTGTGGGGTGGTAGTAGCGGCATCCTGCAGTAAGTCTACTACTGCCTCCACAGCTAACGAGAGCTGCATCCGAGACGCTCGTGACGTCACTGCTGTAGTGGTGGCAGTCTGCTACTACATCCACAGTTACCACAGCATCTAGCAAACTAGTTGTATGAAATCAAGTAAAATGTTGGATAGTAATTGAATTCTTTATTGTTTCAAATCATTTACATTAAAAGAGTAAATCTTCCTCAATTAGCTGGCTCCTTTCTGCTGGTGACTTTGGTCGAATCTAAATACCTGAAAAAGAATGAAAAAATCTGACTTAAATTCAAATTATCTCAGAGTTCAACTCAAACATGCTCTGGTCCATCTGTATCACTGTGACGCCAACTCATAGAATGAACTTTCTGTTACAGGTGGTCGGCATCAAGTCCAGGCACATCCCTATGGACAAGAAGCAGCATCACTTCCAATTTTACTACGACTGTACCATACAAATGAAATAAATAGCAGCATTACTGTCAGTGATTACAAATGATTTGCCTCCAGTTCCGCACTAAAATTAAAACACGACTATATATTTTAGGCTCAACTAATAAGCCGTATATATAGAATGAGAATAAGCAGTAAAGAAATGACAAGTAACCCCCAAATAGAAACAATACCAAAATAAACTTTTACCAGACATGACTACCATAAATGTACTGGTATTTTATGTTAACATCAAATTGAAAGTCAAAACTTACCAGATTCATTCCTGCGATCATGAGAAAAAGGAGCAATTCCTCCTGCTGTGTGCTGCTGCAACGCCAACTCAGCATACAGCAGGTGACACATAGGCTGCTTTGCTGATGTCCAAGACAGGTACACCTCCAGGCCGATCTTCCTGCAACAAACCAAAGACGCAATTTTATAGTCGAAGAAACAGGATGCAAAAGAGTCAGGAAGCACGCAATTTCGACAAAGGAGGTCAAAGGCGACTCTCCTAGACCAATTCCAATCATTTCCAGCGATTTTTATTTTTTTCATTTTTGGC
>NW_026267152.1:1553726-1559874 GCF_000697945.3 Frankliniella occidentalis
AGGGGTGGATGAGGGCGGGAAAGGGGGAGGGCCCGGCAGGCAAGGGAGTCGGCGGAGAGGTAGGTGTAGGGTTGGCCGTATCGCAACGCGCATTTGGACGCCTTCCCATCCCGCCTGCATGGTAATTAGGGGTAATTAGAAAGAAGTTTGTTTGGGTCTGGCCTCTGCAGTGCGCCGCGCGCGGCCGGACAGTGGGGGGGCAGGGCCGCGCGCTCTGGACACGCGGCTGCAGTGCGGACCGACCTCGGCGCGAGTGTAGTGTCTCTTTCTCTCCAGCCCAGGTGAGCGAGAGGTATTCTGTTAAAAAAAAAACGACCACCAATATTTTAAAACTTATTGTGTCTACCATCCACAAATTTAAAAATTGAATTTAACATTAGTTTTGTTGTTCTTTTGCTGTTTATACGTTACATAGTTTTCAACTGTTGTTCGACTGTAGATTTATTTATTTTCACGGTGGACGACCCAATCGCCCCCGCGACGACGAGGCGCAGCGGGCGCAGCGCAGGCCCCGCGCGCACGCCCGGAGAATTTCTCATCTTTTAATTACTCGAGCCGCCTCGGCGGTCATTAGTCAACGGGGAGCCGGCCGGCCGTCTGCAGTGAGGGGCCGGCCGGCGGGGGGGCAGGAGAAAGGAAGAGGGGGGGGAGGGTGTGCTCGGCCCAGCGCGCCCTAGACCACGCCGCGGTACCTGATCACACCCCGTTGGGCTCCATTCCACAGAGTACTCGCCTCTACTCGGCCCCAATTCCACCACCGCAGCCCCATCTTGCAGTGACGTCACACTGTGGAAATTTTCATCATAATTATAGGAGTTCCGATTTACAAAATATGTTTGAAAATTTACGACATCAAGGGAAATTCCCCTGTACCATTTACAAGTTTTTCTCACAGTACAGTGCATAGACTAGTTTTTGTTTTGAGAAATCTGCGCAGGGTACATACATTTTCAATTGCGACGTATATCGTGCTGCCTGGTAGAGATCGAGTAAACTATAATGTCAGAATGGCGTGTTTTGCGATCACGGCTGCTGCGTTTTTGTTGTTTTCCTTCTTGTTTTTTCTCCGTGCGCCGCCGGGCGGCTGCTGCGCGCCCCGCGCCCCTTGGCAATCAATATCGTCCGACGACACCCCTTCCATTAGCTTATGCCGCTGCAGCTCGCCTCCGGGTGCTGGGGGGGATGGGGGCGAGGGGCAGCTCCTGAATAGCCTTAGCGCCATCACTTGAACCGGAACGTGGCATTCCCTTATCGTGGCCGAGGCCCCCCTTAAGCCAGTGGGCGCCTGGCAGCCCCCTGGCAGCCCCGTCCCGCCCGGGCCTTGACTTGACTCAGATTAATGGCTGACGGTTATGCGGTTTAATGGTGTAGCTTGTAGCGAGCCTCGGTCGGCCGGTCAGTCGATGAGGTTACTGCTACCACTGCTGCCACCGCAGCAGCCACAGTGCCACCTCGAAGCTTTTACCGCAGGAGGAAGCACTCACTGGTCGAGCTGAGACCAAAGCTAGCCAACTTGTCGGCAAAAGAAAGACATGTTGTGGTAACGTTTTTTGGCCTCGACGTCCATCAACGCTCTCTGCTTTTCGCTGTCACGCTTCAAAACAACCAAAAACGAGAAACAAGCCCAACTTCAGGACCACAGTTTATTTTACACATTTTGGGGTTTGTCATATCGTCCCTTTTAAGCTCCAATCGATCGTGTCCCAACGAGAGACATTGAAGTTATTAGCAGCCCTTTGATGTTGATGGGGATCCCTGAGAATTCCTACAATTCCCTGTTTCCAGTACAACGGGCTGTCATGGTCAGCCGATGCGCCGCTCGACCCGCGGGCGCAGCGTAGCCTCCACCCTTCCACCTCTGTAAAAAAACAAATGCTGAACGGGAAGTTTTTTTCATGAGACTAATTCTATCCGAATATTTGTAAAATTTCAGAATTGCTGCAACGAGGAAAAACAGTCCGTCGATCCTTATCAAAAATTCACGATCACGACATCGTTTTGTAAATCATAAAGTACAAAACAAAATACCGAGACATTTTTCACGGTGCCGGACCGCCACCGCCCTGACAGAGCCCGTCACTGCGGAGCTGAAGCGCCACGAGGCTCGCATGAGCATGAGACAGACCTTGCGGTCTCAGCAGACGCCTCGCCGCTGCTGTCCAGTTTATCAGAAAGTTTCTAGCACCCGTCCGGGCCAGGGCGGCCGAGGCCCGGAGGCTACCCTCTCGGACGGCTGGCCTCACCTATCCCCCCCCCCCCCCCCGCTCCTTCCCACATCAATAAGGTGGGCCTCGAGGGAGAACTCGCGGTGGTTGATGGACAGGCCGCGACGGCCGCGAAGCGCAAAGAAGGCTGGGCTGCGCCAGCGGAGTGCTGGTCGGTGTTAACTGATGAAGCGTCGGACTCAGGTGAGGGGAGCCAAAACTCATCCGGACCCATTTGCAATATTATGAGACGGGGAGAAAAAAAACTGAAACGGTTGCCTGAATTACTCTTCCCACTCCTCATCCTCATCCATTCCATCTACAACACTGATTTGGAAATTGTGTCATGACGATCGACTCGTTTCGTGGAATCAATTTCGAGTTCCCAGAACTGCTTCGAGGACGGCTCGTCGGGCCACAGCCTGTATAAGAGACGGACGAAGCGGGAGAGAAGGGTGGACTTCATTAGCAGCTGTGACGCGGCCGCGGCTCTCCACACCGCATTCATCAGAGGCGGGACCGGTGGGAGAAAGAGAGGTGGGGGTAGGAAGAAAGGGGGGGGAGTCCTTGGGGGGTCAGCGCGGGAGCCAGGCAGACGACGACGGGGAGAGAAACGCCAACAAACACGTGACGTCAATGCCCAATCCATGCTGGTAACAGTCCACACACACCACTGCCACTTCTTGACGGCCGCGAAAAGAGAAATAGGATAAGCAGAGAAAGAGGCCGGGAGAGCCCGCCTCCCGCGTCACCGGCAGAGGCGGCGTCCAGGGGGCTTGTAATGCTTCTTTTCCAGGGCACCTTTCTTTCAGTCCATGCACGCCGCCCGGGAGGTAGGCCGTAGGCCGGTCGGCTGCGCGCGCCTGCACGCCGGGTGGCCTACCATGAGATATACAGGCGCTCCCGCTCCCGGCTCCGCCGCGCTCGCTATGCGGTTTGCGTCTGCAATCAACGTTTTTTCTCAGAAATTCTTTTGTCGAAGCGCGACGCGCGTGTCGGATAGTCCGGTCGGCTCGCGTTGCTGTCAGGAGTGGGGGAAAGGGGCAGTCATCGGCCCGCTCAATTTCCCGCGTGAGGTCGGAGCGGAAGCGGGCAGGCCGGGGCGGAGCTCTTCGTCATAAAAGTACAATTATAGCCACTTGCTGTCAATGGGAGGAGGCGTCAACATCTTTCTTTCCCCCCCCCCCCCCATCCCTTACACATACACACACACACACAGAGTTAAACACCCGTTCTAAAGTTTTACTTCCAATACCGACACGTAGAAAACAGTCAGGAACAGGTGGTGACAAAGCAAGGAAGCGGTGGGAAAGGGGGGGGGGGGTAGAAAAAGAGAGGGACAGGGAAGAAGAGAGAATGGTGTGAGGGTGTGGGTTGTGTTGTGAGATTAAAACGACGGCGTAAGTCGGCCGTTACCCACATCCCTCTGCAAAGGAGCGCGTCGCGGGCCAAGATAAACTCTTCTCTGTGCCTTTTTCTGTCGCGGTATATTCCTCTCCCAGAGGGGTCGCTTTTCTGCCAGCCCCAGTCACTCCCGACGTACATTCCTGTAGGCCTGGCCGCCTTTCTCGCCTTTTTATTCTCTCTCTCTCTCTCTCTCTCTCTCTCTCTCTCTCTCTCTCTCTCTCTCTCTCTCTCTCTCTCTCTCTCGTTTCTCGCTCCTTCCCTCCCATCAGGTGGTCGGAAATCGTGACGTGATGTACGACCCGACTGAGGACCGGGGAATAGGAAATTATGCCATCGCATTTCCTACCAAATAAATCAGCTATGACACTTGGCCAGCGCACCCGTGTGTGGGTGGGAGAGAGACGGAACATGTTTGGGTGCGCTCGGCGCGCGCGCACGAGGGAGGCAGAGTGTAAAGCGAGGGTGCGGGGAATAAATTTGTTGGGGGTGACCACCATGTGAGTGGAAGGCGGCGTTAGGCGTCTGGATGGGTGGCCGCAGTTCTATTTTTTGTTCTCTTTCTATGAGTGAAATATCATTGCCATTTGATTTATTTCAAATGTTTGCCGCACTAGTTGCACACACACACACACGCCAAGCCCAGTCGGCCCAGTTTCCGAACTGGCATGAAAACATTGGTCATGGTGTGCACCGGGACAGTGCGCTGCCGCAGCTTCACACAGCCACACAGCCGCATGTGTAGTTGTTGGAGTACCCTGCTGCCGCATACGCGAAGCGGCATTGGCCTCTTTTGTGTTGTTTTCTCTCTCTCCCTCTCTCTCTCTCCCTCTCTCTCTCTCTCTCTCTCTCTCTCTCTCTCTCTCCCTCTCTCTCTCTCTCTCTCTCTCTCTCTCTCTCTCTCCCTCTCTTCCATGCTCCCACTTTACAGCGGTGCTCCGCCCCGCCCCACCCCCGCAGCAGCCCGGCGAGTAGCTGTCAAGCTCCATAGTGTACGATAACGACTGTGATCCGGGTCTCCATTCGATTACCAACCGATATTGAACTGGAGAGCACGTGTGCACCCCCGCCACCCCCCCCCCTTTTCCTCGCCTGCACATCGTCCCCATTTGAATTGTCTACCGCGCCCCACCCCTCCCCACACGACCGCTGCGCTACGCTACGCCACGCCTCTGTACGTTGCGCAAAGTAACGCCCCCCCCCCATTCAGGAACAGAAGGAGCAGCGAGAGCGCTCGCGGCCGCCGTGCGCCCAGTTGGCCCTGCTAAACACGATTCATTTGACAATCTTGAGAGCTTGTTTAGTGATAACCTCCGTTTAGTGTAGGGGGGAGGGGTTAAAAAATACTCGTGTTTGAGAAGTCACATATTACGTGGGCGATCAAATTTTATTTTCATGTCGGCGTGTTGCGTGGTTCTACACTGACTTTGTCACCCGACACTTTTGGCGGCATGCCGCGCCGAATGACGGTTTGTAAAAACAAAAATCGTTTTTCTCGGATTCATTTGGCCACGGGTGGTCAGCGCCTGCGAGACTCGGGGTAGGCCAGCCCGCAGTACACGCGTGCACTGCGAGAAATGTGTTGCCTACCCGTCAGGCGCCATGAGAGCTTCAAAAGGCCATAAAACTTGTCAGGTTCGTAACGGCGAATGACGGACGTTCTTAACGTGCAATCCCTCGACGAGACGCCGTACACGAACAGGGTGTGTTATGTGCGTGTGAATAACCCCCGGCATATCTTGACACGCTCCGTCCTGGAAATGTGGCATCCAGCCCTGCCTGTGTTTCACGGGTGCGAATGAGGTCAGAGCCGCCAATAACACGCCTGATAACGTTTCCATCAGTGGCTAGTGCGTCTCCCGCGGGACGATATCTCCACGTCGCTCCTCGTCCAGGACCCCGGCGGCGCCAGGCACGTTCCCGAGGGCAGTTTATCGCACAAGTTGGTAGCACCTCAGGGGCTGCTCCGGCGGCAGCGAGGCCTGCTCCAGTCGTGTGGCGCTACAATCGAATTAAATGGTTTCCGCCTGCCGTGGCGGGGTGCGGAGGGGCGGGGTGGGCGGCCGTGGTGCGGTTATGTTGTGCATATCGGATGCGGATCTACCACCCCCCTCCCCCACCCCCCTCTCATTGCGATGCGTGGGAGGTGCATAGCGCTGAGCACGAGTCAACTCTGCGCGGCGCGGCGTGGCGTAGCGTAGCGGCCGCGAAAATCTAGGGTGTTTCCAAGCGCTAAAGCGAGGTTTTTCTTCAACTTCAACGACACGGCGAAAAACAAAAAAAAGAAATGTGTCAAGGTTGTTTAAAAAGAACTGGTGTCGTTCTCAATTGGGTAAGTATTACCTAATTTCATTAAGAACATTGTCAATTGTTGTTGATGTTAATGTGACGTTAAACTCACCTGCTATATTTCCATGAATTGGCCCTACGGATTCGTCTAAAAAGTAAACCCAATGATTTCCTAAAACGGTTGTGGTTCGTGCGATTGCCTTTAGGGGTAGGATAGAGGACCTAACGGCGGGGGGGGGGACAGAAGGGCG
>NW_026267152.1:1559924-1562170 GCF_000697945.3 Frankliniella occidentalis
TCCCCCACCCCCACGACACCCCTCTCCAATCACTCGCAACTATATCCCGCGTGCTGTGGCTTTGGCTTACACCACCCCTCTCCCTTCGGCTCCACACGGGCACACGCACCCCGCCGCAGGCCCCGCACCGCCATCGCCATCATCGCCCAGACCAGAATGGGGCAGAACGAAAGTTGTCACAAGGTGGTTTCACAACTCCGCGTCTCGGTAGAATTCGGGGCTGTGATCTTCTAAATTTGCAGTAAATGTGTTGTTGTCCCCTCCCCCTCCTCACTCTATACATCACAGAGCGAGCCCTCGTTTTACTAGTTTGGAAAACGGCAAGCAGAACATAAAAAATTAAACTCCTAAAAAAAAATTAATTCAACCTTTACTTGTTTTATTATTCCCCTAGTAAATATTTGCACCGCAGCTAATATTTTTTTCTGTCGAAATTTTGATTCTCCCACTTTCGCCTGTACCACGCGGCGTTCCGCACTCCTAGTTGTTGTGGTGCTTGTGCCGATAATGACTTTTTCGCGCAGTGGTCGCGCTGCGTAGAAGGGGGCGAGGCCCGGGTGGGCGGGGCAGCAACAGCAGCTGCTGCTGCGCGCGCGCGCACACACACACACGCACGCACTCGCTCACATTCATAACACACACGTCAGTTAACACACTCGTTCGCGGCCCTGTGAACTATGGCCCCATATGGCGCACGGCGCCGCCGCCGCTATCGTCGCCACGCTCTCGCCTGTTTCAAATCCGCCGGGGTGTAAAAAATAAAGTGTCCCGCAACGGATTGCAGCGCGCGCCGATATCGGGGCGCCGTTTGCTTGACGGGTGGCAAAAACAAATGACAAAAAAAATCGTCAGAACTTGTAAATAAAATAATATAGTGTAAATAAAGTACTGGTTTGAAAAAGAATAAGTTGGAGCAGCAGATGTTCAGGGCGATTGATGCTGATGGTCGCCACCTCCTACGACGCCGGGACGCCGGGACGGACATCCCTGGTGACAATAAAGGCTCCTCGACGTGGAGGTGCACTTGAGACGTCTCGTTTGACGTCTCCCGGACCACATTCTCGGGTCGGGTCCCCGTCGAGGAGGCTGTTGTGGGGCGGCTCATCGCCGACTCATGTTGCCCGGGCCGTAGAACAGAAGCGGCACGGCCTTGGCGCGGTCGCGGCCGAAGCGCCTCTCCACGTTGGCGCGCACCTGGCGCGACTTGCCCGGCATGTCGAGCTGGCCGGCGATGTTGAGGTGCTCGGCCGTGTTGTGCACGCGCGACGCGAGGCGGTGCAGGTAGCCGAGCAGCTCGCGCACGCCAGAGGCCGCCGTCACCTGGTAGCTGTACGTGTGGATCGACTCGGAGCCCAGCTCGTTGCTCGAGCAGCCCGACGAGCACGTGCAGTCCAGGCCCTCCCACCTGGTGACATGAGACATCGACGTCAAAGCGAAACCCAGAAAACGTGTCGATCTCGAAATCATTCCAGCATGATTTCAGACACGATAGTCGATAAACTGTCTGATCTCGGTAATGATCTGATATCACCCGGAGGTGGTGACTCACTGGCAGACGGCGACGCAGACAACCCGCGCCACGTTGGTGGAGGAGGCTGCGGCGCATACGGCCTCGCCGTCTACGATGGAGACGGAGGTGGCGCTGAAGCTGCAGTCCATGCACGCCACGAGCGCCTCACCCTGGCCGACTTTCCTATGAAACCCAACGCGGTCGTCCTGGAGTCCTCCCATCACTCTGCTCAGCATTTGTGTTCGCGGTGCCTCCACGGGCCCCTCACCTGGTCTGGTGCCTCGTCGAGGTGTTGGAGAGCGTGAGCGCCGCTGACACGGGGCACGAGGTCGCCGAGCACCACGTCTGGCCAAACACCCGGTTCCGGAGCGCCCGGCCGCGCACCATGGCCGTCGGGTTGGTCGCGGTCAGGTCGTCGTCGACGGACAGCGACAGGGAGCGGGCGTAGAGGAAGCCCAGGTCGGCGGGGTCCTCGTCCGGCACCACGGGCTTGCCGTGGACGTGGTTGTTGATCCGGCGGTCGCTGCCCTCCGCGTCGTACCTGCGGGTAGGGGAAGGAAAGGACAGCCGTATCGGCGATTAGGCTGAGCCAGGAGCCACCCGCCCCGACCCCCACCCACCCTACTTACGAGGTGGTGGCGGCGGCCTCCAGGGGGCAGTCCTTGTCGTCGTTAGCCGAACACCTGCCGTCTGCAACGGGATGACGCCATTACATTTAACAGGTCGGGCCACGGAG
>NW_026267152.1:1569600-1583418 GCF_000697945.3 Frankliniella occidentalis
ATCGGAATGGAACAATTCAATATTCCGGACCGGAAACAATCAAGCACTATACCTTGCGATTAATAACGAAAAGCGGCGATGTCCACTCTAAAATTCTGGTTAAAATCCTATGATCAATAATAATATGAGTAGGTATTATCGGTAATTGGCAGAAACGCCGATCTTCACTGTTTGTTTACGTTTCCATAAAGGCGCGGGGAATGCGAGCCGCGCCCGCGCGGTGGGGAAATGCGCGGGAAATGGCGCGAACCAAGACTTGTTCAAAAATAAGTTAGTTTACTTATGTTAGCGAAATAGCGTAAGTTATTTCATTTACCCTTTTCCAGCCCCGGAACTGCAGTTAGACACTTCGTTTGCCCTCCTGATGGTATCTGAACTTGATTTAGCTCTTATTTCAACAACTGCTGCCACTGAATGAAATAACATAATGTAATTAATTAACTACTTAACTCAATTTATTTACTAAAATAGATAAATTAGGTTCGGACAAACGAGCTTCGGACGATCGGAGCCGCCTCCTCGAAGAGCCATGTGTGGTTGCTGGAAGAAAGTAAAAACAAGTTCATTGATGTGGTTGATGTGATTTTATTTCAAGAAGACCAGCACCCGGGTGTGTCATGAAACAACTGAAATGTACATTGTAAATGTTTTCTCTGTCACCAGTCCTAAGCGCATTTTTTTTTTTTTTTTTTTAATCTTTTGGTCTGTTTCTCAGTTTTTGAGAAACTCATTTTTAGACTGAAAATTCCCAGCTTTAATCAAATAATTCCCTTATTCAAAGCCATGGGAAAAAGAGAAGAGCAATTTAAATTTTGGTCTGAAAGCCTGTAGACTATGAATAGAATATTTTTCCAAAAAGTGATGGGCAGAAAAAATAAAACCATTCTTGGAAAGTACTTTTAAAACGGAGGAAGGCTCCAATTGTTGTGTAACAACACACACCCTGCTGGGTACTATAGGTCAGATAATCCAGGCCAGCGAAAATTTGCTACCAAATCAAATTCAGGTACATGCAAAAACTAAACGTCACACTGCATTGGATTAACAAATAGGCCAACGCCACACAATACTGGTAACATATAGCTCCTACTATAAAAGCAGTCTGGAATTATAATATACATATATTTATTCACATGGGTATACAAATTACCCAGAAACAGAGATGATCAGGTTTCGACAGTCAGAGATACCCTAGTGTCCACCCGTAAGCACGCTGTGCCCTGCACCACTGAAAAAAGCTTCTAGAGCCTCTTAAGGATCCAACTAGGAGATTTAGACACCACCTCTGCATTATCCACTTAAAGATGAGGCTAACATACCAACAAGATAATACATACAAGTCGATAAATAAATGGGTAAATAATTTAAAATCAAGAGTCATAGTAGGGCAAAACCACGCCATAGGCAGTGACCTAAATATGTAAGTCTAAAAAAATAATAAACTGCACATCTTAAGTACATACAACACATGACAAGAAAAATGAGATTGACAGAATTTGACATAAAATGGAGTTACTTAATTTTAGGGGGTATACCAGAACTATAGGAACTAAATGAATCTTCAGGCCCATCAAAACAAGGTTTCTACATCATTACACAGGCAGGCATAACACAGTACAATTGGAATACCTCAAATAGAAAATCATATGAACAACAGAGTTATTGAATTGCGGTGTTTTTGAAATTTTCAATTTCATTAGAATTTTCTCAACAAAGACTGGCAAAAAAACTTAACAAGAGACAAGCCACTAAAGAAGAAAAAGGAAAACAAACAAACAAAACCACGGCTCTGTGCAACAACATCCTTTCTGCAAATTGTGTCGTCATAACCCTTCACCTCCTCTCACCTGTCGTTGATAAGTGAGCGGAAGGGAGGGGGAATGATGACACAATTTGCAGATAGGATGTTGTTGCAAGGAGCCGTCGAAAGGAAATAGAATTTGTTTTATAACAACAAATCAACAAAAAAGAAAAAAGCACCAAAACCAAAAATAAGGTAACACAACCTCATATCAATAAACAACTACAACATTAAAAGAGATAAAAGTGAAACAAATGCAACACTTACAGTTAAAACAACAAAAATATTTAAAGACAAAGTGTCAATTTGATAGAAAATGGTAATACTGTAAATATGGACAATAAACTAGGCGTCACAAATAATTTCACATTACCATAAAATGGTTTAAAATACATCACAATCAAAAATTATAGGTACAGTAAAAAAAATGTAATATTTGAGATTACCTAAAGAAGAGAGTGTGCAAAAAAAAACAAAAATAGAGATATTCA
Source organism: Frankliniella occidentalis (assembly GCF_000697945.3). Classification (NCBI taxonomy): domain Eukaryota; kingdom Metazoa; phylum Arthropoda; class Insecta; order Thysanoptera; family Thripidae; genus Frankliniella; species Frankliniella occidentalis. The sequence continues at coordinate 1,571,893 of NW_026267152.1, forward strand.
GCTTAAAAGAAAAATACCTGTAAGAATAAAAAGATACCACATCACATATCCTTTGACAGTACCATACAAGTACAGTACAAGGGTGCAAGTTTTCAGATCTATATGATCAACAATTACTCATTGCAATTACTGTTATCACGGGTATAATAATACATATAAAATTGCTACCCAACCAAAAAAAATAATACGGTGCCCGCAGAATCATCCTCTAACTTTTAACAAAAGGTCAATAGACAAGCGTTTAAAAATATTATGAAAAATAGAGCAATGGCAAATATCGTCACAATTGCTTGCACTATTCTCTCAGATCTACATTACCTCACCATAATACAGAAGAAACATTCAGTAAGCAAAGATTAAATTATCTCACAACCTGTCAACATTATTCTGCACATCAAATAAACATAGTGCAAAATAACGCATAGCGATAGATAAAAGCATTGTAATATATTACAGGTTACACATACCACAAAAATTCCGAAAGTGGAAGACTGGATAAACACCATCACACTGATGAACAGTCAGATGCAAAACACTGCTTCTTTTTTAAATTAAGGGATTGGCACTCATGTGACAAGTTAGTAAACATTTGGCTGTGGGTACAAACAACCTACATTGGTCCAACATGGGAATGTACATCACAAACATAAAATTTCTATCCAAACTGTCCCTGTGATTATGTAATTGTCATTAACAATGTATAGTAACATGCATTATTAAGATTTATCGGTGGAGGAAGAAATTGGAGTGATGGTGTGACTGACCTTCCGGGCCAGAGGTTTTTTAAAAAACTGATTACCACTCAACGTATCTGGAACAGTTTCAGACTTCCTGAAATAAAATAAAGCAACCAAGTATTAGAACAAATCTAAGTGACTTTCATTCATTTAAAATAAATGTTACACAACTTTACCTCACATGGACATTGGTAGTTTTTTTTGCAGACTCATCTGAGTCTGAGCTACTGCTGGGAGACTCACTTCTAGATTCATTTAAGGTTGTGTCATTTTGAGGGTCCTCTGATGTTTTCAAACTTTCCTCTAAAAGTTTATCAGACCATACTGTGGGATTAAAAGAAGGTCCCTCTCCTCCAAGTTCAGCTGGCAAGATATCCTTACTAACATACTCATGAAGAGTACTCATGTTATTTCCATGCATGTAAATCTATTGACAACAATTTCACAATGATAGAAACCATATTGATTTTAATTTTTGGTTGCATAAGTAATGGAAATACAATTGAAGTTATTTATATGCCTACCTTTTCTTTAGTTTTTTCTTTCAGAAAAGGGCGAATCATAGTCAGAAGTGCCTCCACATACCATGGCTGATTAATAAAGTGGATTCCTTTAAAGCGGGCTGGAAAGCAATCTTGAAGCCCCTCAATCATGAGTTTTAGAACTTTCGGATTCAGATTGGAAGATTGACGAAAAGAAAAATCTGTCCAGTCCACGACAACAACAAATCCATTCAGCTGTAATTAGAAACAATTTTCATCACTAAACTGAAGATCCTTCGTAAAACCAGGAGAAATAAAAGTTGGGAAGTCAATGAATAATGAACAAACCTGATTTTGTTTCTCTTCCACAAGCTTCTCAAGTGTAAGTAATAGAGCTCGGTACACAGCAATCAATGAGTAGTTACAATGATCCCAATGTGCAGTAAATATTACCAACACACATCGTCCCTTCCTGACAGTAAATGAAATGAAGATGTCAAATTAAAGGGATAATATCCACACAGTAGATGACTTTCAGTAGGTCATTCCTCTGGTAATGCTCTTAAAACAAATGCGTTGGAGGTTGGTTACCTTGAAGAGGTATTTAGCGCCATGAGACTCCAAATCTAGCCCAAAGTTACAAAGTTGTGTTTCTGGCAATTTAATCATCAGAAATAGTCTTTAGGTATTTTGATGTCATTAAACTTCAAATGATAAAATAAAGTCTGACTTCTTATATTTCAAGAGGGCAATTAGCAGCTATCAGAGAAATGATCAATTGAGTAATAGAAGTTTAACTTCTCCAGGTAACATTATCAATCCACAAACCTGTCTCGCTGTTGAAGGACACCAGGAAATCCATCCTTTAAAGCTTGTTGAATGGATTCATCTTGAGCATTCAGATGAATGAAAAGATGTCGGTTACGATGACGATATGAATAGTAATTAACTAGCAGCTGAAAACTCTCCTGGATATTCATCTTACGAGCATGAAGAAATCTTAACAAAAAGTCATCGTCAGTTCTTGCAAATTCTGAAACGAAGGAAGTCAATGTGCACAAGTTAGATAGATTTTGGTTGTAAAACAAAATCCAGCAAGTACTTCGTACCAAGTACCCACCGACATCTGGTTTTGACGCTATTAGAGTGCGAATAGCCTTCAGGGATTGATCAGATGTTAAAACTTCCTTTTTAGGGAGAGTAACACCTGCACTCAGACTGGGAAAGTTAGCATCCATTCGCATCCCGAATGCGTATTCAGTATACTCTGCCATCTTCACGGATTTCTGAAAAGAAAGTTAGTGTCACATTCGATTTAACATAATTTTGCGGGGGAAAAAATATAAAAATACCAGGTAGCACTTACGTCCAAATGTAGCAGAAGGTTATTATAACCTTCGAAACTTAACAGACTAGCTAACCATTTCTTCAGTTCTTATGCCGAAATACTCTGTACGGTTAAGAATTTTATTTCTTCAATCGATTCTTACAAATAGTAGGCATCCCATATTTGTGTTAAGATATGAATAAATAAACTGAAGGCTTCCCGTGCATTTTCTCAGATCAAATGGACCAACATTTTTGTGACTTTTGCAGGTATAGCAACATAACAGACAGACGGCAGCACGCAGACGCAGAAGGCAGAACTTACTGGATTTATGAAAAATTTGCAGTACATCCGTGATTTTGTCTCTGCCTTAGAGTCGCTGTGTATTTCTTGTATTTGTTGGACTGACAGCTGGAAGGAAGGACACTTGTTGATAAGACTAGAAAGTCCTGTTTCGTAAACCTCTATGAGTTTAGTGAGCCAGGAGCTAACGTTGAAGTGAAATAACGATGGCACGTCAACCAAGACTAAAAATTATTTATAGTGCCATTCTTAATAGAGATATTACTCTAGTTTCTCATCAAGATGATGACAGTGTTGATTTAAATGCAACTCTCAAGGAAGTTAAGGAGTCCATTAAAAACCTAGAACAATCGTCTTTTGAACAAAAATTAACGTTTCCTATGGACAGGTATGTGATAGTGAATAGTATACTTACTTGCTGTATAGAATAGTGTAATAAAATGGTCTAAATGTTGCAGTTTGCAAGTTCATGTCGTGGCAGATAAAGGCATCATATACTTGTGCATAACAACACGCACAGAAAGTCAATACTTGCCCTTTGCTTTCCTTCTCCGTGTGAGGGATACATTTTCGGAACAACCTAGCCTCATTAGCCGATCATATCGTGCTGGTGAAGATGAGTTTGACAGAGATTTCAGACCGGTTTTAGTGCAAATACTGGTCAGTTCCTTCAATTTTCAAACTTAACTTTTAACATATTTCGTGGTATTATCCTCAATAATTTTTTACACCATAGGATGACTTCAATTCTGGACGTGCAGATAAGTTATCTCAAGTTGAGGAGCAAATTGAGGACGTCAAACAAATCATGATTCACAATGTCGAGAGAGTAATGAATCGTGGAGAGCGCCTTGACGATTTGCTGTCTAAAACTGAAGAGCTAGAGTCCCAGGTAAGTTTTTTTATTACTGTTGTATAGTGGAATTTCACTCTGAAAATATACTGTAGGTCACAGGTTTCTTATTATTGCCCATTACATTACAGGGTCAAGATTTTCGACGTGAAGCTCGTGCTGTGTTTGTTCAATCACGATGTCGTAATCTGAAAATGTGGATAGTTATTGTAATATTATTTCTCATCTTCGTAACTGTTGTCGTTTTATTTGCTACTGGTGTTATCAAATCTTAATCAACAAAATATTATAGCAGTGGCCTATTAAGTTTGATTGCCAGGTAAATTTTTCTTAAATTGAAGACTGAGTACTCAACTAATTGTGAGCTGGATCTTGCATGGTAAAGAAGTATTCACTTGATTCAAATAGTACAGTGCTGGGAATATTTATGTTATTGAACTTACGTGCAAAATTGTTTTGAATTTGGTTTGTTTCTGAGTAGTTTCTGATTTGCCCGGTTTGTCTCGTAAACTGTAAAAGCTACTAGATCCCTGTATTTGTACTCTTGAGACTGCCCTCATAAGACTGCAAATATCATCTTGTAAAAAGAATTCACAGTTCATGTTGATGTGTCTGAGGATAAGCAAGTAATACTGCTATATAATGAACTATATTTTAAATTGTTAAAACTCAGAAAACTTCTAAAGTAGCAATAACTTCATTTTTTGTTGAAGAAGTTTAGTGTCATTGAATAGTCCACTCCTCAGGTCCTTGAGCTTAAAAATTCTACCTGATGACTACAAATCTAATCAAAATAATTACTATGTCATACATATTTAAAAAAAAAAGTATTTTTTATAATGTTTTCCAATTTTAATATAAGTAGAATCTATTCTCTTTGTTGTTGTTTTATAAATGACGTAATAAATTATTGAAGTTCGCCGCAAAAGCTGTGTTTTGTGATAAGTTTTGAAGTAAATATTGAAGATGCATTTGATCTCAAATTCTGGAGAATGTGTCGCGTTATATTTGTCAAATGGATAAAATTCATTTGACAAGTCTATGCATTGCCTTTTATTCTATTGGAATTGAAGTTGTAAAACCATTGAATGTGTTTCCTGTCAGCGACGCCACTCATGTTGGGGTCGAAGACATAGATCCTCAGTCATCGTTAGTTGTCGTGAAACGCACGAGTAGACGTCATGCGGGTTCATGTGTCCTTCCATCATCTCTGTCTTTTCTGGTATATGAGCTGAGCTACCTCGTTGTGACATTGGCAAGTTGACTAGCGGAGGACTCAGTGTTTGCTTCGGTACGCACCACACTATGTGAGCAATAATAAAATCATAACACTCTGATTGGGATACACGCCGAAGCACGTGGCACATTAGGCTCCAGTCAAATGATGGGTAGCGCCTGCAACGCGCTGGGTAGGCCAACCCGTTGAACAGCTGTGTGGAGTCGCCGGCCCGCCCTGCCCGGGGCCTGGGGACGAGAGGCGAAGGTCACTGACGTTATGTGATGTCATCTGACATCGAGGGAGTCATTTTGACATCAGAAAGACACTTTTTCTGTTCCGTGAGACACAAAATAACAGCTCTGAGATTCCACTTAAAAGTTGAAAACTTAAAAACTCATGCCAAAAAAGCCTCAGGAAAAAAAGTCAAAACAGTGTTAAAATACAGTCCACAGAGAGCCCTTATCTCTTTATCTTCTGCTTTTCTCGTATACTACCCCAACTCAATAAAAAGTTCCTTGGGCCTTCTTGAGCCACGAACGCTGCGTTTAAGTTTTCAAATCTGCCCGCTTGCATACATAGCGGTGTATTTCCACGACCATAGCGCCTCCTGGCGGTGAATCTTTTCTGCTCCTCTATCCACCTTGCTTTTTGCTGCTCTTTGCTTTGCTTTGCTTCATTGCTTCCCACTCGAAGCAGAAGCAGACAAGTTGGAGTTTACAAAGCCGGCTGACGTTTTTAAAGTTTTCATCTTAAACCCATAAACGGTAAATTATTTCGAAACTCTTACATAAAATTCTAACATGATGTGCGTACAGTTTGGTTATCCTCGAGTGCTCTATTATTTTTCTCAAATTAGTTCTATTTTGAAGATACTCATGTGTCTTAACCTAAATTACAGACATTTATCAAATGTTCAAGATCAGCTTGTCAACTACATTTTCAGCTCCTAAGCTACAACAATTCCGTTTATTTTCAGTGATGGAAGAAATCTTGAAATCTATCCCAACCGTTCTCATCGACAGTGAAGGAGTTTTCAAATATGTGCTTATCAAGGTGCATAGGAAAGAAGAAGTTGTTGATGAAAGAGAGAAGCTGATTGTACGTGGATTTAAGTGGGGAGCGTTTCATGCTGACATCTATGAAGAGACTCAAGAGAAAATTGAGAAACTTGGCTTTGAAACTGAATGTGTCGGTGGAGGGCGAATTGAGCACAACCCTGCTGAAAAGAAACTTAAGGTGTATGGGTATTCTCAAGGCTATGGCCGGGCTGATCATGAAATAACTACTAATCTCATTAAGAAAGACTACCCTGACTACAATGTTTCCTGGACAAACGACGGGTATTAATTGCATTCAATTTTATTTATTGGTTCTGTCAAATGTTTAATATTGTAAGTTATATTTTTTATCTTAACATTAATGTCAAATGTGATGTATTACATATCTTTTGCAACCATTTAATGAACTAATTAAAACAGTAAAAAAAAAAGTAATTGTCTTAAATGGTAAAATAGACCAATGTTACCAACAATATAGTATCAGAAATCAACTTATTTGACGCCTTATTTGTCACTTCTTGCGGCTTTGAGTATGTTGACACTGTTGTAGCTGCCTCTGTGAAACACAATTTGAACAGTTAGGAGCAAAAATGTAGTTTTACACAAAGTGTCATACCCAAAATAGTTTTTTAATTTTAAAAATACCTGTGACTACTGTCTCGCAGCCAAGCTCGTCAGATTTATCTTGGCACTCTATTTGGCCATTACATCTTGCTCCAGACGGGACACATTGATTCGATCCTTTACATTTCAATGACCCACTAAGGCATACTATAACAAAAATGTAAAAAGAGAAATGAGCAGTGTGCAAGTTGTTCTAAGAAAGCCCTACCTCATTGTGCAGGAACGTGAAGGGGTATATTTACACCCGTTTGCAAGAGACTCCCACGCCCACTGGCAGCCGCGTGGAGGAAGTCATCCCACTGCCGGATCACCACCTTGCGTTAAACGTGCAGAGTTAGAACCCAGGAGGTTCTGCCTCTCGTCCCCAAAACGCAAGTCTTGAAAAAGATTGGTTTGCATTTTTCACCACCACTAATTTTATACTTTAGGAAATTTCATGAACAGGAAATGAAAAAAAAACAAAAAAAAAACAGACCAAGCACAATACTCGTTCTCCCACCTCCAAGAGGGAAGTGAGAGTGGAGGTAAAGAACGAGTAAAAATCACCCCAGACCCATACAACTAAGGCAGAAGCGTTATAAGGGGTAGAGGGGAAGAGACTGTCATACTCACTCCGACAAGACAGCTCATCTGCGTTGTTTCCACAGTTGTCGATACCGTCGCACCACCGTGACCCCGAGATACACTTGCCGTTCTGGCAATCGAATTTCTCCGGCGGGCACGCTGGTAACACGCAACCACAATTAAAAAGCAGCCCCGGAGGCTCGATGGAACCGGTTGGTCTAAGAGCATTTGGAATAAAGCCTCACCGGGTAGCGCCTTGCCGAAGGTCGTAAGGGCAGCTGCTCCGCCGCCGCTGCCACTCAGCAGGACGGCGATGAAGAGGACGGCGCCCGTGAGCGCGACCGCGGGGCGCGCGGACACCATCCCGGGGCGCTGCGGCGACTGGCGAGGGCGGCGATGTCCTCCTGGACCGGTGGGTACGCGCGAAAGGCGCGCGCGGTGCTGCTGCACTGAGGAGGCGAGGGCGCGCGAGCGGGGACAGCCGCGGGGAGGTCAGCCAGGAGGAGAGGCTTTACGATACGAGCTGCTGGGCGCGGCGGCGGCTCGCGGCAGAGCGCCAGGGGACGGACGCGCGGTGCTACGCGGCGCGAATGCGAGAGACAGGCGGGTGCTGCTGGAGGCCTCCCTCTCCTCTGCGGCTGCTGGCCGGGGCTGCACTGGCGCGCTGTGGCCGGCGCCGCGCACCAGAGGACTCTCTTTGCAGACTCGCAGTCTGTCCGGCCGGCGGCTCACGGCGTCCGTCGACTCCCATCCCGACATGTGAGTCATTAATCTAGCACTTGGTGCCCCCGCCCCCCGCAGCCACAGCCCGACCAATAGTGGGGCACTCACACCGACGGGCGTGCACACACACACACTGACACGCTCGCAGCGCCCTTTTCGTGTTTTTTCAGCCCGCATGTCGCCACCAACCGCCGCCTGCTGCTCGTCCTGCGGTCGTGAGTCGCACTTACAGATGAGCAGCAGCGGTCCAAACAGAAACAGGGGGCAGCAGCAGCAAGGCCTCTGGGGGGCCTCCTCGGCCTCGGCAGGATCCTGCTGTTTGGGCGCGGCAGGCCGATAGCATCATCACACACAAGACGAGTGCCTCTTGGCAGCCCTCCGAGCGCATCGCGCGCCGTGAGCAGTGGCTCCGCGTCACACCACTGCCGTGACTGCGAGCCGAGCGCCTGGTGGGTAGGCAATCCCAGCGCTGCAGCGCACGCGTGACTGGCGGGCTGGCCTACCCACGCAGGCACTCCGGCGCGCTCCGGCGGCGAGCTCGGGCGCGGCCCGTGTGACGAGTTTTTCAGCTCCGCATTTCAATGAAAGTCACGAGTCACGGCGCGCATTGCCGCATAACGTGTGCATGGCTTCGAAGGGGATCCGTGTGGGTCAGCCGGCCGCAATCTCGGGGACCGAAAAGAGTCGAAAGTCCACGCCAGTTCAACAATAACATTCTTTATTAACGAAGGTCATAACGTTTACTAAAATTATTGCAGTCACACAAACAAAACAGAACGATCGGGTAAGTTTTGTGCCAGGAAGAAAAGATGATTCATAGAAGGATATAAATTTTTGAAATGTCTGGAGTGCGGAGTTTCGCAAAAAGACCGATTGTCCAAAAGCGGCCCAGCAGTTAACGATATGGAAGAAGATCTGTGAGCTCGACCCTATACACGAATTACATAAACGAATGGGCGGAGAGGAGGCATGGTCCCTTTCGAACTCCATCCCAGACGCGCGCCAATGCGACGATTGGAGCGTTACAAGACTAGACTTGATGTTCCACATCTCATTCCTCAAAGTACTACACCCCCCACGCAGGGGGGAAAATAACTCTTAACGTAACAACGAACATAATTAAACAATTCATAAATAAGTCAAATACGAACAATTACACATAAACTTAGCAACAATAATACTTCACAAGGCCATCACGTTTGCAAAGCTGTACACGGCGGACCGCACGGAATGGAACCGGCGGTTCATCGTAATAAAAACAGCCAAGTACAAAAATATCAGAAAATATTGCATTCCCTCCCCATTTCATATCATATCATTTCGGACGGCGGTATGACGGCAGTGGAAGGGGCTGGCTGTGCTAGCTGCGCGCGGCGTGGGTGAGCAGGTCCACCACGGCGCGGTGCTTGTTGTCGGCGGCGAGCTGTGCGGCCGTCATCCCCTCCTGGTTGCGAAGCGACGGGTCGCTCCCGGCCGCCAGGAGCTTGCGGACGACGGCGAGGTGGCCGAAGAGCGCGGCGGCGTGCAGGGCGCTCTCACCGTTCTGCGGGAAGTCGTGATGATAACGGGTCGTTCGGCGATACGGACAGTTGGACATGACAGCATCATGAATGTGTGCCTTTACTCACCGGCAGCAGATTGAGGCTGGGCCTGTACTGCAGCAGCTCGTCCACCACGGTGGTGTGTCCCTTGTGCGCCGCCTTGAACAGCGGAGTGGCGCCGTCCTGCAGGCAGCATGAAAAGAAGACATGAAAGCGACGGATGGGTCAACGACTCGAATTTTGGGAGGACACAGGAGTACACCTGGAGTACGCGGAGCACACCCGGAGAACACTTAGAGTACACCCAGAGTACACCCGGAGTACACCCAGAGTACACCCGGACTACACTTAAAGTACACCCGGACACACCCAGAGTACACCTAGAGAGAGCACACCCGGAGAGCACCTGGAGTACTGCCAGCTCGGTGCACAAGGAGCACACTTACGTGTCTGGTGGTGTCCACGGCGGCGCCCTGCCGCAGCAGCACGCGCACGATCCGCTCGTGGCCCATCTGCGCCGAGATCCACAGCGGGGTGGCGCCGTCCGTGCGCCGGGCGTCCACCGCGGCGCCGTGCTCCAGCAGCAGCAGCACCACGCGGCCGTGGCCGTTCTGTGACGCCATGAACAGCGGCGTGGCGCGGTCCTGGAGGAAGGTCAGCAGAGCGGAGGGAATGCATGGGTGAGTCACACAGCAGCCGTGTTTTATCCGCAATCTGCTTTCGCACGGCGGCCTCGACTCGACTAGGGTTGTGCTACACATCTCAATACACTCTAATCTAAACGTTAAGGGACAATGTGATTCCTAAAACTAGACGAACTGTATGCAGTTTTGATGCGCACGAAAACTTTCGCTTTTTACTAACAAAATTGTCCTTTTACATTATTTAGTGTATACAGATACGATACCGTCTTGACGTCGCCACGATACTTTTTCGATATTATTGCGGTATTTAGAATGCTCGATATTATCGAGATTCGATGCACCAAGGTGATATGTTCGACGTGGTCTGGTCGATATCGTGTCGCGGCACATTAATATCTGGGCGCATCGCACAGCCCTAGCTGGACGCTTCGCGGTGGAGGGCCCCGGGCCCAGCCCTCCCTGCGCGCATCTGGTAGCAATCAAGACATGAGGCCAGGCGTGCGTGTGTATGAGGGCGCGGGCGGGGGCACGGGCGGGGGCGCGGGCGGGGACACGGGCGGGCGTCGCGGCGCCGCGCGGGATGGGCTGCCTACCACCGCGGCGCAGCCAACCAACCCACGCAAACTCACCTTCATGTGGGCGTTGACGTTGGCGCCGCGGTTGATGAGCTCCTTGGCGACGTCCAGGTGACCGCACTGGCAGGACACGAACAGGGGCGTCCCGCCGTCCTGAAGAGATACAGAATAATATCAGCAATTATAACGAGTACTACCAATGAAACAGTAAACGTACGACATCAATAAAAGATGGATGACGTCTCGCCGTGATATATACAGTAGTTTCCATAGATGTGAGGTCGCCACGCGGCGCGAGAACGAGTCGGGGAGGCATAAGCGCCGCGACCTTGGGTGCTCATTCATGAGGTTCATGAGAGGCAGACCAGGCCGCCGTAAATTGAGCGCACCGAGTAAACCGATGCCATGGCGGCGTCGGCTGCGCCACCCCCACCGCTGCTGCCAACACCGCCACCCCCGCTACAGCCGCCGCCGTCGCCCTGCCCCTCGCTGGAGCGGCAGAGCACGCCAAGGGCGGGCGGAGAGCAAGAAGTTCATGGTGCTTATGTCGATATTCGCTCGAGGTGGGGGAGGGGGAGGGGGGAGTCCCCGACAAGCATATGACCCAGTGCACCGCGACTATGAGCAGCAAAGCACCTGCTGGGGGGGGGGGGGGGGGGGGGTGAGAGTGAGATGCGAACAGGAAAATAATTGCTCCCACCTCGGGGACGCACGACGGGAGCCCTCTTCTGAACTCCCTCACCCGAGGTTAGGGTGGGTAGTAGCGGAATAAGTGTGTCTTTTCGTCGAGAAAGGGTGTAATTATTCGACTGTGGGAACAAAATGCGCACCTTACCATCGGAGAACGATCTCCTTGTTCTGATTAGTGCCCCCCCC
>NW_026267152.1:1586413-1611850 GCF_000697945.3 Frankliniella occidentalis
CCCCGCCCCGCGACCCGTCGATACGAGGAGGGAGCAAGACCCGGCGACATGCAGCAGCGACCAGGACGCGCTCCAGGATGCTCCGGGGGGCCTTTCGCTCTGGCGGGCTGCGGCCTGAGCCACTGCGAGTTGTACTACGGGTCGGAGAAGTGAGACCTTGCTCTCGCTGCCACCGCTGCACTACATCGCCAGTAGTACACTCAATTGCCGGCCGACGCGTCCGCTTCCCGGAGGAGTAGGGTCATCTGGGCCGATGATCGCGCGTGATGAGCGTGACGCAGCGTGGGCGGAGGGGCGGGGCGGCCCAGGACGAGGATGTGATGTGCGCCCAGACTGCCCAGCGACCTACAGCCAATGACCCCCCCCCCCTTCCCAACCCTCTCTGTGAACATCCCTCCCCTCCAGGAACATGCGAGTGCAATGGGCCCGGGACCCGCGGCAGCTAATGGGGCCCGAGGCCACGCGAGGCCCGTTGCGGCACAAGGCGACCTTTACTGTGTTCGGCGCCCGCCTCGCACAGCGGCAGCGTTGTCGCCCGCGGTGAGAAGGCACCTGACATTTAGAGTCCCGAAAGGCGCCCTTCCACATTCAAACGTTCCTTTATTGTGACCACGTTTCCTGGGGGAAAAGGGGGCGGGGACGAGTTGACACCAATGAGCACCAATCGGTTTTGTCGTCATATATATTCCTATAGCATATTCCTATAGCAATATATTGCTCTCTATATGACGCGAGGAACGTTGGGGCAGCTTACATTTCAACGTTGTTGCCTCGGGGAACGTCACTCACGGAGCCTATATGTGGGGCATTCTGGAGGCAAAGGCGTGCTGAGGGGCCATCGTTTCCTCGCGTGGCTTCGCCTTCGTTGCGTCCCCTTTCGAAACGTTTCATTGTGGGGGCGCCATCATATAGGGACTCGGCTGACTGAGCGTCGAAAATGTTTGTGCAAAGGACGCGCGGGGCGGCGGGAGGCGGGAGGCTCTCAGCATTCTCAATCTCGCACAGCAGCTTCGAGTCACCGTGTTTTTGCTCGCTGCCGATGAGAGCGAAGAAGTTGCCCCCCCCCCCCCTTCTCCCCGGCACCGCACTCTGCTGCAGGAGCAACCGCGGCTATCCCTCTGTCCCGCTCCAGAGTCAATCACCAGCGAGTGGAAGGCGAAGAGAGTTATTTCACGGATACTTCTCCTCAGCGGACCCCCGCCGCCGTCGGTGCTGGGCGACTTCGCGACTGGCAAAGCGTGTCTATTCCACCACCGCGTGATTCGCGTGTCGGCCGGGCGCTCGGCGGGTGGGATACGACTAGCCCGCCCCGGCGCAGGCGGGGGGGATCCCACGATGGACCACATCCCTGCCTGCCTGGGATCGCATTACTGGGATCCCCTGCCGCACCCAGGCGGAGCGAGTGTCTCACAGTGTGCCCCACGCCGCCGATCCGATCCGCCGTTTCTTTCCAAGAGCGCTGGAGGCGGGGGCCCCGCGCGCCCGGCTCGCCGTAGCGGAAGGAGAGTCCTAGCGAGTGGAATGACGATCGACTCGGCGGCCGCGGCTTTTGTTTCTTTCTCCTCCGGTTGAACTACTGACGGACGGCGCCGCACGCCGCCGAGCCAACGTTCTTGCCTTCGCAATCCGCCGCAGCAGCGACGGCGTTCCTCGCCCTGGCTCTGCCCTGCCCCGTTCCGTTCCAGGTCCCGTGTTCCGAGAAGCAGCGCGACGAGGACGCGACCTGCCTCAGAATCTTGTTGTTGCAGCTTCGCCTCGAGCAGCGATACCCGCCGCGCGCTCCGCCAGCGGCCGGGCGCCTGCGGGGTAGGCAGTCCCGTCGGACTCGGGAGCGCGCTAAGCCAGCGGTTGCCTACCCAGCCGGGGGCTCCACCCACCACGGCCCTCGTTCTCGGGCTGGGGCTTTTCTGTGGACGTTCGACGGAATGCGCCGAGTGCAGCGGAGGCGGGCGGGAGAAGGGGCGTCTTTGTCTCCTAGTTATTCGGGTGGTGAAAGTTCGGAGCAGAGTAGGGTACTGTGTATGGAAACGAGCGCTCACCCCGGCAGGGCAGGGCGCGGAGGTGGGTGGGCACCACGCGGCCTGCCGCGCCCCGCCCCGCCGCCCAGAGCCAAAAGCGTTCTAAACTGCACCGAAAGGAGGGGCGGGGAGGAGGGGGAGTGGGAGGCGCGGCACGGCACGGCAGGCAGTGAAGGGCCAGAGGGCGAGCTCGTCGGCTCAGCGCTAGAGACACGGCTGCAAAACGGGCCTCGCAGCAGGGCGTCTCCCCCCCCCCCCCCTCCGCAGCGGCAACGGAAAATAAAAGACCGGCGGCCGCACGCTGCATCAGGCCCTCAAGACTTTGTTGATCATCTCGTTGTTCCAGCCCCGTTTTGGAAGCTCCCGCTACGAGGGATTTTCTTTCTCCCTTTTTTTGGAGGCTCGGAGAGCTGGGCGTTTTGCTGAGCAGGCGTGGCCGGTGGGTCCCGCGACGCCCGCGGCGTCGTTTGGTCAGCCGTCGATAACGACGCACCTTATCGCCTAATATTGCGGTCAGCGGCGAAGGGCGGCCTCGGGAGGAGAGGTAGGGGGGGGGCGGAGGGGGAGGGAACTGCTAAGCGGCACCGCGCCGGACCGAACGGCACCTGCCACTCCCATCGACTGCAACCGCGCGGCAACCCTGCAGGGATTTCCCTCCGGCTCGGCACCAGATACAAAAAGTCTCACCGGCCACGCCAAACAGCGGCGGCGCCGTGGCGACGCTGTTCGAATCGGACGCGCGCGGACCGGCGCTGCTGGGCGGGGCGGCGACGGCCTGCATCGCGTGGCGCCACTCGCGCGCAGGCGCCTCCCCCCGTGCGAATAGACCCGCCGTCTCTGTTTACAGCGGCGGATGGCACACGAGACACGTCGGCCTGCTCACGACGGCGCGCAGCCGAGGCCCCACTCGCACCTGCTGGGCCGCGGGGCACGACGGGGAGCTCGCTAATGAGACCGCGGGACCGCTGTCGAGCAGGCCGACCTAACCTGCCCAGCCCTGCCCATCCGACTTACCTTCATCGACATCGCGCCAGTCAACGCCGCTCGCCGTGACGGTCGTCGCCGTCACCGTCCTCTTCCGGGGCGCGAAGCACGTCGACGCCGTGGTCCTGCGGCCCCGGCAGCAGCGAGCTCATGGGTCCGTGGCACGTCTGCGTCGAGGCCGCGCTGGGGTGGCTGTGGTGCAGACGGGCGCTACAGCCACGACAGGCGCCCCCATGCCTCCCCTCTCGCCTCCCCTGAGCGCCACCGCGCCGCCCCCCGCGAGCGTCCCGATCGAAGCTGTCTGCGGCGGCTGCTGCTGTTGCTGCTGCTGCTGCTGCTGCTGCAACTTGGGATTCGCTCCCGACCGCGCCGGGCACCGTCCGTCGGCCTACTGCCGAGCGGCGCGGGCCGCGTCCGCTGCGACGCCGGCGAGACGCGCCGCGGCTAGACGCCCTTGCCCCCCCCTCTCCCTCGGTCCTCTCCCATCCCTTTCCATTTGCCCCTCGCGGACCATTCATCTCTTCTTCCCCAGATCTGACCGTTAAGACTTTGCAGCGTAGGGCAGCGAAATAACTGCTGCGACCCGGCCGGGAGGGATAAAAATGAGGATCTGGCCATGATCGGGCAGAGAGGCACCTCCACCGTCGCTTAACGTTTGCGGTTTGCGGTGCGTCACAAAATTGTCCGTTACGGCATGTTACCTGCTGTTTTGTTCGATTTTTTTAGCAGATGATACCTTAAGAACATTTTGACTAAACGTAAAGAATATAAAGTAAATTTGAGGTGTCAGCTAGCTTTTACTCTCGAAACGGCAAGAGAATCAAGCGGAGACCAGAAAACAATTTCTTTAGCGCTGGGGGAACCGTGTCCGGGTGCCTGAGTGAGTGTCGCTTCAGGCCCCTACCCTTACCCTGCTTAACAATACTAGGCTCCCCGTCCCCCTCCCTGCACAACAATACTATCCGACGCCGGCCCCTGTGCCCCTGTGCCCGCGCTTTTCAACGCCGCGCTTGTACGCTGAAATTGCAAATAACAAGCAACCAGAAACAAATGACAGCTAAATCCGGGAGGAAATTTGAAAACAAACATATTCTTAAATTTTTTATTTTTTATTTTTATTTTTAGAAAACACATTGAGCAAAGTCGTAGAAGAAGCGACAAAACGACAAAACGGGCCTGCATCGCTCACTTCAAGCACTTCCTCCCGGTAGGTACTCGCAGTAGGACAACTTTGAGAAAAGGCCATCCTTGAGAAAAGGCGGACATCGAATCTCGAGAAAGGGCCTTTTCTCAAGATCGGATGAGAGAGAGTTTGAAAGTACGAAACTACCCGCGCCCGTTGAGCCAAATAGTGAATACGTATGTGAATGTGGTTTGTTTTGGCATAGCGCCACCATCGCCTCTGGTGGCGCGAAGGAGAACTTAATATTGGCTTGTTTGCGAGAGAATTTAAACAGTGTTGTGACTATTTGTTCGCCCTTTGTTTTGGTAGAAAACTAGTGAGCGAGTTGTCTAAAATCTTGGGGATTTTTCAGGAATAAGATTAGGTGGCGCTGAATGTGTAGAAAAGTGTGATTGTCATCCTAAAATAAGGCAACTTCAACTTATTTCTTGTGACTCGTAGTACTAGCGGGAGCAATGGATCGGTTTCAAAAAGGAAAGAAAAAGAAAAGTATCGACGACGGTGAAATGTTTGAACCATTTGCATCACCTAAAAGAGGCAAACAGGAAGGTAAGTCA
Organism: Frankliniella occidentalis; assembly: GCF_000697945.3. Lineage (NCBI taxonomy): Eukaryota > Metazoa > Arthropoda > Insecta > Thysanoptera > Thripidae > Frankliniella > Frankliniella occidentalis. The sequence continues at coordinate 1,591,156 of NW_026267152.1, forward strand.
ACCGCTCATAGATTAAAATTACTTTAAATGCAAATGATAAGTTGGGGTATACATAACCCCTAAATGACAGGTTACACAGCTTTCATGCATAGTAGTTTTGCCAACTGTGTGACAATGTAACTCCAACAAACTTGCGTTTTTGACTGACACTACTAGATAATGCACCATCAAGATGAATTTCAAATGTGCTTGTCTTACTTTTACAAAATGATATCATGAATCATGGGCTCGTCTGGTATTTACTCGTATGAAGATAAGCTTCATCACAATACACATCGTGCTGTTGGTGTGCCTTTCATATGACTGTCATGGCGTCGCTTTGTTTCCAACGGCACGCAACGACGACACATGTGGTTGGAGAGTGAACGGCAGAGCTTAATGTTATTTTGAGTCTAAGTTCCAATATTGTTGGAGAAAATCATGTTGCGACGTCAAGCACGTCTCCGTCGGGAGTATTTGTACCGTAAAAGTATTGAAGATCGCAAGAGAAGTATTCAAAACAAGAAAGACCGGTTGAAACAGAGTTTGGAAGATGGTACCCAAATCCACACAGACTTGCAGAGGAATGCTCTTCACCTGCAGAAGAAATTAGAATGGGAAGATGAAGGTCCACAAAAAGCAGTAGATATCGGAACAGAAATGGGTGGAGCTAGTGGAACTCATGAAGACGATGAATACAGATGGGCTGGTGTAGAGGATCCTAAAATTATGATAACTACTTCTCGAGATCCTTCATCACGGCTTAAAATGTTTGTCAAAGAACTGAGATTAATTTTTCCTAATGCCCAGCGTATGAACAGAGGAAATTATGAAATGAAGCAGCTGATACATGCATGTCGAGCCAATGATGTCACAGACTTTATTGTTGTTCATGAACATCGGGGTGTACCCGACGCCCTCACTGTATGTCATTTGCCCTATGGTCCAACGGCTTACTTCACCTTAACTGATGTGGTTATGCGACATGATATCCCAGATATTGGAACCATGTCAGAACAGTACCCCCATCTTATCTTCCATAACTTTAAGAGTCAACTTGGGCAAAGAATTATGAGTGTATTGAAACATCTGTATCCTGTTCCTAAAGAAGATAGTAAGAGAGTAATAACTTATGCTAACCATGATGATTACATATCTTTCCGACATCACATGTACAGAAAGGTAAGGGCATATTTTTAAAGTTGACTGTCTGAAGTTTGACATAAATAATTTACATTCACAAAATTATCTTCCATTGTTACAGGTGGATGGCAAATATGTAGAACTCTCAGAGATCGGACCACGCTTCCAACTTAAGCCTTATGAGATTAAATTGGGAACCCTTGACAATGAAGGAGCTGCTGATACTGAATGGGCATTGCGGCCTTACATGAATACAAGTGCAAAGAGAAGATTTTTATCTGATGATGATGGTTGGGTTCAAGAAGATGAGAACATAAATGTGTAATGTAGTCTGTTTTCATTTGCTGTCACTTCTTGCTTTGCTGTAATGTATTTATTAAAATATCATCCATTCCAATGACTTTGATTACTTCAAATCTTATGAAACAAATATGTATATTTTTGAACCTGTTTACTACATTCAAGTCTGTACTTTGTATGAAACCTAAGTCTCGTCTAAAATTGTTGAAAATTAAAAACAAAAAGGACCGCAATTTGCCTGTATTATTTGACCTTACATCTACACAATATTTATTTTTGTTCTCAAAAGATATGACATGTGTCATGAAAGCTGTGTAACCTCCTGAAAGCAGCATGAAAACTTTGCTTTTGTCAATTAACTTCTTTAAGTATTTCAACTTTTTCCTAAAACTTGTACATAGGTGATCTGGAGGTGACAGGTGTCTCACGTTCTGGGCGGGTTCGCAAAAAGTCTTCAAAACTCATGGATTTTGAGTCTCCAGATGAAATTGATTACAGAGTAAAACGAACAAGCAAGGCTGACACAATGTCCCCAGGTAAGAACTGGGTTTTTACCTATTATTAGTCATGAAAGTAAACCATGCTTAGTTTAATGTTAAGTAACTATTTTTTTCATGTATGAATAATTATAGCTCCCTCTCGAGGGCCTGGGCCAGCAAAGAAAACCCCCAAATCTCAAACCCCAGCACATTCATTTTCAAGGCCAATGCCACCACCACAGCAAATACATCAACCAGAACCAGATCTGTCAGATGATGTAAGTAAATTAAGGAATTGTGACTGTCTAAACATTGTTTTTTTTATATAATTTCCAAAACTTTTTTAAATACGTAGGATGATGCTAGATTTGGCGTGAAACTTGAGCAGGGTTCCTCTGAAAGTGAGTCAGACTCTGAAATGTTCCCAGCTCCTGAAGGAGTAGAATGTGATTTTAGCTCAGAAGATTCACTGGGTATGTAATTTAGATATGTCAGCATACACTTTTATTTAATCCTGTAATTCATACAGTTAAGTTTTTCTAATATTTTTCTATAGGTAGCGAGGATGACTTGGATGAGGACCCTCTCATGGATGAGAGGCACGTACCTAGCCACCAAGGATTCCAAAGGATTGATGCTGTGGAGCCCCCACCTGCTCAGGTAATATTTAATCATCAACAATTTTAGCCTGTAGCATTAACCCGAACCTTGAGTGAAAATAATTTTCCCCCTCCCTTCCTAGTCAACATATATGATGGAGAAATCTTCAAAGAAGAAGTTAATCATTCGTGATGGGAAGATTGTTGGGAGAATGAAGGCTCAAAGGAAAGACAAAGGCGTAAGTTTTGTATTCCTCTCAGTTCCACCTTCACCCAAGTAAATACAATGTTTATAAAGTTTTGTTTTGTATATCACTTCAGAAAACACGGTTCACTGCTTACATGTTGTGGGCCAAAGAAAAGCGTCAAGATTTAACCAGGAAACACCCTGATATGGGTAAAAAATTATTCTTTTTATGAGATCACGATTAATATTTTACAACTTAGTGTAATAATATTTTTTCTACTTCACCCAACAGACTTTGCTCAGATGAGTAAACGGCTTGGAGAACTATGGGCTACAGTTCCTTACAATGAAAAATATGTGAGATTTAGTCATCAGCTACAAATACTTTATGGCTTAAAACTATAGGTATACTAAAAGTTTAATTTTTTTAAATTGTAGGCATGGAAGCGACGTGCTGAGCGCTTGGCCAACAAAGGTGCAGGTGCCAAAGGGGCAGCAGGAACAGGAGCTGGTACCATGGAGCATCCCAACATGAAGCGAACAAAACCACCACCACCAGCTAAATCAAAATTTATCAATAAGGGGAGTACACGAGAAACGCCCACCAAGCAACAAAATGCCAGAGGATCACATTCAAACAGTGCAGCCTCATTGTCTGCTCTTTCAATATCTCCACCTGATAGGTAATGTTTTTAAACAGCGCCGCCAGTATTCATTATCTCATTTTCTTGTACTTATTTCCTTAACTTATGTATGAAACACTCTCTCTTTCCAGGGGTGGCAAGGGTCTTGTCAGTGAACCAGTTATTGGACCAGGAATGTACAAAGTTGTTGGCACCCAGCCAGTAGATGTTGCTGCTCATCTCAAACTTCTAGGCGAGTCATTATCCATTATTGGGGAGCGCCTTAAAGAACATGAGGTACAGTTATAATTTTCAATTTACAGAGAATTCCAACTTTCATGTTTACTACACATCTAACCACCATCCACCATTTTTTTGAATTCCAGGGTCAAATAGCTGTGTCTGGAAGTCTCTCAGTTCTCTTAGACTCCCTTCTTTGTGTGCTGGGCCCCCTGCTTTGCCTCACATCCCAAGTTCCAGAGACAAATGTGTGCTCTCAAGATATGCTAAGCAAGCTTCTTGATAATACTGCTTATATCATGCCAGGCCTGTAAATACCAGTGGTTACCTAAGTGCAGAAAGTCTTGTATATTGTTAGATTAAATGAGAATTGCTGATCAATGTAAGAGCATTATTGGTTTACCTAAAACCAACAATGTAATGTGTAGAATGGATAACTCCAAAATTTAATTATCATGTATCATAAAACGTTTTAAACATACTATTTGAAATTATAACTTTTTATGTCTGTCAAAGGCATCTAACATTATTTTTATGTACATTTATTGAATCAATTAGCTAAAAATCCAGCAGATCTTGCATTAACCCATATTTTATTAACTGTATTCATAGCAGTTTTCGTCACGATGAGAAATAGAAATAAATTAATTGATAAATGTAACTTGTCTCATACAGCAGTTGTTTCTTCAATTGGCAGTAGTTTCTGTACTGTTTTCTTCCTGTGCTCTGGTTCGGGCGCGGTCATACAATTTACGATAGAATTTCTCTAGATTTGCATAAAACAGCTGTCTATGTGTATTAAATTCATCACCACTCCCGCAGCTGGCTTTAAAGCCCGTATCTGATTCTGATACTTTTGTAGGGACCTTGGAAAATTCAAAATGTTGTTCTTCAGAATCCTTTTTGGTGCCCATTCCATAAGTTGGCCTATAAAATGAGAATACATTCAATGAAAAAAATGCCTCAGAGTTTTTAAATTTAAAATTCATAGTTAGGAATTTGTTTTACTGAAATTGTGTGGTGGGAATATGTGCACTTAAGTGATTCCTTGAGTGCAGCATACTGCTCATGGTTGGTTCCAAAATTTGATCCACATGTGAATGGAGAGCATTTGATAATCTACAAACATAAACCTTCCTTTAACAATGTGCTAGTTAAAATATCTATCAGATAGTAAAAGTAGAAAAATGAGTACTTTTTTGTTCTTTCAAATGCATCAGGCAAAGACAGCTTTCTACTGCAGAAGTCTGCAATAACAGAATGTATTTAAGAAGCAGCCCAGATTTTAACAACTAATTTCCTCACCTGAAAGGTTTACCTGTGTGGTGTCTTTGATTCTCTTGCTTTACATCCTGAAATGGGAACATTTTCTGTTAAATAGGTGTTAGTAAGATTACAATGATATAACTTTCAAAAGTTGTACTAACATAAAATCCCGAACTTGGGCCAAAAATAGCTTTGTAATGGGTGCAAAGTGGGCATTTGCTGGGAAGGTGGCCTGCTTCACACTGACAGACTTCCTTTGAAATGTTTCTTGGTCCTATTTAAAATTAAATTAATAACTTATAAAATACATAGAAAATGGTTCCTAGAATATACTAGTGTAAAGAAAGCTTACCATCCTGAATACCGCACTTCCCGGTGCAAATTGAGTGACTGCTCTGATGACCATTTAAATTAAAATAATTACCTCTACTCTGGATGGGGCAAGGTGTTGCCCTAGAACAAGGCCTAAATTTTAAATAATATTTCACCATTTTAAATTTTTTGCTCACTTGACGCACCTGCAAATTCCTGTGGTTGCAATTTGGCTGTGCTTTAATTTTCTTCCAGGATTAAGGTGGTTATTTGAATGAACTCTATGCCTCCCGTCACTGTGGATCACTCTGCTATCTTTCTCACTGTTGCATTGCCTTGGTAGACAAATTCTCTTTATTGTGATGATAAAGTTGATATAATTTTTGCAATACTCATAACCTACTATACACCAGTTAAGTCACATCTTACCTGAGAGCTCAATGTTTTGGGGTTTATGATATGTCCTTCATGTGCCAAACTAGTGACTTCTTTAACAACAGTTTTAGTTGACAGTTCAATTTTGGGACACAAAATACCCTGTGTGAGCATTAATATCTATTAGTTTTATAGGATCAAGCTTCGTAGGCAAAAATCCAAGAAAATGATTCATGTTTACTGGATAGTCAGCGGAAGCTTCCATTAATAAATCAACATCAACACCAGCTAGTAAGCCCTTTGCACAGGGAGAAGGGTATAAAATTTGGAGAGCAGTACTGTGGAAACGAGCTAGCTGTACAGCTGCTCCACCACTTGAATCTTCGACTTCCTGAAGCAGTACCGCATATACATCTTCCCTGCCTAAACTATCTTGCACTTCTGCCAAACATCCAGCATTTGAAAATGTCTAAAAAGCAAATACATATCATCACGGCAAGGATATGAAGTTTCATATTCAGTTATGTAAGAATGTAACAGATGGGCCACAAACTTTTTGGAAGGTGAGCTTCTCATGGAAAAGTAAAGGGAAGACTGGAGGAAGTCTTTTGGTTTGAACCTCCTGACCCAACATCGAGAATAGCAATTGCACATTGCCATTTGGACAAAGCCAAACCCCCGGACAAGTCACCTGGACAAGAAATATTTATAAGTGTTGGGTGTAGTTGAACAAAAAATAAATTCTCTGGAGATGCAGAGTTGTTAGTTTGATTACCGCTTGTATTTCGAGATCCACAACAAGATGAAGTGCTTTTCTAGACATCCTCGGCTGATATAAGTGGCAAAAATCACCTGGCGGAAATTAAAATTATAGCAAAGTTAAGATTAGATTTTATTTCCAGCGTGTTGACAATCCCCGGGTACGGTGTTAATCACAATGTTTGGGTTACATTTTGCAAAGATGTCAACAGAGCGTTGCCTAGCAACGGGATTTGATTTTTAGCGGGAAACGGTACCGCAGATGTACTTCCGGTGTGACTTCCCTGTAATGATTTCCCGTATATTTACTCGGCTTAATTGAAATTACTGCTTTGCTTTGGGCTATGTAAACGCCAGGAATAAACAAAAACAATACTCGAGGTCAATCCCTTCTCTCTCTTCTCCCATGGTATCTCAGATTGGCTAGTTGCCACGGACCAAAACAAAAAGGGGCCATCTAAAAAAAGCTCTGAAACGAACTTAACCCACTTTATGAGAGACTGCCAGTCTGCTTTGAAGTTGTCAAGCAAAGTCGAAAGCGTAAGCATCCAACTAGAAATTGTAATATTCCAAGTTTAATCCCAAATTAAACTTCCTAAGCTAGTTATTGTGAGTGGGTAGAGCAAAGTGCCGCAATTAAGGGGGGCGGGTGTTTTTGTCTCCGGCATGTCTAGGTCCCTCATTTACGTTGGAGGGCCGCGTCATTTCACAGACTGCTCGACTTTCAGTAAAGTGTTCTGCTTACTTACGAGAGTTAAGAGTTCATTTTCCTACACAGCTCTGAAATTACCGGCCCACTCAGCACTTGCCCACCCATCGTCGCAGTACGATTCTTTCGAGTCCCGCCTCAGTTTTTTGGATACGTTCAGCCGTGTTTACAATAACTTTTGGCCATCACTAAGAATAATGATAAGAGATGGAGGAACTAGCTGCAGAAATAATGGAGAAACATATTTTACACTGGAACTGTCGGGGATTTACGGATCTCCCGGAGGAACTGAAGACTGCTGGACACCAACTACAAGAAATTTATCTTAAATGGAATTGCCTCGTGAGCTTAGTAAGTGTTGAAACAATTCATTCAAGCATTAAATTATTATTTAATTCGATTCTTGTTGTCACTATAGCCCAGCTGGATAACAAATTTCAAGAATCTGACAAATTTGTATCTTCAATACAATCAAATAGAAAACTTGCCAGATGAGCTGAGTCAAGTCTCAAAGCTCAAGGTCTTGGATGTTTCAAACAATAAAATACAAGTTCTGCCAAGAGGAATTGGTTGTCTATCACATTTGACTCATCTACTAGCTTCTGACAATACCTTAAAGTTCATCCGTTGTGGTAAGTTGAAGAGTATTAGAATTTCTTTTTTGAACTTCCTATATTGTAAACAAAACAAACAACTCTAAGAAATGGTAATGTAAAGAATTTCAGATGCTGAAACTGCTGCAAGTTTTAGATTTAAGAAATAACAGCTTACAAAATCTTCCTGAAGATATATTAGAATGTCAAGCACTGGAAGAAATTGCCCTGGACAACAATAATTTGACTATGTTACCTGACAATATTGTACGTCACAAATTATGTAAATTCATCTCAAATCCATTTAAGATTAATATGCCTTGCAAATTCAACTGCTCTTAATTTTTTTTCAATCTACAGGTTTATCTTCCTCTATTAGAGAATCTTTCAGTTTGCGGAAATAATCTCCTCTACTTGCCTCTCCAACCATTTATGTCAAACCCAACTTTTACTTTTGAAAATAATTTTAATTTAAACTATATATCGCTATGGCTTGGACAGCAAATCTCATTTAACAACACGAGAGAATTTAATGACAATGCATGGAATTTATTGGGTGCACAGGGGTATGTTTTGAAATTACAGGAGGGAAAGGTCTCAACATGTACTTACTACAATGTTTTGATAAAAATTACTGTTCACAGGTGTTTTGATAGAGAGAGTGTTCCTATAATGAGACATGCGGATATAATAGTAAAAGAAGAAACATCAAATATACCTCTAACACTCCCACTTTCTTTGAAAAACATAACAACTGGTCCTAACAACCAACCTTTAGTACCCTCGCTACTAGAGCTTGCTCTACGAGTGTCCTACAATTTAGGCCATCACCAGTTTATTGAAAAAGAAGAGAGTCATTGTGGTAGTATAACTTACAGGTTGAAGAGGTGCATCTTCAACAATCCGGATTACAAATCTCTTCCTTTGGTCCTGCAGCATAGGTTGAAAGTTGGCCCAGTAGGACTCTGTTACTGTTGCCAGGGTCCTGTATTTACCTATGGAATCATCTGGGTGATCCTTAAAGACTATTATTGTGAAAGTTCAGCAGTCCGTCAGTTGTCTAATGTCTTGTCAATTGCTGTGTTTTGTTCAGTTTTGTGTAGTGTGTCTTATTCCAATTGGGAAAGACAAAGTGACATTCAATGGAAGTTGGAGCCACGGAAGTTGACTTGGTTTTGTGAAAAACGACAAAAAAATTGAATACATAGGTTGTTTCTACTTTTTTTCTCGTTTCATTTAAGGCTCATCATATAATTATTGGTTTGAAAATAAAAAAGGTTAATCATCAAATTTAATCTTCTTTCCTTGGAAATTGTCGAGCGAAACCTTTTGCTTCCTTTTTGCCTCCCACGATGGGTGCAGAGCTTCACCTAATAGGAAAAAAAATAATAATTAAAATACAGGTACATTTGAGAAACATATTTGTTCGGATTTTACATCCACTTACTAGCACTAGATGCATTTTGACTACTCTTGCCAGAGATGTTTCCTTTCTTCTCTGGGAATTCTTTTCCATTCTTAGGCTTTCTGTCAAATTGTTGGTGTTTAAATGGCTTACCATCAACGCTTTTATCCATAGAAGGAAACTTACTAAATGAGCCACCAGCTTTTTTTTCTTTCTGAGCTGGTCTAGTGAAGTCTTTGGACTTATCCAGTTGTCTAGGTTTTCTCTTTTTTAAATCTCTTCCTAAGAATTTGGCACGTCGTTCAGCTCGATTACCTTTTAGAATCTTTCCATTGATAGACCATTGGTTAGGTTCTTCGTCAATGTCTTTAGCATTTCTTCTTGATGACTCTAACCCCACCCCATTTTCCCTTTTGACAGCAGTTGTTTTTAAAAACCTGTTTTCGCCAGTCATAAAAAAAGTGTCCTCTTCAACTGCTTCATTATCGCCCAATTCGTTTTCAGAATTTTCATCTAGGTTTGGTGAGATAGATTCCGGTTCTTTCCTGAGAGCAATGAAAAGAAAATCATAACAATGTTTAAGTAAGGTGTAAGTTAAAGGACACCAGTAGCAGAAGCACCTACCTGTCTTTAAGTATAGTTTTCTCTCCAATTAAGTCTGAAAAGCGTCGAACCTCAGCAAACTTACTTCTAGACTTCATAGGAATGAAGTCATCTGATTTACTTTTTGAAAGTTTTAAAGTCTTATTTTTCCCTTTGTCACATTTATTATTAACATCAATAGCATCATTATCTGATGAAATTGCATCTTCACTTTCTGAAGAAATCGCATTTTCACTACCTGATAAAATTGAATCTTCACTATCTGATGAGTCTTCAGCATCATTGTCATCATCATCTTCCTCATCCCCATCTTCCTCCTCCTCCTCCTCCTCCTCCTCCTGACCATCTTCCTCCTCTTCAGCACAATTATGAAATTTATCAGTACTGATTTCAAGTACATTTTCATCGTCAGATGATTGAAGGACATCACTTTCTGAATCACTGTTTTCAATATCACTATTACTCGCTCCCTCCCCTGAACTCTCAATTTTCTTTGAGGACTTCTTCAGTGCTTCTGAAGTAGTTTTCTGTTTGAGTAACTTTCCATCATCTTCATGAGATCCTTCACTTGTTGCCTTACAAATAAAAAGGGAAGTTTGGTAATGGGAATACTTCAAACACAAGCTCTTTGAATGAAATAAGTGTGCAACCAACCTGTTTGCGAGAAAGCTTGCGCTTCTGTTTTTCCTGTTCCTTCTGAATTTTCTTTTTAAATTTAGCTCGAATTCCAAGGGTTTCTAATAGATTTGGTAGTTTACTTGCCCAATCGGGGTGTTTCTCCCTGAAACTTTTAATATGACTGGCGACTGAATTGTGGGTTGCTAATTTCACAATAACTTTGGTTTCCAGGGGTAGGTTGATCTAGAGTAAAAGAAGAAAATTCCGAAAATTTAAAAAGAAGGAGAAAATAATAAGCACATCAAGGCCAACATATTTGACAGACATACATCACCCAGGAGTTTTTCTCGCTCACTAAAGTCCATTCTTAGTGCATAACGACTTACAGAATCTTCTTTAATTTTCTGAGAAAGGAAAACATAATTCCTGGACCTGTTAATGTTTAAAAATAATAATGAAACTAAGACTGACAGTTTACCTTGAGAAGAAGTACTTCTTTACGATATGTTTCAGCTTTCTTGTGAAACTTCTCAGCCTTTGGACCTTTCCTCCCTTGACATTTTTTAATTTCCTTTGTGAGATGGTGTGCTAGATGAACAGCTGCCTGTCTCACTTTCGGTCTTAGACCAGTAATCTGAAATAGGAAAAAAAGCATTGCCATTTACATGGAAACCAATGCAAACTGCACATGTTAAGTTAGGTTAGGGTAACTTTTGCATATACACTTACCTGATCTGAGACGTCAGTTTTATTTAACATTATGATAGGTAGTATACCGATGCTGCTGATTATATAAGAAAAGTGCAGGCCTCCCGGTGTTGGAATTCCGCTTAATCAAGAACGAAATAGGTATACTGATTTGCTAGAACGTTGTCAACATGCCATCCCGTCTGCATGCGTCGCTCAAAAATTATAACCAAACGATGGATCTTCTCTTCTTGATAAAAGTTCCGCAAGAGGTGAGGTGAATGAGGTGAGGGGGCATTTCCCAATGAAGGACTTCACAAACTAAAAATATACACTGTGAAACCCCAGAGAAAATACCGATTTCTTCTGGAAAAAAATGATTTTTTACTTTAAACTTTCGCGGCATTTGTTTGCAGACGTCGGAAGAAATCTGACCAAATTGACCGCACACGCATGTGGTCTGTGGTCAACAGTCAACATAACCTGAATGTTCATGTGGTGGTCCGAAGTGAGTAATGTGTTAGTGTTCATCTGATGGGCGATTATTGCTGCTGACTGCTATTGAAACTAATCTAAAGTAAATTACAGAAATAAAAAATGAGTTGCTGAAATCACACAAGTGCTCTGACTTTAGCATTGCGTTTTTTTACATCGTAGTTTGTTTGATCTTTGAAAAAGCAAAACATATTCAGAATTGTACATCACATGGTAATGTTTTGGTGTTGATAAACATTTGATCTTGATCTTGATCATGAAATCCTTTTTAGTGCTAAAGTTGACTTTTATGCTTTCATTTCAGGACAGTGTACTTGCGGTAAAAAATTAAAGAGGTAAAGACATTATGGATAATCCAACTAATGACTGTTTACCAATGGAGACTGATTCTGTAGGAGCCAACAATCTTCCTCAAAACATCACATCAAATCAATCTCTTACTGAAGAAGAAGTGCTTGCCACTATAAATCAAAATGGAGCACAGAACATAATTATTGAGGCTACTGAAAAATCCATTGAATCTTCTGAGACTGTGTCAAGAAAAGAAGACAGTGCAGTTACTGTAAGCGACAACATCACATCAAATCAATCGCTTACCGAAGAAAAAGTGCTTGCCACTATAAATCAAAATGGAGCACAGAACATATTTATTGATGCTACTGAAAAATCCATTGAACCCTCTGAGACTGTGTCAAAAAAAGATGACAGTGTGACTCTGATGGACGAATCCTTGAGTGAGGAAAAAAGCATAGCAAATCCAAGTACGTCCCTGCCTTTGGTTCGTTCAGATTGTGCAAACTCTACTTCACCTCCATGTAATGGAGAATCATCTGGGAATGAACTTGAACTGACTAGAGATAACAGTATTATGCTAGAAGATCAAGTAAATGAACCGATAGGAGGAAGAAGTCCACTTTTTGAAAATTATTGTGGCGCTATGGACCAGAGTTCCTCAGAAGACGATGAGCTTTCAGGTTCAGCTCTAAAAAGCTCTTCAAGTTTTTTTGGAATTGAACTTGATTCTGTAATCAAGCAACCAAATGAAAGTCCTGACAAACTATTGTCAAATGAAGTTAACAATGATCTGCCAGTAAATACATTGCCTGATGAAGAACCTGTAGTCATTGAATCAAAGTTATCTGGGGATGATTCCTTAAACATACATAGAGGAGCAGTTGTGCCATACTCTGATACGGAAGATTCTGATAGTTCGTCTGATAGCAGCAGTTATGAGAGCAGTGAAGAAAGTAGTGAGTCTGAAGATAGTAGTGAAGAAAGGTTAGTCCTTATCAAAAGTTTCTTAATTAAACCCACAGGATTGACTGAATTCGGATGATATCATTCATTTTCTTTTTGTTTCCAATGTGTGAAAAACTTGATCGATGTTCTACATTGGTTAATCATTAATATAATTTGTTTTTTCAGTGTTACTGAAGAGACAGATGAAAAAGGAAAAACAAATTCTAACAAACCGAAAAAACAAAAGAAGGTTCCAGGTGAACTAGACATTGATGACCTCCCTCCTATTCAAGATTTGCACATAAGTGTGAGGAATGATCAAGTTGTTGAGATTGGGAAAGTGCTCCATGCGGTCGATACATTAGGTAAAATAAGTTCCTCCTGTGTCTGTGTTCTTCTTTTTTTTTAATATATAAAGTGCAAGCTTCTCTTTACTGTTGAGTAATAGTTGCTGTACTAATTAACTCGTTGTTTTTATAGTTGTTGTTGAGGGTTATAAAGACCAACCTCCTTTGGATATTGAAAGTGTCCTGTTTTTGGACAGAGGAGCTCGACCACTTGGACGTATATTTGATGTGATGGGTCCAGTGAAAGAACCCCTGTACTGTGTCCGTTTTAATTCAAAACAGCACATTGATGAACAAAATATTCAACCGGGAATGCTTGTTTACTGTGCTCCTCAAACCGAACATAGTAATTTTGTCTTCCTTCAGCATCTACTTTCGTAAGTTTTACTGTTCTCAGTTTGCTTTTATGGGACACATGTTTAATTGACACATTTGCTTTAAATTTTTTTGCATTTTCTTTAGGATGAAGGGTAGTGATGCATCTTGGAAGAAAGATAAAGAAACCCCCTCATCATATCAGGACTTTTCAGATGATGAAGAAGAAGTAAAGATGAGGAAGGTAATGTTCAGTTTTTTTATTAAGTTGACTTGTCCTATCTTTGGTCAAATATTTATTAATCTATTGTTTGTGTGTGTGTTTTTATCTTTAGTGTGACAACCAAAAGAAAATGAGGAATTTGAAGTCACCTGGAGAACCAAGTCCAAAAGCCCCTAGAACTAATATGCAGTCCTCCACTTTCCATCAGTCAAGCACTCCTGACCACCAAGGCACTGGATTCCGTCCAAGAAACCCCTGGGGTGGGTCGGGGATTCAAAATTATAATTCAAGGAATCAGCACCATCAGCACCGACCTACTCCTCCCACTCATCATGTAAATCCATACCAAGCCAGAGGTCATGTCAGGCCACCATCTTTTAATGTTGAATCGCAGTTTCAAAATCAACCTTCATTCAGAAATCAATCAAGGCCTAACAGATATCCTTCCAACCCGCAGTTTGGTAGAGAATCTGATCCTAGAATGTTTGGTCAACCTGCTATGTCTAGCTTTAATTCTGCTTGGCCTTCAACTGAAAGAACTCATCCTAATCAAGGGCCTGGTTATGGTCCTAGACCACCAATGAACCAGTGGCAATCACAGGCTCCACCACCCATGAACCAGTGGCAATCTCAAACGCCACCACCTATGAACCAATGGCAACCACAAGCTCCATATGTGCAAAACTCACATAACCCACCTAATGACCAAAGATATCAAGCCTTTCAAACAGAAATTGCAAGATTAGTTGATGCCTACAATAGGGGAGCAGAAAGCCCAATGGCAGTGCATCCTCCTGCCCTTGGAACAAGACCTTCTCGGCCCCCTCCAGATTGGAACAGTTATCCCAATTAATGGAATATGAAATATCTGTATCCACGAGCTTTTATTTAGTTTTTGTTTTGTTTTAGGAGTTATTAAAACACATTTATGTAGCTGGTTTGTTTTATTTGCAGGCATATTATCCACAGTACACTCATGACATGAACTTATGTAATGTAATGGTAATGGTAAAAAGACAGTCTTAGCAAGAACATGAATGTGTAATCTGCTAGTTACTATAGTACAAAAATTAACTCATTTTTATGAGTAACACTACTTCATATTATGTGAGGAACTATATTTATAAAATGCTTACAAAAGTAAAAACTGGTAAAGACTAAAAAACATAGTTTCTAATAGACACAAATTTGGTAGTCCATATCAGCACAATAAATAAGAATCAAGTACGAACTGTCAAAATTACAACTAATCAAAGAGTCAATATTTAAATTCATAAAATTCAAGATCAATTTTGTGAGTAAGGGAGGAAATGTTGAAGTGATCTCTGTTCAGCAGAAATCTTTCAATGCTTTTCCTTGACAACTGCATAAAAGCCACAGACCAATGAATGAACATTATGGAGTAATGCAAAGCAAACATTCTTATGTAATCAATAAAAGTAATGAAGATGTTGCATATAAACCCTGGAAAACATTATTTAAAATCTCTAATCAAAAAATATGACAGAGTAAAAAAACATAAAAATTAAGTAATTTACTATCTAAATTTGAAGCTAAAAATAGGAACTGAACAGAAATTGTATTCACAACTGCTGCACATTTTATGAAGATATATTAGGAGTAAAATTCCACAACACTAAACGAGTTGAGCGTCACTTGCCAATGTGAAATGATTTGAGTTGTATATTGTTTTAACACTCAGTAAACCTTGAAGAGTGAACATGATTTTTAAAATATATCTCATTGTTTCCGAGACGTCACTAGGCAGCAGATATAGATTAATTATCAAAGGATGGAAGGTCAGGCCAAAGATAGATATCTTGAAAGGACTGAACAGCCTACATATTTGGGAAGTCAATGTAGAAAGGGAATTAATTCCTGCTTCCCCCTCTCAGAAAAATTATTATTAAAAAAAAAAAAAAAACGACAAAAACATCTTTGCTTTCTTAGTTTAATTTTTTGTTTGTTTGATGTTGTGAAGACATGTGCTTTTCAATAAGCTCTCGTCATTCATTTTGTTTAATTCTGCTCCACCTATAGTAGGCAGGACCTATGTACTTGAAATTTAATATGCCACATATTCACAACAAAAATTAGATTAGAAATTTGATTGAGAGCGAACACTTTAAACTAGATCATCAATTCTTGGTCTGTACAATTGTAGATATTAAACCATGTGGATCAACTAGTCTCATGGATAATACTTACAAACACAAAGGTAACATTTCACAATAGGAATACAAAATACTGCACAGAGCACAGCTGATACAGAAGCTAGCAAGTAAACAGGGACTACTTACTACTTTCCAATAAAAATGGATCAAGAATGAGAAATAAACTTGACACATATCTAGTGCAACTTCAACATTGATTGTGAATAACCACAACACAAGGTTTCTCAGCTCTATTAACATAAACAAGGGAACTAACACTGAGACTGTTGAAATGATGAAATAATAAAAATGACAAGCAGCTTGATGACCTCCTGTCCTCATGAAGAAGCCATGGACGAGAGAGCAGCAAGACAAGCAAGTGAGCCAGATTCCACTTTGTTAGTGAGCTGGTGGATTTTAATGAAACCCACAACCCATGATTACATGAAAAAGCGTAGGCACCAGGATCACAGGTATGTTGATTCACCTGCAATAGAACCAGCAGACATTCATAAGTTAGTTAACCTTTAAAATCAATCATGCAGGGAAGGGGTGAAAGGGGGTATATATAAGCCCAGAGAGTATTTAACACTCAAAACTTGTAAAAAATAGACAGTGGTAGCATTTTCCTCTCTTCAAAAATGGCAAGTAATTAAATAAAAGTGAAAATAACATTTACGAGTACTACAATTAACCCATTCAGAGCAGCTAAAAATATACCCCTATGACTTAAACCCATAGCTGCTCGACACTGAATGTGTCAATCTAGAAATCAAAGTAGCATGTCTAATGTTTATTACGGGTTTCATCTAAAAGATATCCTGAAAAAAATAATAGTTTTTTAAAAAATGAAAAATTGACAGGAAGCTGAGCCCAATTCTGATAGCATAGAAATCAAAGGATTAAATAACTAGGGATGGATATGGTATGAGGGTTATCATGCTCACTGTTGGGTCACACACATTAAAAAGGACAAGAAAATAAGAACAATCAGTTTGTGCAAAAATATCCACACACAGCGTGAGAAACACTTAGCATGCCCTGACACAACAAGACTCAAAGATATTACATGCATATTAAGTAGTTATTTCCTAAAACCGTTTTATTTACTGATAATATATCTTGGCACAGAAATCCACACAAAGACCATATTATTCCAGAAAACAGCAATGTTTAAAATGTTACTGTTGAGCAGTGTTGAATGAATTCCCGACAGGCCAAGATTAAAATACATACATGTGCAGAGATGGTAGCTTACAAACTAAGGCCATAACAATTTTCAGTATTAAGTTGATGGTACATAAGTTAAGTGAAAGCTTGGAAGCAAAGGCATGCCTGTGAAAGAGTGGTGGTGACTGTGGTAAACACCATGAGCACATCAATATAAAAAAATAAAATAAATCAAGCCGCATCATACACATGCATAAAAATCGTTCAAGGGCACGGACAGAGCACTTGTGATGAATATAAAATAGGGGTGAAAAGCTATAAGGTAACGAAAAACAAGAGCAATGTCAAACATGTTGCAGTGTTTTTTTGTTCTGACACTATCTTGTTTACTCTAAATACACAGACATCTAAAATATTGTATTTATGTGCAGCTTTAAGCAAATAAATTGTGCATTAAAGGCAACTGATCTAACATAGTAATCAACAATGCATAGTAGCAAAACATTTGCCATCTTTGCAAAAAACAAACAAAAAAGAAAATTGCATGCAAATTGGAGCAACACACATCAATTTACCTCAACCTTGGCATCCACAGATCTTCACAAAATCGTCCGCACCCACAGCTGCTATGTAAGTGAAAATATTGAGCTGCATTTCAACCAAGACATACTTTATAACCTGGAATTTCGACTTACACAATCTTGTGTAAAATTCAGTTGAAACAAAGTTGTCACAATTTTGTATAAATCTAACCTCAGATTTACAACAAATACTTGTAGTTGTCAAGAAGTAAAAACATTTTCTATTGGTGATTGTGCTGGAAGATGTGATTGGATTGAGAAGTCTCCTCCATATTGTACATTTGGTTGCAGTATCTGATCGGCTAGAGCTACATACCAAATGGTTCATTTAGAGTTCCTATTAAGAAGGGTTAAGGAAGAAAACTGGTGTGGAATGTTGGTTCAAAATTGTGTTTAATTTTGTTTGTTTGTTTCTTATTTTTTAATAATTCAACACATCATATTTTGTTTTGATATAATACAATTTCAAGTCCCTAGAATATGAATGTTCGCTTCCACATTGAAAAAAAAAAAAGTGGTACAGAATTGAAGAAAAAAAATAATTCTGATACAGCATGGTAAAGGATAATAACACAATGTATTACACACAAACTACTGGTGTAATAGACGGATGACGAAGCTTGACAGTAAATGAGTACGACTTATTTATGTTATGTTACATCAGGGTATGGCACAATACTGTACAAGAAACTCAACTACATAATGCAATATTATGGAAAAATAGTCATCAAGCAGATACACCACACAAAGGTTTACACAACGTAACACCGGCTCAGAGTCAATGATCACAGCACTAAACACAACTGTTCAAAAACAAATAGTATTTTTTTTAATGCAGACAAAGAATAATTCAGTCAGTGATGTATGAAGATTACTTTAAAAGTGTAGAATACAGAGTACCATACAGTACAACATTGCACATCATGAAGTATGCAAAGTACCATACTCAGCAGTCATACTCTGAGGATTTAGAGCAGCTCAAATAAATCAACAGATCTCAATGAGGAAAAAGGTGGAAAGAAAGGATAAACTCCTATGACCACAACTTGTTCAGCTATCAAAATTCAGCATCAGATAGTATTAACACATAGATGATTTTGTACCTAAGGTGAATTATGTACTTTTAAATTATTTCTGTCAGTTGCACTGAGACAGGTTATTTCACATAGAAATCATAAAAAAATACAAACATGAGGATGAGAAGAGTATGAGAAATATCAAAATATAACAAGCTTGAGATAAGTAAAAATCTTATCAAACCATCTGCCTTTATTTAGAGCAAGTTCATTATAGTTTGAAGTGTGCTAGGTGACCAGCAAACAAAATGATTTCTTAACATATCCTCCTAGAAAGAAATCCAGTTCATCTAGATTCAAAATGGGAAAAAATGATTACAATAATAAGTTGATACAGCTAGGGAGAAAATGGGACATTTGTACTTGCAACAAACCACCTCTATCGGCAGACACTTAATGCTCAAAGGCAACAAGCGCACACGTTCACATCACAGCAACGCTCCATTAACATAGCTTCATGATTACACCCTGTGGGAACTGCCCCTTTTCTATGCACCCAAATGAAAAAAAAAAATGTATATTACAAAAAAGGAAAAAAGTAACATTTAAGAAAGCAAGAGATCACACAGGTTTCAGTAATATTAGCACATACAATATATTTGAGCTAAAGGCTAGGCACTGAAACAGTTGAATAACCAGGGCTTATTGATTTACACCAATTTTTTAAATATGGTAGCAGAATATTTCTACAGCTGATGGGGATTTAGAGAATGCTGACAAAGCACAGAAGCAGGCAATGAGGTAATTATGACAACAGAGGAAATGTGTTCAAAGAAGTGCAAAGAAATTACAAATACTTGCAAACACACTAACTTAGATCTAAAAAGAAGCTTCCCATTGGTAGACCACTCCTCCAAAATTTACAAGACCAATGTTTGCAATGAATATGACTTGTGGAAGCTTCCTATAGAAATCATTGACATTTCTTTCATTTAAAAATAAAATTAGTAGAAAAGTAGTAATGGCATATCTACTATGATACAATTTCAAATTTTCATAAACAACTATTTAATGATACAGAATTTACCAAAGTATGTACGATTTGTCCAACTTAGATTTTTACGGACAAGAAATTGCTAGATCTTTTAGGTGAGTCCTTAAGAAGCTTCAATTCCATTAAGCATAACAGAAACTTGACAGCCAGATATAATCTGTGATTTCAGATTTCACCAAGTAGCACCTATCACTACTTTTCTTTTGGACCCCCATTACAAAAATTTCCAATGCTCTGAAAGGTACCTAGATGTACAAAAGAAAAAAAAAAGGGGGGGGGGGATGCACTAAACTTTAAAACAGAAGGCGAATAACATTTAAATAACAGATCAGCATAATTAAATATCATATAAAAAGTACTTTTGCACTGTTAACAGCTGCAACTTTATAAAATCCGTTCCTTGCCTTTCCTGTAGAAGATGCAACTTTCTATGACAAACAAAAACATTTGTAATATTTATTTCAGGAATTTGATGGCATCTTAGTGAGCTTTAAAAACACAGTTAGCAAACTAGAGGTACTTTTGGTTTTATTAAAAGCATAAAGAGTGCACCAAGTCCAGCCTCCTCTAGTTCCTGTTTCCTCTTAGTAATATTAACAGTCAAATTCATCAATTAAAAATGTGGCATTTGTAAGTAGAATTACTTAAAATCTATTTTCTCAATCAACTTTTTCACAAGTAAGGTTCAGTAGTCAAAAAATAAAAACTTGACAGAGGAATTAATTTTAGAGTTCATAGAACTGTAACATGCAAAACACAGTTCTGGTCAAAATTTGGTTGAAACTTAACTGGTAAAAAAAAAAGTGTTAGAGGTGCATGTTATAGAGTCTAGTCCAAGGTCTAAAGAATTCATGGCTTGTTTGATGTCAAATCAAAAGTGTGCACTTAGAATTGGAGGGCACAAATAGATGGGTAGAAGTAATTGGTATCTTATTTAATTTTAAAAATACACTTCAGAAAAATTCAAAACTAACACCTCTATAGCATCTTTAAAATGAAAATCACATTACGGGCTACTGACCAGAGAAGCATGGAACAGAATATTTAAGAAGTATTATGCAAGATTAGGATGCATAAAAGAATCATGCACTTGTTAAGTTGTAGCAGAGTCAGAATGACCCAATATTTTTGAAAAGGTAAAAAAAAGATAAAAAGCAGTTTTGTTTTAACAACATTAGCCAGGAATACATATAGAGAGCAAAGGTGTAAAGTAACCAACTATGCC
>NW_026267152.1:1611900-1622036 GCF_000697945.3 Frankliniella occidentalis
ATAAAAGTGACACCAAAGCAAATTGGGACTAGTCATCACTACGAAGTACTCATCATACATCCGTCTCAAGAAACAAATTGCCTCACTGCAAAGAAATAACATTTCCTTGAAGAAACAAGACTAAAGGAAGGCCAGAAAATGCACACACTCAATTATTCATTACATTAGATGTTCTGCTCAGCCCCAGTATCCACAAACATAAAAATTTTTCATTCCTGGCTATAAGAACCTATAGAACTAATAATTACTTAAGAGTAAGATGCTTCCACACATGTAATGATCTAGATAAGTATAAAGTATGTTTGTCAAAAGAAATCTGCGTTTCCTCACTGGGCAAATTGTTGGCGCATGATGGTAATTCGGCAGCAGGCAGGGGTCTTCATGACTCAAAAAGTTGACTTGATTGGCAGAATTCAGAGTTGGACAGGAGGCTGTAGAGTCCCACTCGCCGGCTCTCGGCAGCCTCAACTGCGGAACACGGCCAAGTCAGACAACACAAAAGGACCACACTAGAACTATAGAATTGCTTTCGATTCATTTAGCAAGACGCAGCTATGGAAAAACAAATGAGAGCATTCAAATAAACCTAAGCCATTGCTGAAGTCCCAGGAAAGCAAGAGAAAAGACAAACTGATCCTTGATCGGTTTTGGATTTCTCAAATAAGGATTAACAGTGACAATGTGTAAGAGAAAGATCTTTGAGAATATAAAACTTTGCTGTATAATGGGGTTGAATGAAAAATTAAATCACATTTGTTTTCCCAAAGCAGAAAGCAGCATTGGCAGAGAAATTGGATATCTTAACTCTATTCTAATACAACTACAGTAAAGATCAACTTCAAAATTTCATGGGGCAGCAAACATAAGGAGGTGCCGTATGACATGTGTCAGCAATGGTCCGATCATTGTCCAAGTGCATTTCAATAAAAGTTCAAAAGGCATGCAATTAACAATACAATTTAGAAACAAAAACTAGAATTTATAATTTTGACAGTAGAAATAAATAGTCAATAAACGTGTGTGAACATAACATTCATTCATCATCAGCATGATTCAAGTGCTTACACTTGGCCCCAGGAAAATTACACAAGAATCTCAGAGAGATCCTGCTTTTCCCACTTTCAAACAGAGCTTCGGAACTCGTTTGCACATCATGCTGTAAACATGCTGCGAGAACTTTTTGTCTTAGGCTTGTGAGTAAAAAAAAGCAACCACCATAACAGCAAACTATACTTAACAGCATGATTGAGGATATTTGGTTCAAGAACAAAGCAAGATATGAGAAAGGTATGCACACCTTCATCACAGTTCAGCGACGTGCCTTGCAGCTTTAGTGGTATGATGAACAGAAAGAGAGGGGTGCTCAGAGACAACTTCATTCATGAAATAAAATTATGTAAAATTGACTGATACACAATGAACAGAACACTGTGCAAGAATAGCAAGCTCAACAGGGAAAATAGATAAATTCCAAGGTACCAGCAAAATGCTGCTCAAAGCAAGGTGTTGTGGAATGAATAAATATATCTGTGTAACAGGGTTCTAAAGAGAAGAAAGCTCCAAAGGTAAAAATATAGAGGCTTCAAATTATAAGAAAACAAGTTTGATAATTAGTTGTTTGTTTGTTTGTTTTTTTGAAAAAAAAAATAAAAAATAAAAGGAGAAAAGGATTGCAAAACTAAATATTCATAGAATTTTCTTCACTGAATTGAAAACTGATTAGACAATTTGATGATCAGATGCAACTTCACTTAGTATGATACAATCAACATCCTTCTAGAGGAATTGTTTTGAATTTACAACTCATATTTTTGAACATTTGCACACTTTCCACATGGAAACTCACAATACAGTGAACAATGGATTAAACTGGCAGATCAGGAACTACAATGTATACAGGTGCATAGTGGTAAGATACAGAAGCATCAGATTAGTGGACTGTTGAATAGACAACACAAATCCTCATTCTGGTCACTCACCGGACTCCCACCCATCCTCCTCCTCCTCCTCTTCTTCTTCATCTTCTTCAGCTGTTGAAGGATCTGTCGAGTCAGCTTCTGAGGACTCACTTGGAGTTTCAGTTAAGTGCAGAGCATTGCCAGAATGCAAGCAGGGTTTATGCCACTCTGATGGCTCTGTAGGAGGAAGTCGGGCCATCAAAACATGAACCTGCAGTAGAGAAGATAATATTAAAAGTAATTCCCTGAAAGATGTTTTAGAAGTACAAATCTTCTGGTCATTCATCAATACTAAATATATCAATATCTAACCCTGAAGTCGGCAGCAAATATTTTATTTTGCTTGTCCTTGTGAGCATCGTCCAGTTCCCATTTGTCAAGGGTAAGAACAACCATTTTTGCATCAGGGTCAAGTGATGCCAAAGACCGTGTTCTACAAAGAGCAACAAAAAAGAGTGCATTAATAAAATATGCCATCAATTGGATATGAAAGTCTGCTGAGAACAAAAACCAAAACTCACCTAACTGACCGACTGCTTGCATCTACTTGCCCGATTTGAGCTTGTTCATCATAACTGAGAGCTCTAATCGTTCTTTCTGGTCTTTCAACCTCATTGCCATTTTCTTTCATATCAGGTACATTTAAATTTGCTTCTTTTTTTACAAAGAAAGTATTGAACCAAAAATGGAAAAGCTTTTCCTACAAACAAAAAATGTATTAATAATGTATTTCAATGTTGAAGGTGATCATCATTTAAAAAGATTTAACTCATACCTTTCTCATCATTTTTGGTTTATTGAAAAAGTCCACCTTGATGTCACCTTGTAATGGTACCAGATGCTCCATTTTTATTGTGAGTGATGGGACACCTTTTTTAACTTCATATGTTGGAGATACAAAGTGTTTCTCACTCCCCACTGATATTGAAAAAGTTATAGCTAAAAATTCATAAGAAAAACAGTGGTAAGGTTTTAGTTCTGCACCCTTCATCTGCACATAATAGTTTGGTACTCACTGCTTTGCCCTCCATTTAATACTGGCGTTGGTTCAAGCCGTATTTCTCTGATTGCTAGTGTTACGGGGCGGTAAACCAATTGCTCTTGGACAAGAGAAGCATAATATTCAACATATCTGCGCTGACTGGGAATGGTCACACCCTATAAAACAAAAGTAAGATTACAATGCAGAGAAAGTTGTAATGAGATTCTCCTACAAGAATTACCAATGCTAGATAATACATACTTTTTTGTCATGTGTCCTTCTTTCCCCATAATAGCTAAGAGCATCACTGGCTTTTTGAAAATGTTTAGCATGCAACATATAGCAACATACCATTGTTCCGGTCCGCCCCTACAAAATAGAGAGGTTTAATTTGGAATCAACAGAACATGAGAAGGTTTTCAAAAATGCAGATTTACTACCATCAGATACATACCTTTCCAGCCTTACAATGAACTGCAGCTACATTCTTAGTATCTTGAGAAAGCCAATTATGAACATCAGCACAAAATGGTTGAATAACCTCCATTGTTGGAGGATTGTGGTCATCAAATGGATAATTGGCCACCCTCTGATGAAACCTTGCTCCATCATAAGATCTTTCAGAACATAAATTGTAAATCTTATAGTGATCCTTATGTTTCTTTTCAAGAAATTTATAAACATCGTCAATGTGATTCCTGTAAACGCCTTCTAGCTTTTCAGCTGGAAAACCCATAGCTATCAGATTGTTTTGAATATCTGAAGAAATTTCATTAAGGGAAATTAACAGAAAGTACTGGGATGAACAATTTCAGAATACCAATTAATCTATGATAATGATAACAAAAAAACACATTCATATTAAAGGTAAATGTGGAGAGCAACGTCAGAGTTAAAACATACTGGACAGGTACAGTGATGTACATGAACTGACATGTAAAACGCTAAACAAATTGTACCCACACAGAAATGTTTCTGATGTGCAGTAATTAATGTAGAATGACTTGCACAGGATGTCAATAACACACTGTGCTCGTTTTAGAGATGATGTGGTTTTTGGGCACTACCCTACACAGCAATCGCAAGGCAGGATGGAGTGATAGGGCTACTGAGATAGGAATCCATTCACTGACCACCCACCATTAAGCGCATTACACTAATACTCTTGAATAAATTGAGTTGAAGATATAATAAGAAATGCAATAAAGGATACATGTGAGGTCGAGATCAAAGCCATCTTGAGTGTACCTCTTCCGTCGTTTACTGACCAATCCCTTGATGGGATTTGGCATTTTCATATTGGCCATTTTCAAGTATTGAGCATACCACTCTTCAAATACATGTCCTTCTTGATCGTTTTCCTTCACTATTACATTTGATTGTGGGTTAACTTTCAGGTCTTTTCGAAAAAAGGTGCAATCACCCATAAAAATGCTAACCCAAACATTAGGTTAAGCAGTCACTTTATGAACACACACAAGAGACGCCGAGATAGTTGTGGCCATTAGATGAACGTTTCTCCAAGACACCAAAAGTAATTTCGTTCAAGATAAAGTTTGACGACACGCGTGAACCTGGTGCTCATCTAAATGTGAACACAGGCCGACTTAGGCCTACACTAGACGAAGACCGTGGACCAATCTGTCACGCTCTCTGGCTTAGGCCCACAATTAGAGGCCAGACAAAAAAATAAAACACTCGCGACCCATGTGCAGAAGATGGTCATTCAGTTTTCAGCCGATATAATCACATTCATTGATTTCTAAACTGTCTAAGATGTTAAACTAAATCATGTTCCTTTGTGTAAGCTGGAAGAAACACAAGAGCACGAACCAATGGCGTCTTCGTACCAAAGGAAAACAAAAGAGTTAGAAGGAAAGAGGAAGACAGTCCGACAGCAGGCAGAGTTTGATTCTGTATGTAAGATTTCTCATCTCACCGGAACTCCTTCAAATTGCAGCGCCAAATACACAACGCGAGTTCTTGGTATGAAACACGAGATTTACGTCGTTAGTTCACGCAAATTAATTTTGTTCGTGCGAGACTCTTCTCTCTTCTAGAGGGGGCAGAACTACATCATGTGGGGGCAGACATCAGACATGACCCCCTCAAAATGACATATAAAGGACGCCTGGTGGATGGGCAATTTGCAGTGCAATCCACTTGGAAATAGGCAAAAAGTGCAACATGACGTCATTACCTCCCAATAAAAAGAGTTGGCACGCACCTGACTTTGTTGATATTTTTTTGTAGTGACTTTTATCGGCGGGGATAGAATCCGGGACTACCGATTAGCGCGAATACTATTTGTAATACCAGGTGATTAGCCCCGTTCACTTCTGTAGTTATACTGTACCGCACGCAAGTGCGGGCGGTTGCTTACTCGCTCGACCCATGAGGCGCCGAGGCGCCGCGCACAGTGGCGACAGGCAAGCCCGCCCGCTCTCCTGCGTGCGGTACAGTATAACTACAGAAGTGAACGTGATTAATCAGCCACCTGGTATAAGCTCGAACCTGAATGGGTTTTCAAAACCATTTTATGAAACTCTTTTTTTTTTTTTTTTTGAGGGAGTTGCAGTCCAGTGTTTGAACGTTTGAACCATTACGCAAGATTCAAAGTGTTCGCGCCTTTCTGTAGTCGGAGTCGCCCTCTAGCGGCAAAGAAGAGCACTGAAGTGAGTCTTTCTCGTAATAACTTTGTTAGCCGATAGATGGCGGTGGCTATGCTTCAGGTCTTCAAATCTGGAGCGAATTGACAGTGGACTTCCCCTTGAGAAAGACTTCCCGGTTTCCCCATTTGCCCCTTTCCTTGTGGCGCTTCAGTACAGAATGAAGACGATTAGCCATTTCGAAGTGCACTAAGGTCAGCACAGTATCGACCAGCCTTTGAGTATAATGAGTTCTTTGATTCAGCCATTAAGATATTAAGGTGTTTGCTGCCAAAGTTTGCTGTTGAGTGTATCATTACTATTTGCAGTGTTAATAATTTTTTTGAAAGGTGTTTCTTTTTAGAGTTTTTTTTCTTTTTGATATCATTTCTTCCATGGTGGGGGATATGTGTTGAGTTTTGATAAATCAAGATCAAGAAATTTGATTAAATTTCAATTATATTTAAAAATTGAAATGGTGATGTATCACAGATATGCTTGCAATACAACTCAAACATCTAAATAAATTTGCCAAGGCATGAAACATCAATATATGATCTATCACAGGTACAAAGTAACAATCACAATCAACACTTCCTACTCAAAATAACCTTTAGCTTTCAACATATTTTCAAAAAGCAGAAGTGTCAACATATTTACCCAATCTAATTAAAGCTTGGACCCTCTTAAAAATTAAGGAACCTATTTAAATGCCCACAAATGAGATCCATAATATTGGTAAATCCCTCCCACCCCTCCACAGGTTCTCTACATTAAAGCTTTTAAACCATTAAAGTCTATATCTCCACAGTACAAAGTTGATTGAGATCCTCAAATTTTCTTGACTTAACAAGCAGTCTACAAGTTGTACAAAGTGATAGTCTGAAAATCTTTCTTAATTATTAAATATAGACTATCCTTGAAAGCCCTATTAACCCATGAATGGCAAAAACACCCTTCCGAATCAGTTAAGCTCAAAACACACACACACTGAGCATTTGTGAAAGGCACACGAGCATCAGCAAATTTAAGGCACATACAGTACATTTACACATCATCCCACGCAACTTGCACTTGCGTTTACCACGGGCGCCACATGGGCTCGACTTCGACGGGCTTCTTGACGGAGTAGTCGACAACCTTGAGGAGGCCGCCGGTGAACTCCATGGAGTGGTGGGCGGGCGCCACGGCGGAGGTGATTGGGGAGGGTGCGCGCGGCGACGCGGAGTTGCGGGAAGAGGCGGGTGTCAACGGCATGGCGTACTCCTGGGGCGCCGGCGACGGGCAGGAGGCAGAGGAGGCGGGAGACGCAGGGGGCGTCGCGGAGGACGGGGTGGTGGCGGCGACCTGGACGCTGAGGGGTGCCAGCTTGTCCATCTCGTTGAGGCGGTGGCCGAGGTGGGTCATGAGCGTGGTGCCGAGCTGCACGTCGACGCCGGGGGTGGCGGCGAGGCAACGCGACACTTCGGTGGCACAGTGAGTGAATCCGGCGCGGAAACGGTCGGCATCGGTCACAGGGTTGGCGGCCAGGCGCTGCTCGCGGCGCAGGCGGTGGAGGTGGCGCACGGTCAGCTCCAGGATGTCGGCCTTCTCCAGCTTGCTGACATTCTCGCCCTCGGCAGTCAGGGCGCCGACCATCAGCTCCTTGAGCTCGTCCAGGCAGCGGTTGATGCGGGCGCGGCGTTTGCGCTCAAGCATGGGCTTCATCACCTGAGGGAAACAAAAATAAAGAATTTGGTTAGATGACTGCGAGACATGGTGGTTTTTGAAAAATCAAGTTGTCTTTAAAATGGGGAATGCCAAAGGGGACGCGAGCCGCAAAGGGCGAATTAAGACACGTTAAGGCGTGAGTGCGAGATTGGAGAACTTAAGCAAATTTAGAGGGAAGAACGGGTGGTAAACATCTTGCGACGTATGAACTAAACGATAATTACCTTTCTGTATTGGTAAGTCCTTGAGATGGGCTGGACCTGCTCCATGTCCATATCCATGTCCATGTCGACGGGAGACATAGCTTGTTCGCTGATCATGATGATTGCTGTTCACACAAGGCACTGAACACTGCACTGCACTAAGGCACGACACACGACGAGAAGCTCGTAAGGCGGGTAATCCAAGGGAGTCGAGCAGACGACGAGAGCAGAGTCAGAGACGACTGCGGCAGAGAGCGGGCAAGGCACGATGTGCACTGCTCGAGAGCTCAACTTGGAATGATGGCCGGAGTGGGGAGCGGGGCGCTTAAGTAGGCGAGCCCAGGTACGCGCGGGCCCGTGAGTGCGACGGAGAGGGAGACAGCGCTGGCTCGCCGGGCGCGCCTGGCCGTGTCGAGCCGGGCCGGGCCGCCGCAGCGTGCCAGCACACCCGCCGCCGCCGGGCCCGCCCGCCCTCCCCGCTCCCGTCCCCCCGCGCCCGGGACCGTCGGATCGTGGGAAACACTCCCGAGCCCACGTTCCCATGCTATGCCAGCCACCTGTGTGCGGGGAGCATGGCGGGTCGGCGAGGGGCCGGGCGGGCAGCTGCTTCTTGGTCGGGCGGGCGGGGAGGGGAGGGCCTCTTTTCTTTGGAGGAGAGGCGGAGGGGCGGGCGGGGGCCCGGGGAGGCGACGGTGGTCGGAGCCCCTCGTGGCCGGCCAGCCCTATGGCTCGGCATGGGCAGGACCGGCCACGAGAGCTGCTGTTCTCTCTCTCTCTCCTTCTCTCTACACCACGTGCAAGGGCCCTGTCTCTCTCTCGACGGGGACCGATTCTCGCCGCAGGCAAGACACGCGCAGTCAATGTGCCTCCGTCCTTCTCCTTCCCTACCGAAGCCCCGGCAGCCTTCCTTCTCTGCCTCTCTCTCTCCTCCTCATCCTTGCTGCCGAGAGCGCGCGCTTATTCACTTTTTGGAGGAAACGCGCGACGAAGACCGGGAGAGGGAGAGAGACGCCGCTAGAGCTCGACGCAACGGAAGGCGCGAGGGAGGGGAGGGGGAGGGCTATCGCGTACGTACGTTCCTGGACACACTCCAACCACGCGCAGGATTCCCACACTCGGAGGGACCATCTGCTACCGCCCGGCCCGCTCGCCCCCACCTCCCCCCTCGCCGTCTATCTGAGGCGCGTTCTCACGGGCTGCTGGCTGGGGCGGGGCGGGGCGGGCGGGGCGCTCAGCGTGTGGTTGACTCGCGCCGCGCCTCGCGCCCGTCGCACGCCAGAAGAGAGAGAGAGAGAGAGAGAGAGAGAGAGAGCGAGCGAGAAAGAGAGAGCCTCGTGTCGGCACGCACTGCAGGCAAATGAGGGCCCAAGTGTCGTGTACTCGGTAGCAGTGCTTAATTAAGCGGTCGACACTTTATCATCTGCATGGAATCAGCGCGCTGCTCAGAGCGGATGCTGCGGGCGCGCGCCACAGTTCTGAGCCTTTACACTGAGACGAATGAGATGAGAATCAAAAAACGAACTTGACACGTCTAGTCCAGGGTGACCTCACGGATGGTCGGTCACTCGTGCAACATCGGCCAGTCTAGGTCCTGGGGCCTTTCCCGCCACCGCGCCACTGACGTATCGCCAGCGGGCATTTCAGAGGAGAAGGGAGAGCAGAGGGCACATGAGTGCAGGCCCAATGTCAATCTGTAGACTATGCGTCAAGTCCCGCGAGCAGTCCTCATCGAGTCCTGCTTCGCAAGTAAATCGCGGCAATGCTGATAAAATAGATGCGTAAGAATGGGCGTTCTTCTTGTGCGTAGACCACACACGTCGTGACTGGAGCACTACGTACTGGGTTACTCAACTCTTCGTCTTCAACATCTTCAACGAGGGTTATAACGGATGCTTAACTTGAGCCACCCATTTCTCGGGTCACCCAGTCGGTGATCAACTTAAAATCACGCGTTATGTATGTATCAGGTGGCTGATTAACCGCGAGCCCTTCTGTAGTTATTCTGCACCGCGTTCGGGCGGGCATGTCAATCGCTCCCCACCGCGCCTTGCGGGCCGGGCGAGTAGGCAACCCACCCGCACTCGTGCGTGCCGGTACAGCATAACTACAGAAATGAGCGGGGTTAATCAGCCCACCTTGTAAGTTGGGGCTTACTCATGACAACGTGTGTACAAAAGTAGGCGCCATGTGTTTGGCCAGCCCCCGAACAACGACCCCAGCCGTCGGGAGTCACCACTTGATTTGTTTAATTGTGCGATTGGATTTAACCCATTTTCTCCCGCCATCACGGCGATGGATGCGATTAAACGCCCGCGCGTCGCGTCGCAAAAACCAACAAAAAAAACCCACGGGCTGCGCGGGACGTTTCCGATTACAGAGAAATCATACGCAATATAATTATGATGAGCAGCGCACCTCGCCGTGATCTACCGCCCCGCGCGGCCGCCGCTCCGCAGTCCGACCGCCGCGGGGCTCATAGTAATTCGATTTCCCGAAAAAGTGTCGTATCAGCGCCAGAGCTGCGATGTGTCACCCGCCGTCTGCCGGAGGCCCCGCCACGCACACGGTCGAGCAGCGACCCGGGGCGGAAGCGGGTTATCGCCACCTACCCCGATCTCATCTGCGAATCAGAAAC
>NW_026267152.1:1622113-1623295 GCF_000697945.3 Frankliniella occidentalis
ACACACACAACCAGGGCGGAGCGTGACAGTGCGACACTCTCCCTGGCGCGCGCCGGTCGCCCCGCGCCCCGGTGAAACGCGGTGCCTTGCTGCTGCTACCGCCGCGGGTTGCGCCGCGGCCGGGCGCGCGGCGCGCCGCCGGGACTGACGCCGGGCCTGGCATGCGAGCAGCGCGCGCGTCCAGCTTCCCTTCCTCCCCCCCCCCCCTTCTTCCTTTTATTGGGTTCCGATCAGGCGGCAGCAAGCAGCAGCAGCTCCGCTGCTCCGGTGTGTGGGAAAATGCAGCAGGTGGTAACGTGCCGTCCCGACCCGTCCATCCCGTCCCCAAAGTGTGGCTGCTGCTCGTTTCAGCCCCCCCCCCCTTTACCTCTCTTTCTCTCTTTCTTTCCTTCACTCTCCTCACCTTCAATAATGACCGGCTGCCGGTGTTAATGTCGTAATGCGGAGCGGGTTCAACTGCTTTGCGCGAGATTCACCCCTTTCCTCGCCCTCCCCCTTCTCCTCCTCCTCCTCCTCCTCCTCGCCTTTCCTCCCTCTGTGTTGCTAACTACTGTAACGGTCGTTGACTCGATCGCCGCTTCTTTCTTTCCCGCTGCTCGTGCCGCCGCGACTATCGCAGCGCCGCGCGGAAAGCGAATGCAAAACGTCACATTGTTTTCATTGCGAATCTTTCGCCGTGTAGTGCAAAATGCCCGGACAGGCGGCGGGCACGAGGATGGTTTATGGACGTCGGCGAGACGGTGACGACGGCGGGCCGGGCGGGGGCATTTGGCACTTTGTCTCGCCGCGGTGGCAAAACCATAATGCCTTGCACAAACGACCCAAGGAGGGGCTATTCTCTTCCTCTCCTCCAGCAATAAAGAGGCGGTTTTTGTCTTTGCGACTTAGGAGTGCCGGCCGACGTAGACCGCCTTAAGCCGCACCGTCCCTCAGTCAACAATAACACCCCCGCAAGACAAATGATC
Organism: Frankliniella occidentalis; assembly: GCF_000697945.3. Taxonomy (NCBI): domain Eukaryota; kingdom Metazoa; phylum Arthropoda; class Insecta; order Thysanoptera; family Thripidae; genus Frankliniella; species Frankliniella occidentalis. Next base: position 1,623,079 of record NW_026267152.1, read on the forward strand.
TGGAGATCCTAAGTCTTGGCGACGGCGGCGGCGGAGTCGGGTCGGGGCCGAGGGCCGAGGAGGAGGCGGCAGACGGACTGCACGCGCCGGCGATGTGGTATGGCGGAGGACACGAGGTGCAACGGCGGCGCCAAGTTGGGGACGAACCTCGTGCCCGTATGTAAGGAGGACGTCAGTGGTGTCAGAGGTCGCTGTTGGGCGCGCGGGCGGGCGGGCG
>NW_026267152.1:1623535-1625875 GCF_000697945.3 Frankliniella occidentalis
ACCCGTATGGCTTGCTATAGGGTTATTCTGTCATAAGTTTGTCGTTTGATAACGACATACATACGGCAAACGTAGGACGAACAAACGCCGAAAGTACGACACAGCAACTGACAAAAAACGACAAACCAAGTCGTCGTAGGTTTGTCGTTTTTAGTATGGTAATTTTGTCTTCAAAGCGACACTTTTCACGCCAAAATAACGACAAACAAACTACAAAATGATCTCTACGGCGGAAAAAAGGCAGCCCGGACGGGAGTCGAACCTCTGACCATGCGGTCCAGAACCCGACGCCCGAACACGCTTGGCCAAAGTGGATTCGTGGTAGGAGGCGTGTGGGTGTTCCCTCTAGTGCTGCAGCAGACATCTGCGACTATCACCACATACGTGAGTGTTTGTACAAAATGCGGAACAACCGAAAAGGCATTACCCGTTTTAAAGCACGGTAGCGGAGGTCGTGTGGCATCATCAGCCCATGGCGGCAGTCCTTTGACGAGATCACAGATAGTACAACACTCTGATCGGGTTGGATGAAAATCAAAGTCGCAGCCGTGCCTGCTGCGGCACTAGAGGGAACACCCGCACGCCTCCTACTACCACGAATCCGCTTTGGCCAAGCGTGTTCGAGCGTCGGGTTCTGGACCGCATGGTCAGAGATTCGACTCCCTTCCGGGCTGCCTTTTTTTCCGCCGTAGAGATCATTTTGTAGTTTGTTTGTCGTTATTTTGGCGTGAAAAGTGTCGTTTTGAAGACAAAATTACCATACTAAAAACGACAAACCTACGACGACTTGGTTTGTCGTTTTTTGGCAGTTGCTGTGTCGTACTTTCGGCGTTTGTTCGTCCTACGTTTGCCGTATGTATGTCGTTATCAAACGACAAACTTATGACAGAATAACCCTATAGCAAGCCATACGGGATAGTCAGCAGTGAGATTTTAATTGGGCCAAAGGGTCGTCGGCGGAAATAACGAGAAAAAGTAGAGTTGCAGAAAACTTTGAATCCGACTACGACATACAGCGCTGCGTGCAGGCCGAAGGCGCCGTGGCCCCAGTTCTTGTGCCAAAGTATTGTACATACATTGTACTCGATCCTCTGTCAAATACTTTCTCTTGAATCAAAGACATACGCACTTAGAATGTCAAGGATAAAGTACAATGATACTTCGGTCCAAGAACTCAGTTTTTGGGGCGTGATCTTAGGCCAAATTGTCTAATTCATTTTCCTTCGTGCAGCAGTCTACTTTTCATTATGTATCGAGATCGGAATAGTATGTGTATCATGTTGATTATCGCAAGCGTGCAAAACGGGCATCGGCGAGGAGGTATGAATAGCAAATCGCCTGATCCGAAAGGGCAAACTGTTTAACAACAATGGCCTCGTATGACAGCGCTCGACCCACCCCACACCCACACCCCCAATCACCTACTCCGCCCCTTCCAGTGCGGGGCTTCAAGAAATAAAGAAAAATATATACGAGATATATCCTGGAGGATAAGGAGGAAGAGAGAGAGAAAAGCGAAAAAGAAGACTCAAAGATAATGGCTGCCAACAAGCGATCGCACGTGCGGGGCCCCGGTCCACCTTCTCTGTCCCTCCGTCTTCGTCGTCGTCGTGTTTCTTTCTCTCTCGCTCCCTCTTCCCTGGGGCTCTCGTCTGCTCCCCACTACTACCGTCTCCCTCCCTCTTTTAGATGAAGCCCGCTCGCTCTCTCTCACTCTTTGTCTCCGGCATTATATCTCTTTCGCATTTCATCCGTCTCACTCCCCCCCGCGCCCGGTCGGAGTGCAGGAGGGAGGGGAGAGGCGAAAGAGGAAAGGGACCGCAAAAGGGAGAAAAAGAGACGGTAGAAAAAAGGAGGAGGTTGGATTGCGGCGGGAGCGAGGGAGCCGTCTTGAAGTGCTCCTGCAGGACCAGCTGTGTTCCCACGATCCGAACCCGACCAACATGACACTGCACTACGGGAGGGGGGAGAGGAGGGGAAAGAAAGAAACGAAGGAGAAAGATTGAGGAGAGGAGGAAGGAAGGTAGCCGAAAAACGACGCGTGTGTGCGTGTGTGCGTGTGCTAGGGGAGGGGGGAGGGGGCTGTGTGTTTTCATATTATGGAATTTGTGACATCGAGCGTCGGGGGGCCGGAGGGCAGGGGGTTGGGGGGAGAGGGTGGGGGTGATCAGAGCTTGGCGCGAAAATTGAGTTGGGCGTGGATCGGAAAGGACGGTTAAACGGCTGTACGAAGAAACCGAGAGGGGCGCAAGACAGTGCGAACTCCGCCGTACACTTGCCATGTCCGCCCACATTTTTCGGCCGATTCTCGTCACTTGCCTAATGAAACGAAACACATCT
>NW_026267152.1:1630746-1637849 GCF_000697945.3 Frankliniella occidentalis
GATGGTAATGCTATGTGCTGCCGTTGCTGTCGGCGTGGGGCGTGGCGGGGCGTGGCGGGGCGTACCGACGCGATGGCACGCTCTCGGGCCCCTGGCTCCTGGCTGGAGGTGGGGTGCCGGGAGAAGGGGGGCCGCGTCCACGCGCGCGTCGCGTCCCCGCGATGCCGGTGTGTGATACATCCAAGTACCTGTAGGCGTGCCTGTACGTGCCGCGACGTGCCTCTCCAGCTCTACGTGCCAACACTACGAGCCAATGTCCGTCCTGTTTATGCATGTACCTCTACGACGACGACGGCTACCTGGCGCGGGGCCGTTCCTGGTATCCGAACAACCCGCCGCCGCGCCGCAGGGAATACGTGGGCGGTTCGACGCGATGCCAACGGATTCATCGACAGGGCACGTTTCAAATCCTCGTCGGAATCCGAAGGAGAACGATAAAGCACGCCACGGGAGTTGGCACCGCCGCGGTGCTCGTGTCCACCGCCGCCCCCTCCCCGCCTGCGTGGGCGCGGGTCCGCGGCACGCGATTCCCTTTAGTGCAGATCGCCGACGCTTCTGTCCGCTGATTGGTCAGGTCAGGAGGGGGCTGGAGCCTCTGGCTGGAGCTGGCCGGTGGCCCCGCGCCGCACTCCCGGGGGGCACGCGACGCGCCCCTCCCCGGCGCATGCCTCCGCGGCAGACGGCGGCGGCGCGGCGCAGGGCGCGCGTTCCCACGCCGAGGAGGGAGAAGCGGTTCCAGCCGAGGACGCCCGCGCCGCCGCGGCAGCTGAGCGCGCCGACGACGGCGACTTGGTCCGGACAGACCGTATGGTCTAGTGAGCACGACGTGGAGGAATGCAAGCAGCAGCAGCGGCGCGTCATGGGAGAGCGCGCGCCGACCCCCGGCAGCTCGCGCGTGCCGCGAGCAGGACGCGACGACGACGCGGTCCGCGGGCCTGGTGTCGCCAGCGCCAGCCGCAGTCTCCAACTCCAAATTGGCTCACCAGTCACTACGAAAAAGACAAACTAATAGTCACCGCGATTGTTTTCTTGGAATGCACGAACTTTAAACCAGCCTTCAACAAAAAGAATAAAAAATAAATACAAATGAAGTAATAAATATGATGAAAGTTTTGGAACAAGAAAGTGGATGTCATAAAAAGTACACATGCGACATTTCGCGAATAACAATTTAAATGTACTTCGAATGCTTTCTTTTAACCAAGTGTAAGATAAGTCGCGTTACTTTAATATCTCAGCGACCTTGATGAATCTCTGCATTTCCTTTCTGGAAATTATACCAACACCTGATTTTTCGTTACGATGGTGGTAGCCCTGATCGAGCCAACTGTCGCTCGCCCTCTAGATGGCCAGTCTAGTTTCCGCCGCCGCGCCGGAGCGAAGTGTGATGGAAGTGTCTTACCCGTTCGTGTGGTTGTGTTTCAAGTGTTTGTCTATACCGTGAATTCTTGTCAAAGAATTGACGTTTATGTTCATCAATTGTGAAACAAGACATTCTGATCTACAAGTTGGCATAAAGCACCGACCCAGGAGAGAGACGCAGTAATTTGCAGGTTAGTCTTCACGGTGATCATACATCCTAACCTACGTCAGCGGCCCGCCGCCTGTCTATCTGTACACTATTTTGGTTCGTATACCTTGTGTCGCGTGCGTCGCTGAATCCATTTGTCTTCTGCTCGTGTCAACTTGCTGCCGGTGGCCGTGAGATTGTTGACGATTCTGCTAATTATTCCCGTCTTGTCGTGTCTGATACGTGGTGGGGCCGCCGTGGCCGGGCGCAGCCGGCATGGCGCAGCAGGCGCACGGTCGCCAGACCAAGCGCACGCCTTTCGCCCAAACCAGAAAGTGGAAAGTTATTGGGCCGATCAGTCATCGCGGGGGTTAATTGCCGCGGCTCTTCTCTTCTGCGAAACCGATTTACTATCGATTTTGTGCGGTTGTGCGGAAAAGCACGGCCGGAGCCGCGGGCGGCCAAACGCCTGCGCCGGCGGCGGCGGGCTGGCCATCAACTTGTGGCCCGGCGGCGGTCAGACTGGTTGGTGGGCAGGGGGCGGGCAGGGGCGGATGGGCCTCTGGCCCCCGGGGCGGACACGGGCCGCGCGGCGGGGCCCGCGAATATAGACCAGGGCCGCGAGCCGGTGGTGGCCGGAGCCACCGTTCGGCGGCGGGGCAGTTTGGTCGCCGCAGTCTGCCGATGACTCAGTCGTGTTTTCACCAAAATAATATATTGGACCGGCGCAAACGGCCCGGGGTCAGCGATCTCGGGTATGGTCAAGTGTGTGTCGTCGCCGCTGGCGCGGTCAGGGAGGGCCCAGCCCCGCGTCAGCGTGCCGGCCTCATGTGCGCCTCCCGGGGCCGCCCCGGGCGAGATCATATCGGCCCCCGTCCCCAACGGAGCGTGCAACGAGTGCGGCGGCGGCACGGCCCGGGCGGGGTGGGTATGGAGCACACGGAGTACACCACCACGGTCTTCATGGGAAGTGCTCCCAACAGGTGTCCTCGCGTCACGCTGCGTGCGCTCGCGGGGCTCCCCCCCCCCCCCCTCCCTCGGCATGTTTCCTCCTCATCCTCCGCGTGCAAGCGTGGCGTATTTTTATCCCCGACCGAAGCATCGAAGCAGCGGGTGGCGTTGATTTTCATGAAATGTTTCTTCTCCTCTTTAGGATAAAAAGAGCGGGGAAAATAGAAATCCCCTCACGAGGTGACAGCGTGTCCCACCCACCACGTAGAGCGCGCGGACCACCCCAAGCAGCCCCTTTGCGCCCGTCGCTGGAAATGACTTGGTGCTTCTGCTGATAAAGGATTCTCGAAATTAAGAATGCGATTCAGGACACAACAAACGCCCCTGTGATGGGGAGGGCCCGGACGACGCCCGACCACCGGGGGGACCGCTACGCCAAGGCAAGCGCTTCCGCCGCGCGGGGCCGAGGCCCGGGTCGGGGTCGGCGGGGGCCCCGCACTATCCCACATTTGACTCGACGGGTATGCACATTTTTTACCCCGACGCGCCCCCCACACTTCACCGCTGCTGTCGCCTTGCATTGTCCCCGCTTCCCGCACCTCCTGCGCGCCTTTCAAGAAGCACAGATTCCTCCTGCTGTATCGCGCGCCCATCCTTCCCCTTTCCATATTATCCCCCTCCCTCCCCCGACACTTTTCCGTCCCGTCCGTAATATTTCTTTTTATCGTGATATTATTATGTGAAGGGGCGGGGGGCTGGGCGGCCGCCGCCGCCGGCAACCTGTAGCTCTGCGTCCGTGGTGTATTGGACGCGGCTGCCGGGCATAAGCGCTGCCCCCCGCCGCCTCCCCTCCCTCCGCGTCCGCCTGCCTGGACGCCCGTCCCGCCGAGGAGCCCCTTTCCCACACTGGCGGCCTGCACCTGCCAGCTCGGCCCTCCGCCCCGCGGCCCCTCTCTGGTCCATTGTGGTGGCCATCGGACGAGGGACGGCAGGAAATGCATTTTGGGTCCCGATATGGAAGTCATCTCGCCGCTGCTGGGCCGGGGGCATCATCGGCTCCAGGGGTGGGCCTGTCGTCCTGGTGGCGGGCCCGGCTGGACCGAGCTCCGATGCTTCCCCTCTCGCTCGGCCCGCCCGCCCCAAACCACCGCGGCCGCGAACGTGACCGGAAACAAGCGACCGCCACCAAACATATAACGGCCGCGCCAAAAAGACTCTATCGCGACACGTTTCAAAGAGGTGATTTGGCGAGGATTTTCGATGCCCTTTTCCGAAATCTAAATCCCTGCGAATGGGCCCCGCTGTAGCGATAGCTTGCGGTGTGCGCGCTTCTCACCGATTCTGTTCGGTCGATAGCGCGGCGCGCGGCCGCGCGGGGCAGCAGCGGCGGCGGCGGTGGCTATGGTCGTTGGACGGGGCGATGTTGATGGGGGTGAGGATGGGTGCCAGCGGCGGCGGTGGCGGCGATGAGGCTCCCCATTCACTCACTCTCCGTTCCCCATTCGGAGTCCGTTCGGTTATATCATTTCCTCTGGGCGGCGGCCCCCCGGCAGACGAGCTCACCGCCACGCTACGCCACGCCACAAGCCACAACGCAATTATCAAACGATTGGTAGCGGCGGTGCGGACCCTGCGGACCAATTTGTGGCTTATTGGGGAAGGCCTGGTGCAGCGCGGCGGGGCGGGGCGGGCGTGTGCAGCGTCACGGGGCGGGACAGGCGGGTACTACCGGGAAACGCGGTACGGGAAAAGGGGGAAACCGCGTTGCTGCGGCTTTTCTCCTCCTGTGCCGCGGCGGCGCGGGCGGCGGGCCTTTGATGAGACACAATTCAATCTCGTCGGAAAAGCAAAGCGGTACGCGGTTTGTGCCGATCCCGACACGTGGTGCGGAAAGTGTGGTGAGTGCTGTGCGCTGTCGTCGCTCGGCGGAGTGTGGAAGGGTTGACCGCAAAGAGACCGCGCCGTTGTGCCACGGGCGAATATGCGTCATGCTCGCAAACACTGTTCAAAGAGTACCGATCGAACTCCGCATTCTTTTTTTAACATCATTTTGTTCTGATTTTCTGCATTTGCCACTTGCTATATTGCTGTAGGGGAAGTAGCGTTGTTCAACAGCGCAGAGGCGGCGCTTTGTCGTGGCGTCATGGGCCGAGCGTCTCGTGGCGGTGGCGGGGCGTAGCGCTGTGACGCCGACAAGCACATGGCACGCGAGGCGACGTGAGTTCACGACTTGTGCCGTCCATGACAACATGACGTCATCAACGGGTCCAAACGAAATCGCACTAGGCAGAAACAGCGGGACTGAGTAATTGATTTGCTTCGTCATTGTCATTGTTTCTATCTCGAAGTAGATTCAATTCAAACAAGAAGAAGCTGTGATTGATTACTCGGTTCATTTTCTGTGTTCAATTAAACCCTATCGAGTGAGTCGTGAGTTTGAATAAGATGAGCTCCGCGATCGGACTCTACCCGGCCCGCGCCTCGCCTCGAACTTCCCCCCAGTCCTCGAGCTTGTCCGATTTTCCGACAGAGTCCGCCTGTAGCGAGCCGGACAGTGGCGCTGCGAGTGCAGCGGCCGCGTGGCGGCAGGGCGAACTTGGTGGCAGCACGCGCTTGGCGCGCTCGCGCGAACACGTGCTCGTTGCTCGGCTGCTCGGCTCGCAAGGTCTCGGCCAGCGACTGCAGCGCTTCTCACCCCCTCACTCTTTGCGGGGAACGTTTGAACTACGTTTGAGCTTGTCTCAACAGGTTTTCTTCAGTGCACCCTGGGGCCAAGTGTTTCAGTTGATTTTCTGATTGTGTCTTTCAATAGATTTCATACTTGTGTCGTTTGTTGTGTGTTGCTCTTTTTTTCATTTCAATTGCGGGTATTAGGAGAATGATAAAAATAGGATAAAGTTCATTCATTTTTAATTGTAAAAAATGAGGAAAAAATATTCAAATCAACATATTCACTGGCAAGGCACTTAAAATATGTGCAAACAATAAAGCTTTCTACCATCACAGTTTCAAAATAAAACTACTCAATATCACATAAATCATTGTGATTTATAAACAAATTGAGCGAACGAAACTCAGTCGATAAAATGTACAAAATTACTGACACTTGTGCGATTTCTGCGACGAAAGTACTGCACATCAAGTGCAATCATTCAAAACTTAAGAAACATAACGCTGCTTAAAGTAAAGCTATGTATCACTTCAACGGACAAACAATTTAAAATCAATCATGTCTCTGCGTCCTTGAATCCTTCTTACTTAACTATGAGATCACAAGAGGCTGCTGATTTCATAACTTTCACAACAATAACTCTCAACATCAATAAAACTTCGCAAAACGTATCGGACCCGTGAAATTTATGGCAGTTATACGCGGATCCTTTACTATAAAACGAAAATACCTAACCACCTAATTAAAGCTCCAAATCACCTGCCTACGGCTTGAAAACGGCAACCAGAAAGAAACTGGTTATTTTTAAAAACATATTCTAAACTGATACAGTTTAAATTCGGCACGCACGCGGATTAACCACATACAAAACACATTTCACTGATATTTCACTGATGTCGGGCGGCAGAGCGCCGACATTTTGAGCAACTCACATAAAAACAGTCACATCGGATCACTTTTTAATCACTGTTGATCAGGCTTAGCAAGCGCAGGGAGTGCAGTCGCCGCAGGTGGTGAATGGAGAGTAGGTATCGCAGGATTGGAAGGGAGCTTGTACTTCGGCAACCTGGTTCTCGGTGATGTAGGGGGTCGCGTCGCTGCAGCACAAGTCGCTGTCGGCGTTCATTGGGGTCCAGCAGAAGCCATTGACGGCCTCCTGGTCGATGACGAAGTGCACGGGGATGACCTGGGGCTGGCCGGGCACGATGGGAATCTCGACGACCTGGCCGCCGACCCAGACTTGGATGGAAGCGCCCTTGGGGTGAGCGAGCTCGTCCAGGAGGCGAGATTCGAGGGCCTCGTTGGCGGCGTTGTCGGAGTCCACGTCAGAGTCCTGGGCCCAGCAGCAGTGGTCGGCCTCGGCCTTGTAGTAGTAGGACTTGTCGTTGCGTCCACGCACCAGGGAAAGCACAGGCTTAAGCATCTGAACAAAACAAAAAGAACAAGTCTGTTAGCATCGGCATTCCAAAAGACACAAGTGCGGAGAGCAAAGTTTGAAATTTTTTCTAAGTTTGAATCAGGTTGATCCGACACCTACCTTTTTGAGCTTGTGGATTTTGCGGTCCAGCGCGGAGCGGCGTTGCTGCCGCTTGGCCGCGGAGGCGAGGAAGCTGCGGTAGCAGTTGCTGATGTTTTCGTTGTGGCACATGGTATCCATGACGGCGGCAGACATGTTGCACTGAGCTCGACTCGACTCGAGTAAGGATGAGAGAGGGCTAGAAAGCGAGCAGAGCGACACGAAGTGAGCTCAGGAGAGATCGTCGACTGACTGTGCCTGCTCGCCGGCCGGGAGCCTTTTTATAGTTTCGAGGGACGCCGGCGGGCCGCCGAGGCTGGCGAGGGAGGCTGTGGGTGGTGGTGGGGGCCGACGCCGGGCCTTCGGGCGCGCTTCGGGCCGGGCTCGGCGGCGCGCTCGGCCGGCTCGTGGCAGGTGTGCGCTGCGCCGGGGTGCGCGCGGGGGTGGTGCGGGGG
>NW_026267152.1:1637899-1641776 GCF_000697945.3 Frankliniella occidentalis
ACGTACAGTATAACGTGTCCCGGGAGTGTCGCGCCGCGCGCGCGCGTGCTCGCAGCGAGGCTATGTGCACGCGGCGCCAGCCCCCTCCGCGACAACATGACGCGCGCGCTCGCTCCAAATGCATCATGCAGCAGCGCCCTGACCCCGGCGACGCGACCCGCCGAGCCGCGGGTTCAACTAAACGGTTCGACGCAACATTGTCTCTATCGCCACGGCGTAGCTACGATAAAAGATGCGTCTGATTTCGTTTGCGGTGTTTCTTATACGCGCCGGGCGTCGTATTATTGCTTTTCTTTCTCGCGCAGCGCGCCATCTCGTTGGAGGACTTTATGGAAGAAGTGTGCGTGATCGGCCCCGGGAACGTTTAGCTCAAAACGGACGAGGAGACAAACAACAGTTTTTGCCCCATGTCGTTACGCCCCGCGACCAGTCACAGCAGCGCGCGGTGCGAATCCGACTATGCGTTTTTGCCCAAGCTTCCGCGCCTGCTCGGGTTTTCTTTCGCCCTGAACTTTTCCGTGTCGTAGCGCTTGCCTTTTGCCCCCACTTTGCTATGCTACTCAGTCAGTGGGCTCAAGTGACCCGAGCGCATACTGCACCACTAATGGCGTGTGTTGCAGTTCGACTGGTTCGACGAGCGAGGAAAAAAAAGAAGCCATTGCCACGAGCTTTGCATACGTGCACGTGGCGTTGCAATACGCGCGTGCAAGGCGCCGAGCCGAACCTGCCAGATAAGGAGGCGCGGGTATAAGAAATAGAAATTACTAAATAGGAGATGCGGCGCACCGCGTCGTCGACATGCAGGATCGCCGCAATATAGATGGTTCCGGCAGTGCCCGTTTTAAGAAGAATTTAGGAAATCAGCACCGGAAATAGTTCTAAAATAACGGCCAAAACAAGTAGTGCAAATGAGCCTTGACCGTTACGAGGGTGTCACTTCAGGTCATTTACGTCGAACTAACTGCACTGTCAATTTTCATAATCAGTGAACTTAAGGTACTGGCTTCGGTCCAGACTTCCTTACTTTTTCTCGAACCGCGCACAGCGGGAACCATATTCGTATTTTCCCCCCAAGGTGGCCAACCCGCACAGGCGCCCTTGTACTGTGCATAATTTAATTTCAAATTTTGTGTCCACGGCGTCGGTCAATGGAGAGAGGCCATTCAAAGTATAGACTCTAACGTCGCTAGAACTTCGATATCATTTTGGCGATTGTTGATGGAAATGTATTATTCATCCTGCCGCGGCGGCCAAATGGTGCACTGACGCACGCTGGCAACCAACTCGAAGCCGCGCGCGCCTCCCGAAAACGATTAGCATCACGCCACGAGTGAAAAGCGAGCTCGGAAGCGAGGGCAGAGCCAGGGCAGCGCCAGAGGGCAGCGCCAGGGCAGCGCGGGTCGTTAGGGCCGTTCGCACAGGTCGTTGGTGCGGGGACGCGGAAGGAAGCCTCGAGGCCTGATTTGAATGTACGTCACAGAGTACAGGAGACGCAAGACAAGTAGTGAAACACTACTAGTTAGTCAGTGAGTCCAGCTAACACGATGAATGCGGCGGACGGCGGGCTTACAGGACATGAGATCAGCAGTCGTTGAGATTGATGAGACATTACTGAGGTTGAGATTGGCCGGAGGGGTACCAGGCCCGACGGAGGGCACGTCGGGTACGACCACCACGAAAACCTCATGTCCTGAGGCGGCACTCTCAAGTCCTATGGTAGGCAATCTCATGTCTCCAAGACATGAGATTTCCTACCATACGACATGAGACTGTCGCCTCAGGACATGAGAGTTTCGGCCAAATCTGACTGAGACCACTGACTTGAGGCCACAAATAATCAGCCAAAATAGACCAAGATCTGCCACGAAGTCTCAAGTTTCATGCAGTTCCTAGATTCAGCATAGCGAAATCCAGCGCTACCATTTTTCGCACATTATTCTGGTACACCGGACGGCGCCCCCAGCGCGGTACCGGGGGATGCACGCGCGGAGCACGGGTCCTGCGGACGCCCGGCGCGAGCCCCGACCCGCTGCCCTCCAGACGCTCACACACACACGCGCGCGCGCGCACGCACGCACACACACACACGAGCAGCACAGATGCCAACACGCCCCAACAGTCCCGTAGCCGTAGTACGCACGAGGTTCCCACGAGATCTGGTCCAGGTGGGGGGATAGGACAGCGCTCCCGCCGCCGGGAGAGGGTCGCCAGGTGCGGGCCCGGCCGGGGGTGCCTGCTGGCACACACAAGAGCTGGCCAGCCTTCCTTCCTTCCCGTTCCCACGGATCTGTAAGAAAAGGGGAGGGAGGCGGAGAGGGCGAGAAGGCTCCCCTTTCTTGGCGCTGCTGCTGCTGCTGCTGCTGCTCCGCTATGCGACCGACTGGGGGTGTCGCGAGGGGGGAGGGTGGGGGGAGGCGGCCGTGCCGATAAGAAAGGAATACGTAATGCGTTAGTCGCGAATAAGAACGATTGAGGAGGCCGAGGACGACGCGGCGCGACGCCTTTGACGCGGCTGCTGCTGCAGCAGGCCAGGTCGCGCCAGCTGGCCGATATGGAGCGCGCGCGCGCTCTGACCAGAAGAAGGGTGTCGCGAGCTGCGCAGCGCGCCGGGCACGGGGGCAGCTCGACATGGGTGGCAGCTGGCGCGGGCGGGTTTGAAAATGTCTTGGCGCCGCGTGGCGCGGGAGGGGCCTTCGGGGCTGGGGCAGGGGCATTGGTAACCAGCGGGCAGCGACGGCCGAGTGCATGTTTGAGTGTGAGGGGGGCCATACAACACACCTTCAACCGCCATAAGAACAATGGGACAATAGGGGACGTGTGTGTATCCCATACGAGTGCCACTGCACGTGCACGCGATAAACGTATGGGGGTCCTCGCGCCCAGTACACGCCCGCGTGGGTCCTAAAGCGCCCCTCGGCGGAGGAAAAGGTGCAAGACCTTCAACTTTGACCGGGCGGGGGAAACATTTTCGTCGCGACGCACCACACGGCCACAAGTAGGGTAGCATTCATGTCTACAGTTTGCTCTCGTCTTTTCCAGCCTGGTCGATTTTCAGCCCCCGCATTATTATATACTGTCTGCGGCCGGCCGCCGCCCGCCAGCCGGCCAAGAAGGCTTCATTCATAACGAAGCAAACGAAGCCCCGCATGGTCGTCAATGGGCTGATGGACTGGCGTACGGGCGTATATCTCGGCGACCCGCAGTAACCCAACCCGGCGCGCATGGTCAGACGGGGCGCGGCGGGGGCTCGGGGGCCACGCCGGTGCCTTACATTACATTCTTTCTCCTGGAAAGGCCGGGCATATAGCACGGGCGCTCGGACGCAGCAGTCGAGGGGAGGGGCACACAGCACACGCTCGTGAGAGGGTTGTCAGGGGCGGGGCAAGAGGGCAAAGGGTCAGCGGATGACTCCCCAACGGAACGGCCCTCGATTGCCTCCGACTAGGAGAAATTTTTTCATTGCGTAGATATATTTCGGAAAGAGACTGGTTGAAACCATAGTTAGACAGGACCTACTGCGTATTTCACGCAAGCGCGCGAAATTCAACACTGAGCCCCAGGTATTGGAATGTAAGCCGTTCCGAGGCGAGCGAGCCTGCCTGGGCCGGAGTCAATCTGCGGTGTGCCGGCCACCGTGGCGCACTTCCTGTGCACGACGACGTCGCCTCCAGCGCGGCTCTCTGGAGCCTCCAGAGCTGACCTGGCCGGCCCCTGATTAGACTCAAATGAGCGCGTCCGTCTCTCCCCGTGTCATGTTCGTGCCGTCGTAGTTGTCGTTTTGTAGGGGGGCACAGGAGGAGGAGGGGGGAAGCTCCAGGGGAGGCGTGGCACGGCGTCGTCAGGCTGGAGTTACAGTGGAAGGTCCAGCAGCAGCAGC
>NW_026267152.1:1641826-1649206 GCF_000697945.3 Frankliniella occidentalis
TGTATCGACTTGGAATCGAATATCGAGCGACAGTGGGAGGTTGTACATGTACGACTCGTATTGTAAATGGCAAATTACAAAATATATCGTACATGTACAAATACATTTCTCACAGTGGTGTGTCCGCCGCGTGACTGACAGCCCAACCCGTCTTCACGAGAAAGATGCGAGAAACGAATATGCTATGCATAAAAGGAGCTCGGATGCAGTGGTCGTGTGTCCCACCCCCATTCTTTTGCCTATGTATGGGCCTCGGTCGTCACCATGCGGCTGAGAGTGCAAGCGAAAGAAAGGAGTGTGCAACCGGGCTCCACGTATACTTGATCATCCCTTTCGGACTGTGCACGCGGAAACAAAAGGGGAGCGCTTCGCGGAAAGCCGCGTGTGCTGCTGCTACCCTGGCGGGCGCCGGCGTGATCACCCCATTCACTGATTTTTGCGCTGTGTCTGAAAGGGTGTTATGCGCGTGTTGCAAAGGGTGTTGTGTGACTGGCTACTGCGTATGGGATGACTTTCCAGGTGTCGTCCGTCTTGCTCATTGTCACCTTCAGCAGAGAGACGCGTCTCGCGAATACGCCATCTGAAGGGTAAAAGAACCACCTACAAAGCAAACATCTGTTTGTGAGGTTCCGGGATCACCATTTTCATTTGCACCCAGAAAAATGCTTTCTTGTACAAGCACATCTAGACCAAGACACATTTTCTTGAGTCAAGCCAAAATGAGCTTATTCGGAAGAAATATTGACTTCTGCTTTCTAAGTCATAAATCTTTCGAATAAGATAATTTTGGCTTGACTATAATAAAGCTCTAGGCTTGGCGTAAATGTGCTTGATAGAAGATAGCATTTTTCGGGGTCGTGGTCGATATTGAATCTGATTTGGGCCGGGATGAGTTCTTTTGGCATCGCTGGCACGCGCACACCACAAGGAGACCATAAGTGTAATTAATTAGGGGAAAATATATTCGTGGTAACATAGATCTTACCTTGCGGTTTTTCTGCTGAACTATTTTACCACTACTTAAACAGGGCACTGCGTTATTGCCGCTTCGAAAGCTGCTGAAACGCCTATGAAGATGCCATAATAGTGCGTCCCTTCTCATCCCTTTGCTTGTGTGACAAACTCTTTAGCCCCGAAATTCGAGGATGAACAAATCATCAAGACCCCACTGCACCACGCACCAGGGGCGATAAAAAGAACGTGTCTGAAAATCAGGACGGCTCCGCGATATAATTGATATAACGTGAATAGAGTAATAAAATGGGTAAAGCAAACAGCGCTGGGCCCCAAATCCTTTCTTCCACGCACCCACACACGCTTCAACAGCGCCGACGACCCCTTTTCTTCTCGGCTTCGACCCCCGTGTCGCGGTGAAACAGCCGAAGGGGTTCATCTTCAGCAAACAAATAGAAAGAACCGCGACGGATAAAAAAGCAGCCTTGTCGTTTTTCTATATACCAGTCCGCATAAAAGACTCCCCTCTCTCTCGTCTCTCGCGGCTCAATTCGCCAGGGCCCTCGCTTTGTGAGCTGACACGCGCGTGGTCGCCTCGTCACGCCATTGTCACGCGGCCGGGATGATGAAAGTGTAGGGAAAAGTGGAAAATCCTCTGGACAAATAAGCCCTTTTTCCAAAAGGCACTAAAGTTCAAGTGCGTTCTAGGCACTAATTTGAAAATTTCTTTGTCACCCCTGGAGACATGACTTAGTACCCTTTTTTGCAAGTGCACTCTACAAACTTGAGTGTGACACAGTCCAACCTTTATAAGTGCAATACTATGTGTCACAGTTGAAACTAGTACCCGGTAGTACCATACACATGTTTCCCACTTTCAAGTGTTACCACATGTTGAGGTATGTTGAGGGTGGGTTAAGGTCCGGCTGACACGGGGTTGCACTGGCGGTTGCCTACCCACAGGGGGTTGTAGCGCAAATGCCGACCTTTTAGGCGGATGTCTAGAGAGAGCCTTCCCCTCCCTTAATCCGCGCCTGCCACATAGTGCTACACTTGAAAGTGTGATTCATGTTTAGTATTATAGTTTTAAGTGCGATACACATGTCATTGCACTTGTAACTGTTGGACTTTATCACACTTTGGTTTTCAGAGTGACAAGTTATCTCGCATTTATTTTTTTCATAGCCCCAAATGGCCCGCCTGACGCACCCTCCACCCTCCAATGCAGCCGGGAGGAGAGAAGGTGCAAATCATATTTACTGATAAATGTATCCAATCTATACACAGTAACCCCCGGAAGGAAGACGAGAAGGCCCGACGGCGCGAGGAGAAAGCCAAAGCCGGTTACCATTCTGTCAGAGGTGATGGTGTGCTCGGCCCAGCAGCGCGGTGCACCCTTTGGTGGTGTGTTTGTGTCCGGCAGTGGCGGGTCCAGGGCGGCTCGCTCTGTCACACATTCATGTGGGTGCGCTGCTCTACCTCTTTACTCCTTCCGCCCATTGTGGCGGACGCACTGGTGGTGTCACGTGCTTCCAGCGAAACGTTCTGTGTAAAGGATTTTCGGCATTAATGGTCACTGTTAAAGGCGGTCTGTAAATGCTTCCGTCGTCGTCCGGTTCACACGGGCAGTAAGGCCACAGGAAATGGGGAGGAAGTAAAATGAGGTGTCGGAAATCCATAACGGTGCATTTACCCCGACTGGACCCGAAGGGAGGTGGAAATGCGATTTTCATTTATCTTGTTGCTTTGGGACACGGGGCCGCAGTGCAGGCCTTGGCTGTTGTTAGCCAGTGCCTGGAGCTGGAGCAACCCATCCCCAAGAACAGCCTTGTCATTTCTCGATGCCAGTTTCAATCTGATTTTGCCGTACGATTTCAAAATGACGCCGATTCTCTTTGTTTCGCTCCAGCCACTCTCCGAAAAAAATAAAATTAATGAGGATGGGGACCTGCTCTATGTCACGCGTGATTGGCTAAGTATCCCTTAGTCCCGTGATGACTGCAATTACTTCAATTTTTGTCACTACAATCTCTTGCTCGCCCACTTCACCTTTTCCTGTTTTTCTGCCCGTGTTCGACCGGGAAGAGGGACGTCCCGGAAACTGCTGATTGCTAACAATCGCTTCGGGAAGCACGCTTCGCTTTCATGGATACTCGTATCGTTGCAAAAAGGCGGCGCGGGGCGTTCCTATGGGGCGTTCCTGCTTCCTTCAACAGAGCGGCTGCTCCTTCCTGACCCGCCCCGCCCCGATCGCAAAGTCATCGCGACGCCTCCTCTTCTTGGCACAAGATATCGGAACTGCGCTCCTCGAATTCGAGGACCAAGTGGGCGGAGACGGAACCTCCCAACGGACGTCTTCAGAATCAATGACGATAGTTTGCCAAAAAAAAAAAAAAAAAATGAAAGGAAGGGAAACACGTGGCGAGCTCGCGGGCTTGACTTAAGGGGCTTTGAGCCAATTTCCCGTGACTTGCTGTTCCTCATTGTTGATACACTTTTCTAGGAATTTACTTAGTTGTGTATGCATACACACTGGTAAAACAAGTGTTTAATGTTGCACGTCAATTGGTGTTTAAGTTCAAGTGTGCATTTTCTCGACACGTAGTGGTGTCTAACTAGGTTAAACGTCAATTGGTGTTTAAACTTTCGACACTTCAGAAAAGTTCCCATATGGTTCCTATTGGTAGCATAGAACTGTGTGCGTCCAAGTGTGCAGAATTTAAACGTTTAGCAAACGTTTAAAATTGCACACCATGTAATGTGCAACATGATAACTTGCACACTTTGGTGTTTAAATTATGCACACTTGTTTTACCAGTGCAGTTTTCATAACTTTTGGCAAACATCAAAAGATGATTTTCGCCATTTTAACGCATACATCAACTAGTGCAAGTGAACACTTGAACACTTCGCACGAAAACACATACCCGCTGCGTCCCGGTGTCGGTTTTGTTCAAGTGGCGTGTTGCGCAGCATACACATCTGCTCGCCTTTTGTTGGCCGCGAGTCAACCCTCTTGTCGCGCGAGGAAGTCAGCGTTACATCCTCCCCCCTCTGACCCCGACCTGAGACGCTGGAGAAGTCACCGCGGAAGTCCTTTCTTCGTGGCCGCGCCCCCCTCTGTTCCGCCCCGCCCGCGGCGACCCCCGTCGGCCGCGCGCTGCTCCGCCCCCGACCCCGCCCAGCTCCGCCCCAACCCCCGGGGGCGGAAACACCCTCCGACTTTATACCGATGATACGTCAGGGGGAACACACGTGGGCGTTGCTCATTTTTGGTGGCGTGCGGCACCCGTAACTGGCGGCCGCGGCTCGCGCGGATACGTGGGTCTCGCGGCCGCCGCGGTCGGGCCCTTCCGGCGCACAATCAGACCCGTATTGACGAGGCCCTCTGGAGCGTGAATTATTTATATTTATTTCGTGGGCGGAAGAGCAATCGGTTGGCCCGGTGACCGCACGTGCTCCGCCTTACCACGCCAGGGAAATCCGATCGCGCGATCGGGGAGCACGAAATAAGGCAGAAACACCTCGCCGCCTTGGTGCTTGCTAGCTATGTCATGCGGCGTGATATCCGCCACCTCCTTCGATTTTGGAGGACCGCCGCGGATCTGCCGGAATGACCGGAAAATTCCGCCACTCGTGCGCCACTCGTGGTGCCTCACTTCCTCCTGATGGCCGTTGACTGTCGTTCCGGTCAGCTGCGCCGCGCGCCGCCGGATACGCACTCCGCGGGGCACACGCGCGGCTGCGTCCCCTGCCGGGCCTTTGGCGGGCCCTCTGGCGGACCTTTGGCGGCGTCGGCCGGCGCACTTTGGCGGCTCGTTGCAAGTGAACGATAATGCGGCTCCAGCGGTGCGTTTTTGTGCGCATGTGTTTGTGTGGTGCCGCCCCCGCGCGCGCGCCCGCCCCCGCCCTCGGGCGGCACCGCCCCCTGCCAATTGTCTCGGCCGCTTGTTGTTCACACCTCTGCCGCCCGGCCGCCCCGCCGCCCCCCCGGCCTCGTCAACCGCCACTTTCCGAGCTCGTTACTCGCGTTTGTCGCCCGTGTGCCGATTTTCCGGGACGTTTCACGGCACTTTTGTTGCTCGCGCCGCCGCTAAACAAGGGGGGGGATGAGGCGCGGCGGGGGCGAGAGCGCCGGCGACGCGGGGCCGAGCGGCCGAGCGGACGCGCTCGCACTCGAGTGGACAATGCCCCCCCGTGCCGGCCCAGGTGGGCGGTTAGCACCTCGGGGCCAACGAGCCGGTCGCTCTGACTCACCGCTCTGCTCGTTCGATTAGCGCTGTGATAACGCACGAGAGTGTTCCGGATTGCCACACATGTTCCGAACGTGAACACCGCGCCCCACGTGCGAGCGTGCGTGCGAGCGTCCCCCCCGCTGCGCCCAACGCCGAGCTGCGGCCGACGACGGGGCTCAAAGTAATGGCAGCGGTCTCTCTCTCTCTCTCTCTCTCTCTCTCTCTCTCTCTCTCTCTCTCTCTCTGTGGCGGCGGCCGCGTGCGGACGGCCCGGTAGCGGCACGTCAGTCGGAGAGTGCACGTATGTGAGTGGGACCCTTGAGCAAGATACGGCGGTCTTGTGCGGCACTACGGGGACCGCGCGGTGAGTTGAGGTGAGGTGACCGACGGGGACCTCGGGGGACCACCGGCGCGATTGGTCCCGCCTTCTGACTTTGAATACGTGAGCGCCCCGATGGGGTCCCTGGCTGGCCCCGTTGGGGGCGGGGCGGGGCCCGGGGCTATTGGGGCGGGCACCCTGATTCCATCTCGATTCGCCACCCTTGACTTGGAGTTTCGTTCCGCCCCGAGCTCGGCGTCCGAAATGGCGTCAGGGGGTGTGCTCGGCTGCGATACGTCGCTTCGAGCCTCCCTCTGATCCACTTCGGATGCGGCCGCCAGGCGCAAGCAGGGGGATGCTGAATCCTTTCACCGAGGATGGACAAAGCACCTCACAATGCTCCCACGTGCACAGGCCAACGGCGTGCTGCGGGAGTCCGTAATCTGAAATCGGAGAAATTCGCAGAAAATGTAACCAATGCAAATCCGTTTTTACTGCAATTTTTTATGAAATTCCATCGGAACGTGGTGTTCACTTCTAATAAATGATTTTACAGTTACATGAGGGTTCTCCTTACAATAAATTGACAATTTTGTAAATATTCAGAATTGCGAACACAACGAGTACCCTTCGCACCTAGTTTTAGTTTTTATTGGAAATTGAAGTCCACCCAAACCCAAAAGTGACGACGTTGAAATTTACGACGTGCCGTGCAACTTGCACCCTTGTCCGAGCCGGCTTGTATGAGTGCGAGTGAGACAGAGGGGCGGGGGATGCGCGGGCAGGACAGGGCGAGCTGTCGGCGTGGAGAACGCGCGGAACATCGGGGGAGCAGCGGAAAAATCGTCGACGCTCCCCGGTCCAATACTGCGCCACTTAAGCGTTGCGCCGGAGGTGTTTGGTGTGTCGTGACTAAAAGCCCGTGGAATCGGCGCCCTCCAGTGTCGACTTATTTGTGTGGGAGTTCATGTGAATCCTTTCCATGTCATAGTTTACCTATACGTCGCTTGCTTGTCCATTTTCGTACGAATTAAACAGGAAATAGATTGTTACTAATGTCAATTTTTACCTGACGTACAAAATCTGTATGGAGGCAGTTTAACAAATTTAGCGCATATTCAGGAGCAGTAAAGTAGTAAAGTATGTACACTGTAAATTACTTACGAACAAATAGTTCGTAATGCAAACCGATTGTAAGAACCTTTCTGGCACTACAAACCATTGCTTTGCAATGCAAACAATTTCTTTGCAATACAAAGAATGAAAATTGTTCGTAACGTTGCAAATTGCAAGGCATTTAGTTCGTAAGCATTTTACAGTGTAGGAACAGGAATCGCCGTTCACTGTTTTTAAACTAAATGATATTCCCCTTATTCCTTCCATTAAAATTGCTATTATTTTTACAGACTCGCCGTTGAAAGTTGTTACAAAAAGCCCATTTATTGCTATACAGTAGTTCAGAGTTCCATCGAAATGTGCTGTGCTAATATCTGCCTTTTCCTTATTTGCAGTTTACGGAGAACCTTTACTATATTTGATTGGTCCTAGGCTAAGCATAGCCAAGCAACCATCATGCTAGTTAAGTGCGACGTTTGTGGATTAATGTGCCACTCAGCTTCCCATCTCAAGATCCACGTGAGAACACACACCGGAGAGAAACCATTCGAGTGCTCCGAGTGCCCTATGAAGTTCGCTGCATCCAGCGGCCTTTGGCGTCACCTGGGCATACACACCGGAAAGAAGCCATTCGCGTGCACCGAGTGCCCCATAAGGTTTACTACGTCCAGCGATCTGAGGCGTCACCTGGTAATACACACCGGAGAGAAGCCATTCGGGTGCACCGAGTGCCCCAAGAAGTTTACTACGTCCACC
>NW_026267152.1:1649256-1654219 GCF_000697945.3 Frankliniella occidentalis
ACTCGTGCAGATAGAAGTCGTGACTCTGTGACAGCGCTTATACCCGGCTCCGAATGATATGCCGAACTCCCTTGTTTGTCACGTGGGACGCGCGTACGTCTCTTATTGCATCACCCACGTGGGCGCGCGAAGGAAGGCATGTCGCAGTCGCACACCTTGTCACACACTGTGACGAAACCTGTCACGCACCCCGTCACGTGCGAATAATCGCGGCTTTGTGACCCGTTTGATCCATTTCTCACTCGTGTGTGTGTGTCGTGCCACCACGTGGTTATGACGCCCACGTGGTCGCGCCACCGACAGTAGCGCGCCGCCGACACGCCACTTGTCCGTCTTTCACGCGCCGCGACGTTTCGTTTGACAAAGCGGATGAGCGCGGTAAGTACTTAGTCTGCGAGAGTGAAAGCCCCAAAGCCGAGGAGCCCCAGTGGTAGTTCGTACTCCCCGAGGGGCACGGCGCGCTCGCACATACACACACGTGGGCCCCAGGGCCCCGCGCCGCCGCCAGGTAGCAGCCGCAACCTTCTTTATTTTTCTCCTCGTGCGTCAGTAAAGTCGAAAAAGCAAGCGTGATCCACTGCGTGGGTCGGACGGTGAGGGGGGAGATGAGGAGGGGGAGGGGGGCACAGCCACACAAACAGGGAGACAGTCGGACACTCTGGGGCAGCAGCTGCACCTGCCTCCTGAGCAGCGCCCGTAACAGGACCAGACATGCTCGGCAACTCCCCCCTGCCCCCCTCCTCTCCTCACCCCGGGCCCTGCCGAAGGATCGACCAGACCCGAAACTCAGCATCTCTCTCCCACGGTCCTGGTGCACGTGTTGAGCCTTCCCCGCCCTCCCTCACTACCTCCCGCCCTCGCCCCCGGTCGCCTCCCTCCCTCCCTCTCGCTCCCTCGGGCGCTGAGTGTGTGTAAGGTGGAGTGGCACACTCCCCCTCTCTTTCCCCGCTCCCCTCGCAAATGATACGAGGTACTCATTTAACCCTGCTGGTGCTCCACGACGAGTCTGTCTTTATGCGTCCAGCTCGGACCGGGAAATAAAACTTTCAATCAGGGGCGAAACGATGATAATAAAATTACACGATGTTTGTTACGTGCGTGCGCTCCGCGCGTGTTGACAAACTTAGAGGAAAAGCGTTTTCGCGGGAGCGAAAGGAGGTGAGCAGATCGTCAGTGGGGAGAAATTATCGGGAAAAGAGCGAGAGCGAAACTCATTTCTTATTTATAATATACTTTCACGTGTAAAAACTATGTGGGTTGGGTCCCCGCCCTTATTCCCTCCAGAACCCTCTTCCCCCTCCTGCTTTTATTTTTTCTGCGGCCAGTGCGTGTCGCGCCCCTCGCCCCGCACACACACGTGTGCTGCAGCCAGGCCTGACCCCGTTACCCCTTGCACCCCCAGGGCCCCCGCCAGAGGACCCCCGCTGGGCTGGTGTGTGCCCGCCCGCCTGCAGCAGGCCTGCACTGCTATGCTAAGCGGCAATTAATTTGCAGGTGAGCCGCGTCCCAACCCTTTTGTCACGGGGCCTAGACTGCCATCCATAGCAGCGCACACCAGACTGGCGACGGAATAAAATGACCCGGAATGACGAGCGCGAAAGGAAAATGATATGGGGCGGCATGGGGGGCTCTAATGGGGGACGAGCGTTCGCAGTCATCGAAGACTCTTTCTATGAAAAAGAAAGCCTACCTTTTCCCCTCTTGGGCGATCGCGAGCCAGCAGCGGGGAGCGCGGCCATGCCGCCGCTCCGTGCGTAGTGCGCCTGACGGTCGGCGGGTAGGCCGCGCGGCGGACCCGCGCGTCTCTATGCGGCCTATAGTGCGCGGGCCCGGGCCCCTGCCAGGGTGTACTTCACACACACAAAAAATAGCCAACACCATACACCCTCCTAATAAAATAAGTAAAAAAAACAGTAAAATCATTGACAAATCTATTTAAAAAGTCAATTTTTAAAAGCATTAAAAAATTTGAACTTTGAAAAATTGAAAAGAAGTAAAGAAAACTCAAGAAAAGTTAAGAATATTCAAGAAAACCCGGAACGTTTTGTGTACGCTTGAATCTTTAGTTTAGTATGTGCCCCTTAGCTCCAGCTCCAGCCGCACTACTTCTCCTTCCTGATGGTTTATCGGCCCTGGCGCCGTGCCCTACGACAAGGAGAGTGTTTTTGTCCCGGGCCCCCGAGAGTGAGGAACGTGATCATCATGGTGCCGGCTCCTTCCCTATCGGGCCCGGCGCCCCCATCAGCAGCGCCGGCGCCATACGCCGCACAAGTGTTTCTTGCAATTCATTACGGGCCGGACTCATTAGTAGAACAAACAGGTCGGCGCCCCGCCCTGCCGGGGCCGGCCCGAGGGTGCGGTCAGCGTGTTGTGTTTCACGTGGCGCCTCGCGGGGCACCCCGCCGGCGCCACCTTCGGGGTGTGCGGTGCGTGGGTGTGGGTGCCGGTCGGCGGGAGGGTGCCCGCCGCCCGCCAGCTTCTCGGACTTGGACCAAGTTCTGGCGAAAAGCTTCTTGCGGGGACGAACGACGCGACAGTCGCGTCCTAATACCACACCACCGACCGACCAAACCCTCTGCTTGGCTGTCGGCCTTCTCGGCAGCAGAGCCAGAGCGGATCAAAAAGTCGTCTGCGGTACTCGTCGTGGTCTCTGTTCTCGTGTTCTGGGGCAGCTCATCGTCACGACCCCGAGGGACCCGGCTGGGCCGGCCTGCGCTGCCCGCCCCGCCGCCGCCGGGGGGCTTTTAGCGCGCGTCGCGACGGCTCGTTCCCACACACCCTCACGCGGCTACTGGCGCCACACCACCGAGGCGCCTCTGGGGAAATAAATGAACATTGCAGCAGCAGCAGACCTCACCTGCGCTGCGGTGGTGTGGTGGCCCGCCCAGCCTCCCGGGGGATCGGCGTGATGCCCTGAATTAGCCGTGACTTTTTGCTGCACTAGTGCTGGCGCCACCGGGCCGGCGCTGCTGCTGCACTTACCGAGCTAGCCCAGGGTGGTTTTGGTTCAATCCAGAGAGAGAGAGAGAGAGAGAGAGAAGAGAGATGGGCGACCAGAGGGCAGAAAGCAAAGACATGTGAGAAAAAAGGGGTTTAGTGGGGTACTCGGGTACTCGCATGTACTGTATTCTTGCTCGGTACGTAACGTACTGGCTCCAATGTCCCGTGCAGCGCTTTGCTGCTACAGGTTGGCATGGACAAGGACGGCTGTCGTATCGACCGCGTTACGTATCCGCAGGATACAACCTAAACACAATCTTTGCATTTCCTCCATTGTCGTCGTTGTCCGTCCGTGGACACAACGTCCTTGTTCTCTAATTCGCCAGTTGCAAAACGAAGGGCGAGTATCTCTGGCGTGCAATCGACACCACTGTTGCAGCGCGCAGTGCGGGGCGCCGAGGCGACGTCGCCGTCGCGTCCTGCTCCTCTTCGACGGAGGCCGGCGGCGCGCCTTGAAGGACCGCCTCAAGTCTGCGTGTCTCGTCGCCCAGATACGCTGGTCTGCCACGTGCAGCACTCGCCCGGGCCGGACTGACGACTAATCAAATAATAACGCAAAGCAGCTTATCTCCATCGCCGTTTCTCTCTCGCTCGCTCTTTCGCCGGACAAGACGCTGGAGTCACCCGACCTGCCCATTGCCTCTGTCTCGCTTGCCCTTGCTCTCTCCTGCTCCCGCCCCCCGGTCGATAGGAGGAGCGACGGAGACGGTCGATGGGCCGAGGAGGCGGTGTGGCGCCAGCCCCGAAACAATCGGGCTGCACGTGCAGGTCATGAAGAGACAATGCGGTCTGGGGGTCCCCATATCTAATTGTCCGGAGGCTGGGACGAGGTTCTGGGTCCAGCCATTGTCTGCGGCCAGGTAGGTAGCTCACGGCCCCTACCGGGCCCGTGCGACACGCTTTCCCGCCTTCGCCCGCTCCTTTGTCATTTGCTCTTACCTTTTTCCTCTTCACAGAATGCGTGCGCGAAATAAAAAAGGAATCTCCCCGTCTCTGTCTGATGTATACATCTCGCTCGCTTGCTCCCTCCCCCGAAAAAAGGGCAGAGAAGAGATTGGTGCTCAGGTATATAACGCAAGTGTGTGCGATTGCCCCACAATAATAAGCAGCAGCGTGGCTTTGCCTGATCTCGCCTTGTCTCGACGCGCAATTGTATGAACTGAATCATATTCGCGCAAAAGAGCATTAAAAATATGGCTGTGTTGCGCGACTATTTATAAAACATACGTCACTTGGGAGTGACATCGGTGCGACACCACGATGTGGAGACGACCATGAAAGAATACTTGTGCGCTTTTCAGATTAATACTAAAAGATTAGGTGATTAACGTTTAATGGGAGGAATGGGGGTGGGGTTCACCTGCAATGGACCTAACAACCTTACAATTTTAAGCTCAGAATGTAAGTAGTAGTAATAGGAAAGTGTTTTTTAACCGACTTGTATCCTACAAAAATAAAATTACAATAATATTCTTTACTCTAATGTAAGAAGCACATACGAAATATATGAATGTATGTCGTCGAATTCCAGTCCGTATGTACGCTGTGGAGCATGGCATTATCCGAACACATGCACAACTCCATTCCGCCTTTTTGGTCCGAAGCTTGACCATATCTTTACAATGCACGTGCAAGCGCATGCATGACATGGCGGTGAGCCACACGTCCGTGCCCCCTTCTTCATCACCAGGGCGCAGAATACTACATACTGCGCGTATCCGAAGGAAAAGATGAAGGAAACGTCCGTCACGCTCGCTTGGACAATGGACGCACCGCAAACATGCAACTCTTGCGCACCAAAGAAGACATTCTGCATTGTGATGACACGGCGTGTGACGCGCACACTCAGCAGCACACGCACGGCGCACGCAAAAGTGACCGGCCCAGGTCACTGTGAAAAATTGTCGTACCGGGTACAGGAAAATTTTCCATGGAAGAAGTCGTACAAGTACAATCTAAAATT
>NW_026267152.1:1662084-1668537 GCF_000697945.3 Frankliniella occidentalis
CGGGTGCACCGAGTGCCCCAAGAAGTTTACTACGTCCACCTCCCTGAGGCGTCACCTGGGAATACACACCGGAGAGAAACCATTCGAGTGCACCGTGTGCCCAATGAAGTTCGCTGCGTCCAGCACCATGAGGCGTTGCCTGGGAGTACACACCGGAGAGAAACCCATTCGGGTGCACTGTGTGTGACAAGAAGTTCACTGCCCTAAAGAATCACATGCGAACCGACACTAGAGAGAAACCATTCGGGCGCCCATGTGTCACAAGCAGCACCAGCAAATTCCCACCGGAAATATGCCATTCTACGCACCTAGTGCCCAAGGTTATACAGTAGGTTGTGGCAGTAGACCCCTCGCGATCTGATTGGTCGCCGAATCGTGACGTCACCATTTGTCCTCCCGCCCGCAGTTCAAATTACGGGTCGTGTGCCCGTCTCAATATTATGTGTTTTAACAAACACAGGATAAAAATATCCACTGTACTTTGTTTTAGCACCCCTCAGCATCGATAAATGACGATACATTTACTCAGATGCCGAGCAGGTTGAAAGATGCGGACGGATTACAAACAGTCCGCATCTTTCAACCTGCTCGGCATCTGAGTAAAAGTATCGTCATTTATCGATGCTGAGGAGTGCTAAAACAAAGTACAGTGGATATTTTTATCCTGTGTTTGTTAAAACACATAATATTGAGACGGGCACACGACCCGTAATTTGAACTGCGGGCGGGAGGACAAATGGTGACGTCACGATTCGGCGACCAATCAGATCGCGAGGGGTCTACTGCCACAACCTACTGTATAACCTTGCCTAGTGCCCTATGAAGTGCGCTGCCTGTTCTTCTATCCTGAGGTGTCACCTGCGAAGTCACTTTGGAGAAAAACCATTCAAGTGCACTGTTTGCCTTATGAAGCTCTACAACTCTGGCGCCTTGCTGTGACACCTTCAAGACCATATTACTGAGCAGTAACGCTGCGTGTACTCTCTTAGCCAAGAAAAAGGACAATCTGCATTTCACTTACGCCAAAATAATTTCGAGTGGCATCAGCTGCTCATTTAATGTTTACTTTAGCAATATGCCGTACTGCTTGGTTCTCCAAGGTACTGTATCCCAGTTCCCAGTTCGCTTACGATGTGGCCTGCGTACGATTCACTCGCCATTTAACTAAATTTCGCATTAAAGGTTATATACAATTCTCGAACGAACTTTTTTGCATCATAACCTAAATAATCATTCCCTTACACATGCGCGCTTGCTTGCGCTTGCGCACGCGGGTAATGTAGAAGCTCTGACGCCGCCGTCACCGCGAGGGAGCTGCAAACAGGCGGCGCCTCATTTTCGGAGTGAAGTAATCAGGCTCACCGCCCCCTCGGACTCCCTATGCGCCTGGCTGGGCGTGCCCGGGCGGTGCGGGGGCGGGGGCGTGGCGTGGCGGCGCGGGCGCACAGAGGGCGCCGGGCTGGTTTGCAAAGCGTGCCGCGGGCCACACCCCCCCAGTGGGCCCCGCCACGCCCTCGACGCGGCGCCAAGAAACGAGAGCAGCACGCCCCGCACCTGCCCCCGCCCACCACGTGGGTAATCACTGCTGCAAAACTACACAAGGAACGACTAGACGAAAGAAAGCATAAAAAAAACAACCCTCGTGGTATCTTACACACTACTCTAACTGCCTGCAACTTCTCGCAACAGTGATGACTGCTTTTTCGGCGTGCGGCTCGGCTGCTTTGCGGAATGATGGCCAGCACATGACTTGTCGTGTATGAATGTATGCTTTTGTATGAGTGTGGTGCTTGTGTGCGAGCCGGGGATTCGCCTTGTTGGCCGGGCGCGCGGGCCTTTGTTGGCCACGGGGCGGTTGCTTTGCGGTACGTTTTGTATGCACGTACGAATGTGCACGCGCACACGTGTGTGTTGCCGTTCTTTAGACTGGGAGTGCGTTTTTCGGGAAACAAATGATTCCCCCGCGGCCTGTGTGTGCCTTTGCGGCGCGAAGAGGAGTTCCAGTTGGTGTGATGCATATCAAAAAGCGGCTTGCCCTGGGGGGTAAAAGAGAGTGCCTGTGTGTGTGTGCCGTGCGCTTTCGACAACGACGTTCTTTATGACTTGAAACAAGCCGGCTCAAGATATGACATGCTACAAATGGACCCGTACTGCTTCTGCTTCCACATGTGGCCCCCCTCCCCGGCGCAGACAAGCCCCTGCTTGTGTCTGTTGTGTGTGAGCGCGCGCCCGTCCCCAGACTTACTTTACCCCCTTGAAAAGTTTTACTCCTTGCGATCATCACGTTTTATCATGATGCCTGGCGCTATATACTAGGGGTGGATGCTGTGGATGGAGCGGCGTCTCTCTACTACTGCGTCAGGAAGGGGGGGGGGGGGCAAAAGTAAAGAATTTGTCGCGAGTGTAATGATAGTGGGCGATCAATATCAATGGAAAGTCCATTAGCGGCGCGGGCAAACACTTGTAACTCTCACCCCTCTGTGCGCCGCTCGCGTCGCTCGTGCTCGCGTCCGTTCCCAAGGACGGCGCGGGACGTCCTTCCCCTTCCTGACCCCTCTCTCCCTTCCCCGTCTCTCTCTCTCCCCCCCTCCCCCCCTTCTCCCCGGAGCCGCGGCTCCACTTGAGAACGCGACTGTAAAACGCGAGCCAACAAAGAGATGATCACCGCAATTCAATTGCAGCCGACCGACCACTCGCCCCGCCACCCCCTCTGTCGCGGTAATCAGAGACTCGGGGGAGGGGAGGGGGAGCACCTCCGCGGAACCGCGCCGCGCGTCGCTCTCAGCCAGCAGCCAGTCGACGGAAAATTATCTGTTCATTTTAAATTATAAATTTACCTTTGCACAGTATAAACCATACATATTGATTCACGTTTGGGTCGAACAGCGTCGATGTCGAGTCTTGTAAAATTGCTGAGGTTCTTGCCCAAGAAAGTTTATATGAGCCCAGTAAGTAGCCTCATTTCACGCGAGTCGCGCGCACTCGGTGCGGTTTTATACCCCTTTCTCGATTACAGCCCTTTGTAGATGTTTACAACCACATACGGCATCGCGCGGGCCAGTGCCGCCTCGAGAGCACATCTGTGTGAGCGCGAGGAATCAGAGAACCTGTTTGAAGTGTGAGCGATGGACGCCTGCTGCCTCCCCCATGGTATAGTGCGCGGAGTGCACCCCTGGCTCCGCACTGTAGGGGAGAGAGGTGTTGTTGGTTAGTGGTGCCCGGCGGGGCACCAACGCATATCCGTAATCACACCACTGTGTGTGTGCGCGCGCGCGCTATTTGCGTGTTTCGCCATAAATGTGGGAGCGCCAGGGGAAATGATTCGTGGACGTTGATGCACAACATGGCGACACGCTACATTTGCACGCGCGTCTGGCGCGCCTGGTGCTTCTTGATGCACTTGGCCTGTTTCGAAAAGAAAAGTCACAGGAAACGTGCAGCAACAGAAAAGGGGGCGAAACACAGTTACACACAAAATGTAAAATTGTTTGACGTGTGTTGTTTCAGGGGTTAGGCAGTGAACAGGGGGTTGATTCAGTGGCTTGCGTAACCATCAAATAATCGCTGGGTCTGCTACCCCGAGACAATTTTCAATATCATACTTGTGTCATATGGTCGGAGGGGAAGGAGGAAGGGAGGGGTCTCGCGAAGGTCTCGCTTGCCCGCTCGCCTCGCGGCCACATGTGACGCTCGCGACCTGCACAATGAACCTAAAAAAACCTCGCCCATAAAGGGAAGGGGGGTTACGTATTGTGGCTCGCCTTCTCTCCCTACTCTCTCTCTCTCTCTCTCTCTCTCTCTCTCTCTCTCTCTCTCTCTCTCTCTCGTCTCTCTTGTATGCATATAAACGCTGACCTCAATGAAGGGATTGATTAAAGCGACGGAGAGAAACACAATGACGCTCCCACTAATCGTATGAAGCTCATCCGCACTCTGCGACCGCTCTGTGCAATCGAATGCACCTGAGGCGGCGTGCTGCACTGCACCTGATTGTTTATTTCAGTACATGCACACCGAGTTCTTTCGTAAGAGTCTAAGGCGGTCGGGTTATTGCCGTTTTTAGCGCGAGTACATATTTTGGCGAGTACATAATGTAACATGATGGAAATAATTTTCGCCTCTTCCGCTCGGCCTCTTTTGCTATACAGCGGAGTGTGCCCGATGCACGCGGCGTCGGATCGTTCGTGTTTGCTTCCTCATTCATTCCTGCCATACAGCAGGAAGAGAGAGGGAGAGAGAGAAATATTATTTGCGACGAGGCAATCCGCGTTATTGGTGCGACGCGTGTGTCCGGCACGCGCCGCCCTGACGTCATAAACTCTGCGGCCGGCTCCACAACAGGCGTTCTTATGAGCAGGGCAGCGGTGGGGGAAGCTCTATGAGAAATCCGCGTGGAAAACGAGTCGTGGCGACTGAAATATATTTTTTAGGCGGTAAAATTCAGACATATCGAGTACATTTGGAAATTTTAGTCGCATTACAGTTTCGCGCACGGGCCTGGGACAAGTCTATGAAATCAAGCGTCCATGGACATGGACGTAATAGAACTTCGTTTTAGGTGCTCTGTGTTCAACAAGATTTTTTTCCAAATTTTTCGTTACTGCGTGGTATTCACTCTATGGCGGCTGCGGTGTGGCTCGTGGGCGCCGTAAAGTGTTGGGCACGGCTCCTCCGGGACCACTACACCGTACGGCGGCGGCGCGGCCGCCACTGCCGCTGCTGCATCCGATAATCAATGAGTGATCACGGGCGGCGCGCTGCGCGCCCATCAGCTGATTGAATACACACACACACGCACACACATGCGCGCGCGCCGACACCTGCTCGGGTGAGTGATTGTGTAATGAGTAAGAGGGCTCCGCTTGGCACTGCGCCCGCCGCTCGCTGATCAATCAAGCTTGCAGCGCACACGCAATTAAGAGCGCGTCTGGGTCTATACGGGTCGTGATCGGAACGTATAGGATTGCATAGCCAGTAAACGTCGTCCGCATTGATAAAAGGATAGTGTGCTCTTCCGTTACTGCACAGTTTTTGGTGTTGGACTAGATATGTGGAAACTGGAAAGTGTTTAACAGTAAAGCTACGACACTCTAAAGTATCCAACTGCATCGTTGGCCTCTTGGGCAGTTTAAAGTGTTCACATATGTGCTGTTAAAACACTTACAGGTATTCAAATTTCCAGTTCAACATACCTAAAAGTGTTCACCATGGCGTCAAACACTACCATATGCATACCAGTTTGCCGCACACTTTTGTCACCAGTGTGTGTATATGGGTCGATATGGATGCAGATAATTCTCGTGCGACAGGCTGGCGTACATGACGCGGCTGTCCGCGCGGCAGACGCGTCGTGGTCATGCCGGCCGACCAAACACAACAACCCCTTTGTGTCCGACCCCTTTCGTCGTGTGCGGAGCTGGGGGGTGCAGGCTCCGGAGGGTTCGACCCCGCGCGAGCAAGGTGCAGACGGTCAGTGATACACAAAGCGCCGGAGTATATCACAT
Source organism: Frankliniella occidentalis (assembly GCF_000697945.3). NCBI lineage: Eukaryota > Metazoa > Arthropoda > Insecta > Thysanoptera > Thripidae > Frankliniella > Frankliniella occidentalis. The sequence goes on from NW_026267152.1 coordinate 1,667,589, forward strand.
GGAGTGAATTTTTATGTTTCACGAAGCTGTGTGTACTGCTTGTAGGACGAGGACAAGGATTGGATATACAAGGACTATTTTTGTCTGGCTACGCCGCCGGGATGTCAGCGTGATGTCGTCGACGTGGATGACTTTTTATTGGAATTAGGGGCCGCCTCCTCGCTGTACGCCTAATCTCCTCCAAATAATACGGCATTTATACGTCGTCTGTCGCTGCGGCGGCCCGGCCTGTAAATCCACGGAAGTCGACCGTTTTTTCGGCCGTAAAGCGCGCGCCGGGGGCGTATCGCTACCCATATCTCGGTAAAGCGACAGTCGGATGGCTGGCGGGCTCATCTGCTATTCATGGCCCGAGGGGCACCCGAGGGGTACCCGCTGCACCCTGATGTCCTGGAACGAGTTTACCTTAGGGCGGGACAGGTCGCGCACTGGAAATGGGTTTAGAGCGGGGCCATATCCAAATCCCGACGAGTAAGGGTCGGTAAGGGTCAGGAGTTGGGTGGTTGATGCTGAGCTGGGTGACTTTCCCGCCCCGTAGTCCGTCTAGGTGTGTGCGCGTGGTCAGATGGAAATCATTTGGTGCGTCTGGCTGTGCGCCCTTGGGTGCTGTGCTGGGACACCATTTGCTATTCATCCCTTATCTTAGGATGCAAGTCCTAACTGTGTGTTTATGTTGAATCTGAAATAACAACCGTGCGGGACGGGTTCACGTCCTATGAAAACAATCCCGGGCTCCGGTCGTGCCGGCGTCTCGCCCCTTTGTGAAAGGGCAGCCACTGGCAAATAAGAAAATGTTCACGTTTCAGTGTGTTTTACTTGTTTGATTCGAGTGACGGAATGCTCTTGGTGCAGCTGGCAAACACACGGGCGAGCATGCGTGCAGCATTGAAACTTTATCTTGGTAAAGGATAAGAATATTGAATTGATCTCGGTAAGGCATGTTCAAACA
>NW_026267152.1:1677267-1681155 GCF_000697945.3 Frankliniella occidentalis
GTTGGCAAAGTTTGTTAAACCATTTAACATTTACCAACCTACAGAACAATAGATAATGAGTCAGAAGAAAAACAACCCCAAAATTGCGAGGGCAAATCAAAAAATAAAATGATTGTGTATACAACCACATTCAGGAGAAAGATCAAAAATTAAAGATAAGATCCTGCAAAAACACCTGGATCAATACAGAAAAAAACAGGAGTTAGAAACATAGATAGATAACATCACATAACTTCATTAGTTTGAAGCAGCCAAATAATACATACCTGTGGATGTTTGTTGGTACCGTTTGTTGAACCACTTAACATTTACCAATCTATGGAACAATAGATAATGATTCAGAAGAAAAACAACCCCAAAATTGCAGGGGATAATCAAAAATTAAAATGATTGTGTATACAAAAAACCTGGAACAGTAAAGTAAAAATGAAGGTTTAAATAATTAATACCATTTGCACACAACTTTACCAAGAGTAGGCTGACCAAATAAATACACACCTATGAGCGATTGTAGGAGAGCCAGGTTAATTACAATACTTTTTTGCGTTGCTTCTGATTTTGATGTTCACAAATTGAATTAGCATCACAACCATGAAATAAGGGGCTAAAACCTGTTGGAAGAAAAACGAGCGATATAAAATAAGTAGTTCTACTGTTTCCTTTTTTAATAACTATTGAAAATTAAAATTTTACAAACCTTCCATTATCTACTGCATCATAAGCCAGAGTGAATTTGAGAGAAAAGCACTGGCTGTCATCTCCCCACTCGTACAGGCTCTGACTTATAGGGTACTTGATGTCTTTTTCTGGGATGCAGGATAGTCCCAAGCTCTGAGCATTAACAGAGTAGATGCCCAACTGAGATATAATAGTTGCCAAATGCTCCCGAACAACAAGGTAAACAACTGCGCCATCAAGCACAATAGAGTTGATTTTGGCAATAACAATTTCTGTATCAGAGTGATTGCCAAGGAGGAGCCATTGATCTTTCCTGTAGATCACTTCATCAACAACAATTTTTTCCATAACAAAGGCTTGATCACTAATTTGTCTTGAAGCAATGGCATGGTTATAAGATTGTTCTTGGTTTGTGGCCAGTTTGATATATATTGGGAGACCTGTTTCCAGGATTTGGATTCCTGAGACAAAGGGTGAGCCAGCATTTAAATAGGCTAGGAACATGCAGTATTTCTTCACGCTGGAGAGCCCAATATTAATGAAGTTATGGGACCTTTCAGCAAGTCGAATAAAAAACTGGTGAAAATGTTCAAACCTTAAGGTCATGACATGAATGAGTGGCCCCATAATGGTTGTCAAATCTGCATAGTGATAGACATAATGATGCTTTGGTTTGCCGTTGCCAACTAGTTCTTTGCGTTTGAATGCATACTCTTCAAGCATCACTTTGAGGCAGCTGACCTGGGTAAGCGTAATGCTAGGTGCACAAATTAAGTCAGTTATTGCTTTAAGAAGCAAAAACAACTGCCAAAATTCATCCTCCTTATCAATAATTCTATCTTCAATTATGAATGGCAGTAATCGAAGCAGAGTCCAATTTTGGACAGCATGGCCACCAAGTTTCGGAGAGTTCGGTGTTCCATCATCCTTCACAGAGCTTGGCTTTACAGGAGCAGGTTTATTTCCTGAGTCTTGTCCAACATACCGAAATTTCTTTATTCGGCTGTTGAGTTGCGCATAACTAAACCAACCCCTTTCAACAAAATGTTGGATCATCAATGCCAAATCATAATCAATGACCCCTTGAAACAAATCATGTCCACAACACGGGCACAAACTGGGGTCACAGACGTGAAAATTAGCCAACTTATTAAAAGGACACAGCCATGCAGGTTTACTTATTCCCTTGTAGGTCTCCCTGTCTGGTCGGATCATCTGTGAATACGCTTCATACTCTTCACGAGTTCTTAAAGGACCAACTTTCCAAGGCGATAAATTAATATCTGTCTTAGTCATAGGGCAATAACGACAGAAGTATTCATGGGTAAAAGACTTGATGAATCCACCAATCTCATGTTGGCCCTTGTTGTCACCAATGACAAAGCGCAACTCGACTTTAATTTGCTCTCCCATGAATAAAATTCCACTTTCTTCAAGCTTCTTCAAATCATCAAAAATCTTCTTGAAACATTTCAGTTTGAAATCTTTAAACATATTACTAAAATCTGGCACTAGTGCAACTAACTGAATACATTTAACTTTAGACCTTAAATGAGGGCGTAAGTTACCAATAACCATGTACATTCCAAGCATCTGATAATCATTTGAAACAGATGACAAAGCCTTAAGTGGTAGAAAACCATCTTGAAAAAAGAGAATATCTATAGTCTTCTCATTATTTGAAAGTTCTTTCTTTTTTTTGTACAGTGAACCATCAGTATAATCTTTCAGAATGCCATCTTCACTTTCTCGAGTAAAACTTGCAGCTACTTCTTTCTTGACTTCAGGATTTTCAAGAGAAAGTTCAAGAGACTTCTTAATTGGAACATAATACATACATCTCTTATTTCTTGGATCCTTTGAAAGATTAATTTCTCTTGGTTTGATATAGCGGTAATTTTCTCTATAATAGGTTTTCCTTAAGGCTTTTGTACTCAAGGTGGGACCGGCAACATCTTTGTGATGAATTGCATAGATAGCATCAGAAGATAAAATGTTTCCAATTATTCTGTCAGAATCTTCTGGAGCCAAGTTGAAGGAACTTAATTCTTTCAAAATTACTTCCTTACTAATGCCAAGAGAGAGTTCAGACAGTTCTTTTATACCATCAGATATCTTCTGAACAGTTTCAGCTGGTATCAGATGAACAGCTTCCAACTTGAGATAAAACATAGCTAGGCTATGACGAAAATTAGCATACATTTGACTCAATTTATCAGGAACTTGATCAAGGAAATTGTCTTCATTCACTACAGAATTAGACTCATCGGCATCATCTCCCCCACCATCAAAATCTTCATTGCGTGGTATGTCCTCTTCCATAGGTTGGTCATCATAACGGTTTTCAAGGTATATAGCAACTGGCCGTTCTTCAGGAGTGGGAACTGTCAGACTTGTTCTCCAGCCTGGGTGATATTGTGACAGATGAACTTTAAATGAGCCAAGCTTAAAAGAATTTTTACTTTTACATTTGTCTTTGAAGGGACACTGGGTAGAATTATCACCCTTTAGATGTTGGCTCATGAGGTGATGACACAAAAGTCTACAAGTTGGAAATACCAGTGCACAACCACGAACTGAGCATGGAAGTAGTACTGCTTCTTGTTGAGGTATGTGGCGAAGCTGACCATGATTATAGCGCACATGCATATCAAGAGCGTTATAGGTAACAAACTGTAGGCCACATGTTGGCCAATGGCATGTAAACACAAAATTCAAGTCATTGACATGGCATTTTTGATGTAACACACTTTCACCTAATGTGGTAAACTTTGGCTTCCTTGCACATCTTGTGCATTCAAAATTCTGAACATTAGCCATAATTAATAAAATGCAAAGATCTGAAAATAAGAATAAAAATATTTAGAAGGAAACACTACAAACCAGCATGCAAAAATAAAAAGTAGATCATACACACCTTGAAAAATAGATAGATATTCAAGATTAATTAAAACATTTCGAACAGTTAATACTTGTTAACAGACCCTGTCAGCAGAGAATGTCACATAAGATAGGCAAATAACAACTTTGCTTTCTCTCAAACATCCTGGAAAATGCAGAAATTCCGTTATTTCCTGTCTATTTTGTGAAACAGCAGCACACCTTTATTGCCAATGTAAGGCACTGTCTCTCTCAGAGTTTTCTGCTAATTTTGCAGACTTTGAATTATCATAGAACCTGTGGATATAAAAGGTCAAAATTAGATTAGAT